>NC_034591.1:85174524-85179839 GCF_900095145.1 Mus pahari
GAGAGAGAGAGAGAGAGAGAGAGAGAGAGAGAGAGAGAGAGAGAGAGAAGATAGAGAACTAACTCATTGAAAATCTTCTTTGGGTACCTTGTTAGAGGAGAAAAGCACCTGGTCAAGAGGCCTCTTTGGCCTGGGTGGAGACCCAGCAATCCAGTTATGCTGGTTCAGTCGCTTTGGCGACTATATAATCTATATTGACTACCACTAGGAAGGTGGACTCAACATAAGCTATGCTAAAGAGATAGACTGAATAATTAGCTCCTTAATGAGATACCGGACTGTCCCTTCCCAGAATCCCCAACCCTAGAGCAAAATTTTACAGGCTATTGCCATGTAGAGTCATCAATGGGCCTGCATTTCTGAATTATTCAGAAAAGCATAGTGTTTTCTTTTCTCCTTTCCATGAATTTTCTAAGGATGTATCCTAATTCGGCTTCTATTGCTGTGATAAACACCTTGATCAAAAACAACTTGAGGAGAAAAGGTTTATTTGGCCTCCATATCCTGAGTCACAGCTTCTTGAGGGAAGCCAACGCAGGTATTTAAGAGATGAACCGGGAGAAGAGAGTCATGGAGGAGTGCTGCCCATGGCTTGCTCGGCCTGCTTTCTTTCTTTTTTGTTTTTTTGTTTTTTTTTTTTTGGTTTTGTTTGTTTGTTTGTTTTTCGAGACAGGGTTTCTCTATGTAGCCTTGGCTGTCCTGGAACTCACTCTGTAGACCAGGCTGACCTCGAACTCAGAAATCTGCCTGCCTCTGCCTTCCGAGTGCTGGGATTAAAGGTGTGCATCACCACGCCCCCGGCTCTCAGCCTGCTTTCTTATACCACTCAGGACCACCAGCCCAGGGATAGCCCCACCCCTGTTAATAGAGAAAATGCCCTACAGAATTGCCTCAATTGAGTTTCTCTTCCCAGTTAACTCTAGCACGCGTTTAGTTGAGAAGAGAGGAAAAGAAAAAAGGTTTTCCTTAACACTTTGAGCTTTTCCCCAAATTTTAGGCTTCTTACTCTCTCCGAAGCTTCCCTCCCTGCCTTATGGCTGCTTGTCAGCCCTCTGACCTCAATGGCGTCAAACGCCATGGCTTTTTCCCTTTCCCCTGCATTCTCCTCCTCAGTTTTAAAAGAAACTGAGGCTTAGAGTTTGCCTACCCTGTAGGTTTTCTTTTAACCTCTAAGAAAAGTGTTGTGTTTTCATTTGAGTCCATTTTCAATTTTCTTTTTGAGTCTATAACCTCTAAGAGACTTATTTCCCTTGTATCACTGTGTCTTCCATAATGTATTCCCAATGGATAAGCTTTTCAATCTATATTTGCTCCTTTAGTAATTCACAGCCTAGTCTATCATGCTTTTTCCAAACAATTTATCATCGAGTCTTAGGACTCTATAGGTTCATTGGTGTGGAAAGTTCTCACCCCAGGATTTTTGAGTCCTTTTAGCCTGTGTACTTGGAACAAGTCTGGTTTCATGGTCCATGATGTGGACCATACATAGAGCCTCTGTTTAGAAGGATTCCAGGCTTAGCTCAGTGCTCTGCCCTTGCTGAGCTATGGAAGTATAACTATATAGTATAGATAGTCTCAGCTGCAGCTGCTCTTCTCAAAGTCTGACTAGTTGGTGCCTCAAAGATGTCCCTACTCACACAGGTGGCAGATAAGACTACCTGTTGACAGAGACCTCACTGTCAATTGCCTGAGTCACTGTTCATGTCTTTTCTGTGTTGCTTAGGTTTATCAGAAAGCACACATCAAGAGAAAGTGGTTGGAGAAATCTAAGTAGAAGCTGACCTTGGCCTTCTCAGAAAGTCATTCACAGCACATTCTATGGATCCGGAAATCCCTGAGGACCAACCCAGGTACTAAGTTAAGAAAATTAGGTTTTACTATTGTTTTCAAACTTTAAAAATTTGTATTAGTGTGTGTGTGTGTGTGTGTGTGTGTGTGTGTGTGTGTGTGTATGATGGATCAGAGGACAGCTTGTGGAAGTTGGTTCTCTTTTCCTACCATGTAGCACCTGAAGGTCAAATTCAGTTGGCAAACTGGGATGTCAAGCTTGGCATCAATCACATTTATTTAGCCATCTTGCTTCCATTTACTTCATTTTTTAAAAACACAAATAAAACAGATGTACAGTTGTGATATTCAGCATTTTGATATACATAAATGTTATAGTATGACTAAATTTATCCACCTATCCCATTTTTTACCTCACTTACTTATTTTTAAAATTATTTTATTTTTATTTATGTGAATACGTCCGTGTATATATAAGAACAAATACTTTTTTTGTTTGTTTGTTTTTTGTTTTTTTGTTTTTTCGAGACAGGGTTTCTCTGTATAACCCTGGCTGTCCTGGAACTCACTTTGTAGACCAGGCTGGCCTCGAACTCAGAAATCTGCTTGCCTCTGCCTCTGCCTCCCAAGTGCTGGGATTAAAGGCATGTACCACCACTTCTAGGCTACAAATACTTTTAAAAGCACCTCAAAAGCAAAATCACAAAAGAGGGTGTCATGTTCCTCGAAGATGGAGTTATAAGTAGTTGTGAGCTACACATGTGCATATTGGGAACCAGTCCTCTTCAGGAACAACAAGCTCCTTTAACCACTGAGCCATCCTGCAGCTCCCTCACTTTCTTACTGAGCCTCATCTGTTGGGGAATTTATACACCCACGCTACAGAAGCACAAGTGGAATGAGCATATCGTCTTCATTGTTGCAAAGTACTTTCCACAGGGGTGTCTGGAACACAGTGTTGTTCTGCTTAGACGTTATGCCTTTCTCAGGCTACTCTACTAGCTCTGCCAAATCTGTGGGCATGCATTGCCATGTGTGGACAAGACAGCTTCTGACTATTGGCTTTGTCTTTAGTTCCTTTCTAATATGATCAAAATAAGTCTTGATCAGGATCTCTTCACATTAAGCATGTGTCTACTAGAACTATTCACAAGTGGTACTCTCATCTCCAGCTGGGGCCATAAGGTACTGAGGGAAATTAAAATTTGAATCCTTCCTACCAGTGCACATTGAGGAAAACATTGAGTTTTTCTAGATTACATTCCTGAATCCTAGGGATTTCTTCTCTAAGATGTCAGTGAAAGGATATTTGGGGTTTGATTCTAGGAATAAACCCCAGCTCGACTACTTACTGTAAGCCTCTAAAGTCCTCAGCTTTATTTATACAAAGAGGGAAAAGACTAGATGTAATGGCCTCTGTAATACTTGAGAGGCTGAGACAGAAGCATTGCTGTGGGTTTGAGAGCAACCTGGGCTACAGCTTTTCAGCTTTTCAGCCCTGGCTGTCCTGGAACTCACTCTGTAGACCAGGCTGTCTTCGAACTCAGAAATTCGCCTATCTCTGCCTCCCATGCACGATCACTGCCCGGCACTTTGATCAGTCTTAGAGATAAGATCCTCCAGGGTCCAAGTGACAGTTCATCTGTCATCATCCTCAGTGGCCTTTTTTCAAGGGATTATATCAGTTACTTTGATAGCAGTTGGGGTGATGAGAATGACTTGTTGGGTCCCGTCCAGTCAGGCTCCAGGGGCCAGGCAGGGATAGTCTTTATTCAGACCAAGTCTCCCGGATAGAAATGTTGGGCAGGTTCAGAGGTGGGAGATGGTTGATTCCTGCAAAGCCTGCAAGAACTTTAAAGGGAGTGAGTAGACATTGCTGCCCTGGGGCCATCTTGGAGTTTAGGGAGGACGGAATATGGTCTCCCAAGCATAATTTCAAATGGAGAAAGCCACTCCCAGTAAGAAGTACATTGGGCCCTGAGCAAGGCAAAGAGGAGGAGGCTGGCTTGATTTTTTGCAAAATTTCAGTCCCAATTTGGCCAGAATCTCCTTAAGAGTTCTATTTGTCCTTCCTACCTGACCTCTGTGACCTAGATGCACAATATAATTGTCATATTTTGAGACACTCTGGCTGTGAAGGTCAGACTACTGTTGGACCTCAAAGCTAAGGACAGTCTAAACCTAGAAATTATTTCCTGCAGAAGTTCCTTAGCAACTATTGGAATAACTTCTGTGTCTACAACCTCCCGCAAATATTTGTAGCCAAAATCACGAGGCCAGATTTCAGTAAAGTCCAATTCCCAATGTCTTCTGGGCCTATTTCCTTGAGCCAGTATCTCTTATGGGATCTTCCTTCTGCCCTTGGGGTTTACCTGATCGCAGGTATAGGTGGTGAATCTAAAGTGGGGGGAGGGCTTTGATTAGTCTTCCCTGATTTGGAACATAATAGCTGGGTATGAGGAATTCAACACTTTCTGTGACCCTTAGGTGGGTGACTTGGTGGAGATCCAGAACCAGTTGCCTTCCCAGGCCTGCGGGAAGGATGGGCCTGTAGCCCAGCATCATTCACATTCCTTGTCTATCCTGTTTGGCCAGTTCTTGTTTTGCCCAGTCAATCTTGCCCCAAGCAGTCGTAAACCAGGCTTGAGCAGGGCTAGGGAGACTTGGAGAAGTCCCACTGGTACCAGGCCCATTTCCTAGGTGGCCAAGTCAGCTGCTCTATTGCCTTTGGTTCTAGGGAATTCCTTTTTGCTGTACTTCGCAATGGACAATAGCCACTCTCTTGGGTAACCAGAGCACTTCCAATAGGACTAAGATTTCTACTCTAGCTGAAATTAGCAATCTTCTCTTCCTGTATAGAACTCGTGGCCATGGGCCATGTTGACAGCCTGTCTGCTGCCAGCGTCTATGGTGACAGCCTATCTGCTGCCAGCATCTATGGTGCTAGTCTTGTCTTTCCCCTAGCAGAGTGCTTGAGTCAAAGCTCAAAGCTCTGCTATTTGACCTGAGGTTCACTTGCTTCAAGATTGTGCACAGATAGTCTTTTTTTTTTTTAAATTACATTATTTTATTACAAATTAAAAAAAAATGAAAACAAAAACAAAAACAAAACCCAAAATTGCAACATTCTAAAAAAATTTTTTTACTGGTAATACAAATTCCTATGAAGTTTTTTGTTTTTTTTTTGCTACCATAAGAAATTAAAGAAACCATTAAATATTTAGAAACATTCAACATCAAAAGCTCTAAATCTTTACGTTATAGCCCCTGAAAAAGCTACAAACTCTTTTTAAAAAGTATTTTCTCTACAAAGAATCTCATCAGCTATACAAAACTCTGTACAGTTTTTATACTGAAGCTAATGTTGAACTGCACTTGAATTTCACATTCTTAGCAAAATAATTGCCTGAGCACATATACTCCACACTTCAGAGCAGCTTCTTCTTCTTCTTCTTCTTCTTCTTCTTCTTCTTCTTCTTCTTCTTCTTCTTCTTCTTCTTCTTCTTCTTCTTCTTCTTCTTCTTCTT
>NC_034591.1:85180016-85209568 GCF_900095145.1 Mus pahari
CTCCTCCTCCTCCTCCTCCTCCTCTTGTTCTTCATCTTCTGGTTCATTCTTCTTCTTTGAGCCCGTTGGCCTACCAGGACCCTTCTTTCCTGCTTCACTTTTGCCCTTGGCATGGTGGTATGCAGCAATATCCTTTTCGTACCTCTCCTTTAGTTTAGCTGCTTTCTGCTCATACGGTTGTTTATCTTTGGCAGATTGCTCAGACCATGTTTCACCCAGTTTCTTGGCAGTATCTCCAATAGACAGGCCAGGGAACTCAATTTTGATCTTTGGGCGATCTTCAGAGCAAAACAGGAAGAAGGCAGACGGTGGTCTCTTCGGAGCACTTGGATCTTTTTTCTTTCCTTTCTTATCACCTTTGGGAGGAACATAGTTCTTCATCTCCCTGTCATAACAAGCTTTGTCGCTCTTGGCCAAACCATCAAACTTCGACTGTTCCTTGGCAGACATGGTCTTCCATCTCTCGGAGCATTTCTTGGAGAACTTGGCGAAGTTGACCGACGAGTGGGCACAGATAGTCTTATCTTGGGTCACTACCATGTACCACTGCCCCTGTATATCTGATCTGGTCTTGGATGGAACTGCTCCCGTCTGTGAACAATACCTTGTGTGATGTCGCCAACCTATGATCTTTTATGTACCTCTGAAGTCCTCTTCTCCTAAGAGTCCTCTATACCTACAGATCAAACCTCCCTCCCTGGGTGTTCAGAAAAGATGACTTTTGATTTAACATTGTTTCCTTTTGGGTGGCAGCATCAGGACACCTCTAGAGCACTTGGCAACGAGGTCAGTGATGATTTATTCTAGAGCCCTGGAACATCTCAGGGTATGTACCTAAGGGTCCTCTCCAGTTTGCATACTGTTCCCTGCTTCTGAGGGTCCCATAGTCCCTACATATCAGGGTTTAATTTCTGGGGACCTTACTTGGGCAGATATTGGGAGCTCACCAGAAACAACCACTCAGACAGAGTTTATAGCTAATTGGAAGTCTTCATTCCAGCCAGCTGAGATTATACTCAGGTATTCAGGGACCCACGTATAACCCCAAGCATCTAGACAAAGGGGCTCTAGTAAAAACCACATCCTCGAATCTTGGTCAGCAGCTACAGGGCAAGGTTTGCACAAGAAAGTAGTTTAACAGAAACTAAAATGAGTTATCGGGGGCATCTTGACCTTGGGTTCCTAGAATAGAGTTGGGTAATTTTCCATAGGATTCCCCGTTAAGGAGATCAAATTCTCATTCAGTCTGAAATAGCCTCAACAAGAATACAAGACGAAGGAACCTCTACAGCCTTTACTGCTATGGTATGTCTGTGCACCATGTGTATCTAGTGTGCCTGAAAGATCAGAGAACAAAACAACCACTAGAGTTGTAGATGAGCCACCATGTGGGTGCTGAGAATCAAACCAAGGTCCTTTGAAAAAGCAGCAAGTGCTCTTAAACCCTAAACCTTCTCTCTAGCCACTACCAACTCTGTTAGCCACACCATACACACTTTTTGTAAAGTGTTATAAAGTGTTAATTCTTTGCAGTCCTAAGAATTACATTCCTATTTATCAAACAAGGAAATGAAGGCTTAGAGATATTTAGGTCTACACCCTAGGCCACGCGGGCATGAAATAGGGTGATTGTTTTGTAGAAGTCTTTATTTTAGAACAATATCACATCTATACCATGATCTGACACCTCCCAGAACAATGTAGTAACTCACAATGCTTCCACTGTCATATACCAGAAACTCTCAAAGTACTTGAACTATCTGCAAGGAAATTTATAACACTTCTACTAACTGTCATATACCAGAAACTCTCAAAATATTTTAACTATTTGCAAGGAAATATATAACGTTTTCCATGTGAGTTATGAAATACACGCCTGTTACAAATGAGCGTTTAGCCTTACTGCTTTCAAAGACAGAGGGAGAGCTGGGGAGATAGCTCAGTAGGCAAAGTGCTTGCCTTGAAAGCAAAAGGGCTTGAATTTGATACCCAGAACCTACAAAAATAGGCTAAGTGTGATGGCTGACTTGTAATTAGAGCACTGGGGAAATGGGGACATGCAGATATCTGGAGCTCAATGGCTAGCCAACTTAGCCTACCTAGCAAGTTTCAGTCCACTGAGAAATCCTACTGAAAGGGACATAACTTAAAAACCCTTTTGTGTAGCTTAGAAATCATTTTGTGATACTTGAAATAATGTAATACAAGTGAGATAGAAGTTTGCCACCAGGTGGATCTGATAAGAGCTAGTCCTCAGAAACAAGTCCCTGACAGGTCACCAGGCAGCTCAGAAAAAGCGTAGACCAAGACAGGCCTTGATATGCTAATGAGCTAAGCCTAAGATGGTGTAGATGTGCTAGGGATGCTCCAAGTTGTAGCCCTGATAGTGCAAACCTACTGCCCGTGGAAACGATATAGAAATTGAAACTTTGGAAATGGTCTCTAGGATCTCACTGCTGTGTCCTGGAGACTCAACCTCGCCAATCCTCTGTGTTGATACCCATTGGCAAGAGGACTTGAGACTCTGTGCTTGGCCCTGGCTTTGGTGACCATTGAACTTTTAGCAGGACCTACACAGGTTTGCCTGTCATCTCTAACCATTGTCCTACTCTCTCAAAGATCTCTTGGACTTCCATCAGTGCAGATGTGGGGTGAAGCCTGCAAGCTTCCAAAGCATTGTTACCAGAGAAGAATCCCCAGTGGAACCCCGCAGCAGGATTTCTGCCCAAAGGATCATTCCCTGATTGGTGAGATTTCTGTTTAAATTTTACTTTAGGTACTTTGAGGTGTGTTTGTGAGAATAACTGAGCATATTCAAAAGACAAATCATGTCTGGACATTCTACTTGCTGAATGCCTTGCAGACCATTGGCTAGGCTCTCTGCACCTATCTTTTTAAAAAGGTATGTGGCAGAAGAATAATGATAGCCAAGGTTGGTCCTCTGGCCTCCGTATGCAGATGAGTGTATGTGTCTGTGCACCCCTCCCCCAGGGCTCCTGTAGATGCTAGAAAGGATCATATTCATTAATTTCATCACTTGACAAGCAATTAAAGACCCACGGGTGATGCAGAATAATTTTAGGGGTGTTAGGAACCAAAGGACTTTGTTTGAATTGCAGCCCTGCAGATCATTTGCCCAAGGTCATGCAACAACCTATTATTTATCCTTTCTGTGTCCTTGGTCCCATATATTAAATAAGTAAATGATAATGCTGTCCTCATATAGTTATTATGAGTTTTATATCCATATGAAATATGTAAGAACACGCTTGGCATGCTGAGATCCTGTTAAGCTGATATTGAGGAACAAGAAATTAGCTCAGAAGGAAAAGGATTCAGCCTACTTTCTACCAGGCTCCTTTGTTCATCAGTAGGCACTTTTTTTTTTTTTTTTTTTGAGTTCCAGCTCTCCTGGAACTCAATTTGTAGATCAGGCCTTGTAGTCTTGCCTAGTACCCACAGATACATATATACTTCTGTCTGGAGAGTGCTAGGATTAAAGATGTTTATAACCACACCAGGCTGCAGTAGACACTTTTTTTTTTTAAGATTTATTTATTTTTATTTATATGAGCACACTGTAGCTGTTTTCAGACACATACCAAAAGAGTGCATTGGATCCCATTACAGTTGGTTGTGAGCCACCATGCAGTTGCTGGGAATTGAACTCAGGACCTCTGTAAGAGCAGTCAGTGCTCTTAACCACTGAGCCATCTCTCCAGCCCCAGTGGACACTTCTTTACACTCACTAAGCACTAGAAGGTGGGAGTAGAACAGCTAGACAATACTGCCAATATTTATAAAGTACTGGGAGAAGCCAAGGGAAAAGCAAACAATGGCAATACTTCATAATAAGTAATGTAACTACGTAGGCATCTGGTAACTGGGCAAGCAAGGGAGGCTTATCGTAAAAAGCTTTCCCTCTACAGATGACGTGATAAAAAATAATGCAGGTGAGATGTGATCTAGAGTCACAGCTCCAGTGACATAACACTCCTGTTGAGAAATGAAGGTCTTCATTGGAGTGTTGAACTCAGAGATAGAGAAAAGATGGGTTGGAGACAAGAGGAAGAGTTGTTGGAGTCTAATGATTGACTAGAGTGGCTTTGGAAGGGCAGTGATATCCTAATTTGTCTTCAGTAGTTGTATTCTGGTGCTAGAAAAATGGTTCAGTGGTTAAGAGTGCTTGCTGATTTTGTAGAGGAACTCAGTTCTGTATCTAGCACCCATACCAGACAACTCGCAACTGCCTGTAACTCTAGCTCCAGGAGATCTGACATCTTCAAACCTCCATTGCTATGTTTTCATTTACTTATTTTCTTTGTATTCTTGGCTAGCCTGGAGCTTGCTATGTAGACCAGGCTGACTTCGAACTAAGAGATCCGCTTGCCTCTGCCTCTTGAGTGTGGGGAATGGGCCACTATGCCAGGTGATACTGATTTTTGCTTATTCCTTTCTTTGCTCCTTCATTCTTCCATTCATTGGATCTTTCTTTCCTCTTTATGTGTGTGTGTGTCAAGTTAGCTCTCAAAATCCTCCAGCCTCAGCCCCTCAAGTAGACTACCATTCCTGGCTAAATATGGATCTGGATTCTCAGATTTTATTGCTTCCATAGGAAATAAGTTAAGTGAGTGAGATAGAATCCGATGGATGATGTTCACAGTGGAATTTGTCTCTGAAAATTTTGGAGCAAATCTTATGTTGAGATTACAAGGTTTACCACATGTTCCATGTACATCTTGCACTGTGTGTTCTTCCTTGGGTGTTAACTCTGTAGAGACTGGGTTTGAGTCTATTGAGGATAATTGAATCTGAGGTCTCTTACATCCTAATTTGTGCATGTTTTCAAGAAAGAAATCACTTTCATCGTACCTTCGAGAGAATCAAAGAGCGAATTTACAGAGAAAAAGTTGCTTGAGCAGGGCATCGTGATGCATATTTACAAATCTTAGAAGACAGCAGAGTGTGGTGGCACACACCTATGTTCCCAGCACTCAGGAGGCAGAGGTAAGCAGACCTCTGAGTTTGAGGCCAGTCTGGTTTACAGAGCAAGTTGCAGTATGGCCAAATCTATACAGAGAAACACTGTCTTGAAAAAAACAACAAGGGGCTAGAGAGATGGCTCAGCAGTTAAGAGTACTGACTGCTCTTCCAGAGGTCCTGAGTTTAAATCCCAGTAACCACATGGTGGTTCACAACCACCTGTAATGAGATGTGATGCTCTCTTCTGTTGTGTCTGAAGATATCTACAGTGTACTTATTTATAATAAATAAATAAATCTAAAAAAGAAAAAAACAACAACAAAACAAAGAAGGCAGAGGCATGTGAAGTGGGAATTTCTGGTTTCATTGGGGTCACAGTTGTATTATGTGATATTTTTCTGGAAACTGTTTTGTGAGAGGATGTTCTGCTGAGAACAGCCATGTGGTGTTTTACTGGAAGCTGCCTGATGAGAGGGCCTGTGATGTTCTGCTGGAGCAGATGCCTGAGAGGACACGTGATGTTTCAAGAGAGTGGTCATTGCTCTTGCACTCATTTGCCTTGCACGACTTTGCTTGTCATTGTTGGGCTCTGCTGACACTGGTCTTTCCTAGAGACACTCTTGCATTGGTTAGCCTTGCTTTCTTCAGTGATCTTTACTTTTTGTGACTCCATACACAGAAACACACCAAAGAACTTCTGGTGGTATTCCGGCTGCTTCTTGTTGCTTCCATGGACTCATGCCATTTAGCAGAGCCTCACTTCTTCTGGATCAAGCCACTTGTACTGATTGGTGCTTGGTGTTTTGCTGTTGGACTAGACTGCTGACAACAAAGATTGGAATCACCCCAAAGAACTATTTCTAAACAAGTCTACAACTCCTGTTTCCTCTTAACCTTTCTTCCCCCCCCTCCACCGCTAGCGAGTGATGGGCTAGAAGGGAGGTTGAAACATAAAGAACAATAATTAAGGTAGGTTTTGAAAAATCTAAGCCTACTGGCATGATCAAGAGTTCAAAGCTGCTGAGCAAGCCTTTAATCCCAGCATTTGGGAGGCAGAGGCAGGCAGATCTCTTAGTTTGAAGCCAGCCTGGTCTACAGAGTGAGTTCCAGGACAGCCAGGGCTACACAGAGAAACCCTGTCTCGAAAAACAACAACAACAAAAAAACAAACAAAAAACAAACAAATAAGCAAAAAAGCCTGTGTTACCTAACTAGACCCTGTTTTTAAATTTTTTAAATTAGGATATAAAATAAAGGAAAGGAAAGCAGGAGGGAGAAAGAATGAAGGAAGAAAGAATGAAAGAAGGGACAGAGGGAAGAAGGAAAGAAAAAAAGAAGAGAGTGGAGAAGACAGAAAAAGAAACGGGCCAGTGGGAAAATGACCGTGATTGTTACTAGGTAAGTGATTTCTTTTAAGGGCAAATAATGTGTTCCAAATTTAGATCAAAGTGATGGTTGCATGAGCCCATGAATCCATGGAAAAACACTAAGCTCCACTTTTTGCTGAGTTCCATGGTGTATGATTTCTATCTTGATTAAAATTTTATTCAAGCATTTAATATAGTCAAAATACAAAAAGCCATCTGCTATCTGGCATTAATTCTAACTAGGTATATTTTCTTTTTCTTTTTGTATTTTTTGTGTAGACAACAAGCTTTCTTCATTGATTGTTGTGACTGTTGATTAACTATATGTAAAGTGACTAATATAATGCCTAACATATAGCAAATACTCAAAGTATGAGAGTTATGAGAGTTTAGAAAAATAAGGCCTGGCACAGTGAAACTGCTCCAGTGGCCAAGAACCTGAGACTAGATAGTCCAGCGACCTAGAGGAAAACCAAATACTACTCATCTGCTAATGGAGCGTAGCAACAAAATGACTCCTAACAGCATTCTGTTATATCTATACATCAGTGTCGTGCTCAGCCATCATTAGAGAAGCTTCCTCCTGCAGTAGATGGAAGTAAATATCCCGACCTACATACAGCTGGACAATGTGCAGAGAGTGAGAGAACTTGGAACCCCTGGTCTGAAATGGGGTGCCTTAACCAAGTCTCTTCCCTCAGAACTCAGGCAACTCTGTGCATGAGGTGGTAGAAGGAATGTAAGAGCCAGAGGAGATGGACGATGCTAAGAAAACAAGGCCTTCCCAACAGAGCTGGATCAATACATATGAACTCAAGAGACTATGAAAGCAGGCCCAGGGCCTGCACAAGTCAGGGCCTAATGGGGCCCCAGTGCTTAGACTAGAAATGGACACAAGTCCACATCCCTAACTCAGAAGCTATCTCCAATTGATAACTGCTTGCCAATGTAAAATTCCATTTTTCCAGTGGAGTCTCACTTGGGATGCCAACCACAGGTCCCATGCCTAGCAGCATGTGGCTGAAACAAAATGAACCTACTATGCTCGTTCATTTGTTCTTGGGCTCATAATGTTTATTTGGGCATTGTTCTTTCTTTTTATTTTATTTTTATCCTACTGGTCTTTTGCTTATATGTTATAATTTCCTATTTTGTGGGGTGTTTTGGGGAAATTCTGTTTGAGAATGTGTATATTTCTACGTATATTTGTATTTCTTGTGTTTTTTTCTTTTTTTCCTGTTTGTTGGTTTGTTTTTATCTTTTACTATTATTATATGCTTATTTGTTTTCTAATGAGAGAGAACAACAACAAAAAAAGGGGTGTGGATTTGGGTGTACTTGGAGGTAGGGAGGAACTAGGAGGAGCTTAGGAAGGGAGAATTATAATCAAAATTTATGTATAAAAACCATTTTCAAAAATAATAATAAACAACAAACAGAATATAGAGGCCTTTGTTCCACACAGAATCTGCTAAATTAGAACAATACTCTGGAATATGTTCAGCAGCTGTTGAATTAAATAACTATTAAACTATACAGTTGTTGAATGACTATGAATACATTAAAGCAGGAAGTATGAAATCTATTACTTTTAAAATGCTTTCTATAGACATAGTGAGAACATTGTTGGATGCATTTAAACTGAAAATCTTGGGTGGGAGAAATTAGTCAGTGGATAAAAGTGCTTGCCATATAAGCTTGATAGCTGTAATTTGATACCTAGACTCCTAAGACCTAAAACTAACAACGTTTTAAAAGGCAAGCATGCTCCCTCTGTGCTATATTTACAACTCCTGGTGTTTTAATACAGGTTCCTTGTGCCTCTCTGCCTCTTGAGTGATCTTACAGGCAATATATAGCAGAAGGCATAGAAGAAAACTTTTGTAGACTTGGGTAAAACCTTGTTGAGACAACAGAAGCATAATCAACAAAACAAAAATAATAGTACCTCATCAAAAGATCCTTTTATGCCTCAAAGGATATTACTGAGAACATCAGAAGTCAACATTAGCTTCAATAGCACATGAATATGATTGAAAAAAAAGCACCATGAAACACTGTAATCGCCTAGACACAAGGACGGTAGGAAGTATTTCATATTTTCAAATGTAAGACTAGAATTCTAAACACATACCCAGCTTTAATACAGAAAGTAAATCTAAGGATATGGAATTTTGTGGGAACTCTTGGGAATTTTAAAATCTAGTTTAACCATATTTACGTATTTACGTATTTATTTGTGGGGTTGGGGGAAGTGCATGCACATCCTTTGGCAAGTGTGTGTAGGTCACAGGACAACTTGTCAGAGTCAGTTGTCTCTATCTTGTGGGTCCTGGGACTCAAACTCAAGTTATAGACAGCAAGTGCCTTTACCTACTGAGCCATCTTGTTGAACTTTAAATGATCTTTTAAATAAAACACTTTATGTGAAAATAATAAGAGAAAAGAAAGTAAAAAGTCAGCCCACAGGAGAAAATATTTGCAGGAAATATATCTGATGAAACAACCATCTGAAGCATATGAAGAAGCCCTATGACATAATAACAAAAGATAAATATAGCAATTATGAAAAGGCAAATGATCTCACTTGTAGGAGGCCACGACCCCTCCCCTGGGCTACCCGAAGCTGCACCTTAAAGATGGCACCTGTTGGCTATGGAGCTTGTGGTAAACAAGTCCATATTTGGTGGTGATAATGTTCCTGCTCTTCTGGTTGGCTGAGGCCGCACGCCTGGTGAAGTGATGTGGCCTGCCTCGATTGGAGTGGATAAGAGTATAAAAGGGCTTGTATCCCGGGGCTCGAGGGAGATGAAGAAAGAAGGTTCCTGAATAAACTGCTGATTGAAGAACTGGTGGTCGCATCTTTCTTGCTGGTCGAGAGAGGATGCGACACTCAGTAGACATTTTCTAAAGAATATGTAAGAGGGGCCAATAAGCAGGAGTGAAGGTATTTGGTTCCATCAGCTTTTAGAGAAATGCAAACCTAGACACACAGACCTTGGGTCATACTCAGTAGGATGGCTATGACCAAAGACAGACCAATACCATGGCCAAGTATGAAGGTCTGGGGCTTCCTTCACTGTTAGTGTCCATTAAAGAGTGGTCTTTTGGGAAAATAGATGAATAGTTCCTCAAAAGTGTTAAGCACATTGTTACTATGTAACCCAGAAATGATTCATTGTTATATCCAGTGAAATATCCCAGAGAACCGAATACAAATAGTCACACAAAATCTGTAAATCAACATTCATAAAGTATTACTTGTGAAAGACAAGAAGTGAAAAAAAACCCTAAATTTCTGTCAACTTGAAAAAGAGATAAGTAAAATGCAGTCTCTTCATGCAATGGGACAATACTGAGTCATAAGAAGCAGTATTGATTCATGCTACAACACGTGTAAACTTTGAAAACATTACATAGGTGAGAGAAGGCAGCCAGCCTCAAGGCTAGACACTGGGTGATTCTATTTCTATGTAGAGAATGGACACCCACAGAGAAAAGCAGCTTAGTGACTGCCCAGGCTTGAGGACCATGGATGGTCTCAGCTGTGTGAACGTAGTGAAAATACTCTAGAGAAACCACACAGCAGTACTCTTTAGATAAACGGGTAACATAGTGAATGAGTTATATCTTAGTATGTTACTTTTCTGTGTTTTGTTTGTTGTCTTGTTCTTTTGAGACATAGTATCACTGCAGCTCGGGCTGGTCTTGAAGTCTTGGCAGCACCCCTGCCTTAACCTCCTGAGTGCTGGAACTGACTGTAGGTGCAACTGTAACACAAGCTTGGTGGAGTTTGGTCTCAGTTTTTTGTTTGTTTTGGTTTTTTGTTTTTATCCAGACAGAGTTTTTCCTGTGTAGCCCTGGCTGTCCTGGAACTCACTCTGTAGACCAGGCTGGCCTCAAACTCAGAAATCTGCCTGCCTCTGCCTCCCAAGTGCTGGGATTAAAGGCATGTGCCACCACTACCCGGCTTCAGCTATTTTCAAAGGGTAGAAAGAGTATGGCTAAGAATTGCTAGTTGGGCATTGGGTAAGAGACACAAGCTGTGCGAGAGTGAGAGAGTGTGGATGTGGGGGAAATGAAACAATGCAGAAATAAGTGATGCCTGTAATATAACTCCATATTATAGTTTCTTCAAGGCATTGACTTAAATCTGTTCATAAATTTTTATTATCTTCAATCATGTTGTTGATTAACCCGATTAGTTATTGGAATTTCAACACTTGTTGAAACTTCTATCAGGACAGAGATTGGTTTAAGAATTGATGTCAATAGTCTCATAGTGCATCTAGAAGATTGCCACTAGCACTTAATGTGTGACCTTAGTAACTTATCAATTCTGAAGGTTTCATCCCTGTGAGAAAGGGATAGTTTTCTAAAAGGATGTGAGGATGAAACATTCGTAGCACTTGCTGCCTGAGATATGTTTTCTATTACATGCTGTAGCAATGGAAAAAGATTGAAAATTAGTGTGTATTGGTACTGGATTACCTTTGTGGGATTTAAGGTTCCCAACTAATGTCAGAGTTAGCATATAAGTACTAAATCAGTTTCCTCCCTTCACACATAATATCAGATGTACTATAAAACATTTCCTCTTAAGAACATTCGGGGGGGCTTGAGACAGGGTTTTTTCTCATGTAATCCCTGCGGTCCTGGAACTTGTTCTTTAGATCTGGTTAGCCTTGAACTCAGGGATTCGTCTACCTCTGCCTCTTACCTAAGTGCTCCGATTAAAGGCGTGCGCCACCACCCCAGGCTCTGGAGCACATTTTACTAACACCGTTGACCAGATACCGACAGATCAATTCATCGCGTTGATTCTAGAAAGCGTTTCCACAAACACTGTTTTAGAGGATTGCCGAGCGTCCAGTTGTGCAGTTAGGACTTAACAGCTCTTAAAGCGTGGTGGCAAAGACCGGAAAAGGCGCGCAACCCAATTAGTTCAACTCCTCTTTGGGATTCCTTCTGCCACGCAGATTCATGTCGCGGCGAGAGCAGCCCTGGAATTCCGTTCCACATTAAACCGAATTGCCCTGATTCGTTACGAAGGGTGGAGGACAGCACTAGAAACCCAACAGTCAGGGAATAGCAGCCCTGAGGTCGCAACCTACCGGAGGCTACTGTGGCACCCCCCCAACCCCCCGGAAGTTTTTGAGGCTCCAGTTACTAGGTCTGGGAGTCACCTTGACCCTCCCAGAAAGGTGGAGAAAGTCCTGGGCCGGAGACAGAATGAGTGAAACCAAAGACAGAGAACACTTTCGTGAGCAGAAGACGCCCTCACGTTTTCCTGTTTTCAGAGGGATCTAAAGACCGAGAGTTTAAGGGTGACAAGAGCAGGTGGCAGAACTCCGCCCCGTACTCGCCTCCCCACCTTCAGCGAGCACGCCGCACACTTTCCTGGAGATCCCGCCTCTCAGGCGCGCGCGAAGAGCTGCTGCGCGGCGCACGCTGGGAGTTGTAGTTCAGGAGCAGCCAGCCACCCCGGGCTGATCAGGTGTAGCCTACAGGCCCCATGGTGCCGTGCGGCGCAGGCCGCTCCCGGATGTGTGCCTGGCGCCGGAAGAGAAGGCGGCCCCCCTCTTTCGGCCCGGCCATCTTGTGGGAAGAGCTGAAGCAGGCGCTTTTGGCTCGGCGCGGTCCGCTGCAATCCGTGGAGGAACGCGCCGCCGAGCCACCATCATGCCTGGGCACCTACAGGAAGGCTTCGGCTGCGTGGTCACCAACCGATTCGACCAGCTATTTGACGACGAATCGGACCCTTTCGAGGTACTGAAGGCAGCAGAGAACAAGAAAAAAGAAGCCGGCGGGGGCGGCGTTGGGGGCCCCGGGGCCAAGAGCGCGGCTCAGGCCGCGGCCCAGACCAACTCCAACGCGGCGGGCAAACAGTTGCGTAAAGAGTCCCAGAAAGACCGCAAGAACCCGCTGCCCGCCAGCGTCGGCGTGGCCGACAAGAAGGAGGAGACGCAGCCGCCGGTGGCGCTTAAGAAAGAAGGTAAAGCCGGGCGAGGCGGTGGGGAGCCCGGGCTGGCGGGCAGGACGGGGGCGTGCGCCGCTCGTTCGCTCGCTCGCTCGCTCGTGCAGCCGGCGGGGCCGCAGAGCCCTCGGAGCCCCCCGCACGGTGCCGGGAACGTGGCTGGTCCCAAGTCCACGCCGCCCGCTCGCTCGCAGGCTCGGCGGGAGCCTTCCCGCCTCGGGCGGACGGTGCGTGCTCCGAGAGGGCGGCCCGGGCGTTCCCGCCGATTCCTGCCGGGCGCTCGCCTCCTGGCTCAAGGCGCCCGGGGAGCGGCGCGGCGGGCATTGCTTCCTGCCCGGCGGGCTCCTGGCTGCCCGCTGTGGGCTCCGCTCCTGCCCTGCCATCTTGTCCCACAATGGCGCGGACCCTCAAGGAAAGGCCCGGACTCAGAGTTTCCACTTGGGCTGCGTCTCGGTTTGGGGGGCACTGGTGAGAGTGTACGGAGTTGTTGCTGTTTGGGTCCCACGTGTGCGTTTTGTGTTGTGCCCTTTCGCTCTTACGTTGGAAGTTCCGGTAACTTACTGGCGTGAACTAAAGTGTTGGAGAGGAGGAGAATTTGGCCCCACTCATTTTAGAGGGAGTTCTGAAGAAAAAACTGTTATTAGCGGAACCCAAATCATGTCTCGATCCTTTCTTCCAACTAACTCCCTGGAGCCCCCAGGTCATAGGGCTTTGCTTGCACTAGGCCTCGTGGGCGAAATGAGTGCCCAGCCTGTCACGTCCCGGCAGCCGAGCTCAGTCTGTAGCTTTTCCTCCGCACGTGCGTAAAGCGTGGTCGGTCGGGTCTTCATTGGCGGCTAATGGTCTCTTCCAGGGCACTAGAAGTTTCATAGTTATGATTTTAGCATTCTTCTCCACTACTGGCTTGTGGGTGAAAAGGCAAAGCAATTAGGGGCGAAGAAAGTGAAAAATCAATAGCGAGTAGATATAGAATAACCTGTGAATCTTTAAAATTGCTATTATGTTAAAGTGCCTCTTACTGCCACGTGCTCATGAAAGGAATTGTTTCTCATTAGATTGTGTTAGGTTTGAAGTTTTTTTGGGGGGGTGGTGTCTTTCAGCGAAGGCTTAGAGTAAAACATCCAGTACCTAGTAGGTTTATAAAAGGGAAGAATTCTATTAATATATTTGGAAGCACAGTCTGGAGTGTTAAAAACATCATCACTTGGGCAGAATTACTGGGCCGATTAAGCTTCTTGACATTGCATAGCTGAATAAGACATTTAATTCCTGTGTTAGGGACACTGGATAGTGTTATTTAAACTGCTAAAATTTACCTCCTTTATGACTGTAATTCACAGAAGTACATGAATAAGTTGAGTAAATAAAACTCATCAAGTAGATGAACTCAAAAATGGTCAAAGCATGAAGCGTGATTTTAAATTATTCAATTTTCGTCACGAAGCCAATTTATGATCTTGCCTGTAAACTAGCATTATAAGTCATCAATATAGGACATTTTTATTTATAGCCAGGATTAAGTTTGTCATTTACTTCAGAAAACTTTTTTAAATTAGTAGTCGACCTTTTTCTTAGTTACTTCGAAGTCTTCTGTGGGTTGTACTGGGTATTGAACTTAGAACCTTGTCCTTGCTGGGGAAAATTTGGCATTCCACATCTCAAACCCTTAGATTACTCTTAAAAACCAGAGTTGCTTTTAAATAAGGTTATATATACATAAGGGGAAATTTTGAATAAAAATGCCAGTTAGTGCTGTGTATTGGGTGGTGGTTGGTACCTATCTCTAAGAGTGGAAACAATTGTTAACCTATGGTGTATCCTGTGTCTAAATGACACAATGCGGGAATGTAAATGTTTGTCTTACATAAATTTTGATGTATTTGTCTATGTAAAGAACCTGAATTGGCAAAATGTCATTAAGTGTAGACCAGGTTTTTTTGTGTTTAGCAAAAAAAGAAAAACAACTCTGGATATTAGTACAGTTCAGAACTCAAGTATCTGGTAAGTGCAGTAAAAGAACCTTGCATGCTTTTTTTAAAAATCATTTTTTTCAGTAGATGAATTTATATTTTGTGGTAATGGCAGAACCCAGCATTTTGCAAACTAAGCGAAAGTAGCTCTCACTGAGCTACACTCCCAAGGGCTTGATGAGTTTAGTAAGTTTTTTTCTGACTATGTAGGCCTCATACTGAGTATTGGGTGGGGAAACAAGCCATTGTTCCTTGGGTGTGTTTAGCGTGGTTATCATTACAAGGTCTGAGCTGGTTCTATAGCTCCACCCCAATACACTATACCTCTGATGAAATTTTTGTGAATGCCACGGTATAAGGGCTACATTTAAGGCTTGCCCTGAGAGTTTACAGAGACTGAGCTTAAATATTAAAGGGATTCTTTTTACCTTTACTGTATGACTATAGTTAAAGATTCTGAACAAATGAATATATCCTGATGGTGTTCCATTTTCTTACAATTAGTCACATTTTTAAATATTTTACAAAAACAATTTCTTAGCTGATTTTTTTTTTTTAACAATACCTAAGGCTTGGAAATTAGACTACTAAAGGACGAGTTGATAGTTAAATGCATGCCTAACATTCAGACATGCTCTAATAATTCAATTTATATTGGCTCTTTTTTGTGAGTTTCATAAATTATCAGAAAAAAATAAAGGCAGGAAAATTAGTTAATGCTTTAAATACCACTTAGTGCCATAAGTTTTCTATTTTCCTTTTTTTGAGAGGGTTCTGTGACAGAACTCAGGGCTATGCATGTTACTGACACCCTGGTAATGAGCTACATTTGCAGCCTCCTGAGCATGTAATTGCTAAAAGAAGATCTTAATTGTGTCTGATTTGTGAAGATGCTTTGAAAACAAATACTTGTAAGAGCAGACCTAGAAAAAGGCTTTCTATCCATACCAATAATGAAGTACTTCCTACTGGTTACATGATAATATTAAAAAAAATAAACTTGGCTGCTGGTATTGACTTTGATGTCTTAAAAGCCAAAAATACATCCCTTGGTTGAACTATCTGTAAGTTTAGAATTTTGTAGTCAGACTTTGACTTGGAATGGTACCTAGTGATTTCAGTGCCAGTTATAGGATGCTTGTAGATGGAGTTTGAGATATTTACTGTTGAATAAGAATGTTTTAATTTGTTAAATATACATGGATGATGCCTATCAGATTTAATAATTTAGGCTAAACTTTTTGTATTATAAAAATGATTTGCTTATGTTGGTTATTTGTCATAAGGAATAAGGCGAGTTGGAAGAAGACCTGATCAACAACTTCAGGGTGATGGAAAAGTAATTGATAGGAGAGCAGAAAGGCGACCACCCCGTGAAAGAAGATTTGAAAAGCCACTTGAAGAAAAAGGTGAAGGAGGTGAATTTTCAGTTGATAGGTAAGTATTAAGTAAGGTTTTCTTGCTTTGTCATCTTATAGTTAGAGCTTAACGTAAAACTGTAAGTTGGACAGAGTAGTTGGAGTGATTACTTTGTGTATTTCAGAGAATGTAAATACGTGTTATGTTATATTTACATTTTTGATAACATGTTTTAAGTTAGCTATCTTAATAGTACTTTAAATTAAGTCAGTGCCCAGTTTCTTTTCCTTCCTCTGCCCAGACACTGAGTTTAAAAGGACAGTGGTATTGGTTCTCCCTCATGTCACATGCAGGCTCCATGTGATGATTGTAGTTTTTGTGTGTATAGGTAGGTGAAGAGCGTATGACATGCAATGAGGCAGTAAGTGAATGTGGTCTAACCTGCAATGCTTTAAAGACTACCAAAGCAGTTTTTAATTCTCCCATATATGAGTAGAAATAAACTTGGAATTTTTTGCACCATATATTTAGTTGTTGGATTATGAGCTAGTAAGCATATTCTATATTTTTGAGCTTGGAGTGGATTTTCCCAGTTTCTGGAAACATTAGAAATATATTTTTTGATTTGTTTGTAGACCGATTATCGAACGGCCTATCCGAGGCCGAGGTGGTCTTGGAAGGGGTCGAGGAGGCCGTGGACGTGGAATGGGCCGAGGCGATGGATTTGATTCTCGTGGCAAGCGTGAATTTGATAGGCATAGTGGAAGTGATAGATCGTAAGTCTTATATTGATTGTTGCATGTATGAGATTTAAATGTGCTTATTTAATAAAAACAAAATTTGAATTTCTAGAACTAAAGAGTATAATGTTAACTCAGTTTTGTTAGTTCTTTTTCACATTACAGTGGCCTGAAGCATGAGGACAAACGCGGAGGTAGCGGATCTCACAACTGGGGAACTGTCAAAGATGAATTAACGTTGGTATTCTGATTTTTCTTTTAAATAATTTCAGTGAAACCAAAACTGCTAACTTACTAGTGGATTATCAGTAACTTAAATTTTGTTCCTGAAGGAAGAATGGATGTATATTAATAGTATATAATGGAAGAGTAGTATATAATGGAGGTATATTTTAATGGTTTTATTTTGCTCATGGATGTGTATATAGTCCTGAAGTCCTGTGATGAGGATGCTGGGAATATTATGACTAATAGTTCTAACTGTAGCTATTGTAGTCTTGTCCTTACAGAGTTTGATAAGCCCTCTTCCTCTCTTGGTTTTTGTTTTTGGAACTTTTATTTTTATTTTTTTTTAATTTTATGATGGGTTTTCTGTAGTTGAGGCTAGCCTTGTATTTGCTGTGTAATTTTGCAGCCCTCTACTGCTGTGTCTGACTAAGAAAGCTTTGTTTTAAAAGTGTATAAGCTAATTTAATAAATTTGTTTTCTCTTAGAGGTCTACTGGAGAGTAAAAATAGTAGAAATTAGTAAATATATAAAAAATGTAAAAGTTTTTACTTTGGTATGAAGGAATTTTGGCTACATGTAAATGGACCTAGATGCCTTTCTTCTTTCTTTCCTTAGAGAGTCACCCAAATACATTCAGAAACAAATATCTTATAATTGCAGTGATTTGGATCAATCAAATGTGACTGAGGAAACACCTGAAGGTGAAGAGCACCCTGTGGCAGATACTGAAAATAAGTAAGTGGTTTTGTGTGAGGAAATATTACTCTAACGTGGAAATCTGTCTGGGTTTTTACTAGTAAGGTAACTGTAATTTAATGCAGTTACTTGGTCGGACCAGCATACAATGAGACTTTGTTGATTTGAGACATTGTCTTGTGTAGTTCAGGTTGGTCTGGGATTCATGATTCTCCTGTCTCACCTTGTAAGTACTGGGAATGTAGGAAGTGTACTACCACATTGTTGGCTTGATAATTGTACTGTTTTCCTACACCTTAGAAAGGTGTATATATTTTGAAAGAGTGTATGTATTTTTAGTAAAACCTTTTAGAGCTAATCATAAAAAATGACCTGTTACTACTCAAGGATGAAGGAAAAGGAACAAGGTACTTAGTATTTAAACTTACATGATAGGATCTAGTGATAGTGTTCTCTGAATAGGTAGGATTATTAAAAACTGAACCAAGTATTGGTTTTGGTATTTGGAGTGTTTAGTCATCGTTCAAAGTAATTTCACCATTTTCAGTTACAAACTAAAACTAGACAACCTGAAAAGACTTGGTAAATTATGTCCAATTCTTTAAGTTTTTTTCTATTAATGTGAATTTTGAGCAGCAAATTATTTGAAACTATGAAAAGCAATGATGAGGATTTTAGCTCATTAACATTCTTTTAAAATTTCATGTGTATGGGTGTTTACCTGCATATGTGTGTTAAGTGCACTGTACTCATGCATGCAGTATCTACAGAGGCAAGAGGGGAGGGTGTTGTATCCCCTGGACTTAGTGCTATAGTGAATAATGGGATATTTTGGCATGCTGATTTTACTTTCTTTGGATTTTTTGTGGAACTCAATTTACTGGGTTATGACATGAGCATTGCTGTCTTGAAATCAGAGTAGCTGCTGCTAAACATTGGTTCTAGTGGAGCTTGCCAGGTGGTCTAAGGACCCCTACCCTCTCTGAATATGTGTAAACATTAATGATTGCTAAAGGGTGGGTAGAAAGCTCTTTTTTTCTTGGTTATTTAAGTTTCCTGTGTTACTGTAAATAAAGCCATACTCCTGTAAATAACTAGTGAAACTCATTGGTTCACCAGGCAACTAGAATAATTTCCTTTTGTGTGTTTGGAGTAAATACATGTTTTTCATGTCTCCCCAGGAAAAGTTAAGTTCAGCATAATATATTTTAAATGGTGAAATTGTCAGGTCTTTTTCTAGGTTTTTTTCTTTGACAGTCTGATTTCCATTGTGGCTTTGATTTCCAATGTATGGATGTACATTTCTGATATGGTTTGAGGGTATTTTTTCTGAACCCCCACCAACATCTTTCTCTGTTAATAGCCATTTATGACAAGAATGAAATTGATTATCATGCTGTGGTTTTGATGTCTTGTTTTTATAGTGAGGGTCTCTTGTAACTCTGAATTATGAACCTTGAACTATGTAATAAAGGATGATTTTGCTTCTGTATGATCCTTTCCAAGTGCAGGAATTCCAGGTGTGCCATGTTAGGTCTAGCTTGCATTTCCAGGACTCTTCCTCCCTCCTAGGTATACACTGCTTCTGAGTCACATCCCCAGCCTTATTGGTCCCCCCCCCCCCACTGATAATTACTGATGTTGAAACTTTTTCATATACTTTGTGGCGATTTGTATTTCTTTTGAAAGGAAAAAAAAGCTTTTTATATCATTGACACCCAGCCCCCACTTTTTTTCCTTTTTCTTTT
Source organism: Mus pahari (assembly GCF_900095145.1). NCBI lineage: Eukaryota > Metazoa > Chordata > Mammalia > Rodentia > Muridae > Mus > Mus pahari. The sequence goes on from NC_034591.1 coordinate 85,199,085, forward strand.
TTCTGGATAGTTTCTCTGTAACAGCTCTCTCTGGCTGCCCTAGAACTCACTTTGCAGGCCAGACTGGTTGGCTTGAACTCAGATATGCCTCCCATTTTCTTTTTTTGTTGTTGTTGAACTATTTGAATTTCTTACATACTTTACATTAGGCAATTGTTGGTGAATATGTTATGTATTTTCTTCTATCTGTGCACATTCGTTTTTTAGTTTGATGAAATCCCATTGGTCAGATTTTGCTTTTGTTTCTTTGCCTTTTTGGGTCTTTGGCCAGACCAATTCCTTGAGGTGTTCTTGTCATTTGAACTTTGTTGTTATTTTTTGTTACTTTTAATTTTATGTGTATAGATGTTTAATGTGGATATATACAAGACATGCATGCAGTACCCAGAGGAGGTCATTAGATCTGGGCCTGGAGTTGTAGATGATTGCAGTATGTAGGTACTGATATTCAAATCTGGGTTCTCAGGAAGAGGGGCTCTTAACTACTGAACCATTTCTCAAGTCCTGTTTGGTTTTTGATGGAGGGTCTCACAATTTTGTAATGCTGGCCTAGAACTCAATATGTAGTCTAGGCTGGCTTCAGTTTACAAAATCTGCTTGCCTCTGTCTCTAGAGCTGGGATTGAAGGCATGTGCCACCACTCTCCATTTCAATCCATTTATTTAAAATTTGTAGCTGTTAAAGAATAGGTTTTCAAATAGAGCATAGGAAAAAGTCGATGTTTCCTGGTATCATTTATTGAAGATTGTCATTCTCCACTGTGTATGTTCTTGGAATATTATGTAAAAAAATCAATTGGCTGTAAATACATGGATTCATTTTTAGGCTTTCTATTTTGTTCATTGGAACTGTGTTGGGTCTGGACAGTGATTCCATATAGGACAGTGGTTCTTAAGCCACATTAGATCAATCAGAGAAAGGAGTTCTTTCCAAGCTTCCTTTTTTCCAAAAGAGTAGCTCTGGTAGCTGGGCATGATGACATAAGCCCATAATTATAGCACTTCAGGCGTGAATGCAAGATGATCAGGAATTCAAGGCCAGCCTGAGCTGGCCATTGCAAGTTTGAGACCCTCTGAAGATACATGAGAAAAAGGACTAGAAATACAAAGTACTATTTTGGTGAGCAACTCTTTTTTGGGGGGGTGGGGGTGGGGTTCCAAGACGGTTTCTCTGTATAGCCCTGGCTGTCCTGGAACTCACTTTGTAGACCAGGCTGGCCTCGAACTCAGAAATCTACCTGCCTCTGCCTCCCGAGTGCTAGGATTGAAGGCGTGGGCTACCATGCCCTGCTTGGTGAGCAACTCTTAAATGATGAGAGAAGCATTGTATTTTGTGAGCTTGTTGGAATAAGTCATATCACTGGAATATATACAAAAGTAAATGGAAAAAGTTGGCCTTTTACATTGAGAATTTAGTCGGTGGTGGCATGCAGCTTCATTCAAGTCCAGTACTTGGGGGCAAGAGACAGGTGGATCTCTGAGTTTGAGGTGAGCCTGGTGTACAGAGAGTTCAGGACAGCCAGTGCCACACAGAGAAACCCTATCTTGAAAAACAAAACAAAAGAATTTATATGTGAAATGTGTTACTTTGGAGGGATAAGCATAATGGGGATTATTGGTACCCCACAATACTTAGCACACCCTTTTTCTTTATTAAACAAAATTGAGTCACTTTCAGAGTTATTCTCAAAGACTTTCTCAGAAGAAAATTATATATTCATGGAATATTCAAAAGGATTTCTGTGGTCAGGACCCAGGAGCAGTTAAGGCAATTATTTCTAATGAAGATGATGGTCACCATGATAGAGTAGTCTACTCGTAGTAGAGGGAAGCCAAATATAAGGATGTTTGAAGGATAAGTTTAAGAAGCAAAACTTCCAGTAGGTTTTAAGGTACAATTACTGTCACAATTGGTGAATTATTAGGGCAATTCCAGGTGATTTGATAGACTTTATTCATCTTCCTGTCAAGATTGAATGCAAATTTTCTTGGGGAAGTTATAGATAGAATCTGTACAAATATAAAGAACTACATAAAGATATTTTAGCAATGATGCTACACTAAATCACTTGCTATCTTTGGAAGGAAGTAGAGCTCCCAAAAATAGTGCATGATATGTTTGGTGACATTTGGAATTAGACTAAGATATTGGATCCCTAGGCCTGTAGTTTATGTAGAAAGGGGGACAGATAATTAAAGTAGTTAAAACTTAGGGATTATATTGGGAAATAACTATTCTTTGCTTGTGTGCTAAAATAGGAGAACATTAGATATAATGGTCTCCTTTATGAAATAAAAAAGATGGGGTGGGGTTGGTTCAGTCAGTAAGAAAAGCACCTTCTATTTGAGCTTCAAGCATGGGTGCACATCTGACCAACCTTACACCTTTTAGTGAGGATGGGAAGATTTTCTTTTGCCATGCCTCTACGTGAACATAGAACACCTGTATGCACCGCATACACTGTTTTAAGAGAAAGTAGACCATGAAATTATTTATATAAGATAGTACAGTTTAAAATACAGTTTCAAAGAGATGTATATTAATGGGTTAATAAGGCCAATTCAGGGTAAATACTCATTTAAGAAGGCAAGTTAATGTATATACAAATAAATGGCATAGACTGATGCTCTCTACCTGGCTGCAAGTTGGACACAGTCACTGGGTTATATAGAAAGCTGTGATTCTACTTTTGATAGTCTTTTCTAGCAGATTACTAACAATTAGTTTCTTGTTATTGTAATTTGAAATACACATTTTTAAAACTTTGATTTAATATATGTGGGTGTTTTGCTTTCATCTGTATATGTGTACCATTTGTATACATCTGTGTACCATTTGTTTGTTTGTTGCCTGTGTAGTTCAGAAGAGGGCTTTTTATCTCCTGGAGCTGGAGTTACAGGGAGTGGTGAGCGGTGGAGTACGAGTGCCAAGTCAGTGTGCTCTTACCCCCCAAATATTTTTCTACAAATTAGTATCTGCCATTAGGCATAAAATTTAAATATCTTTTTCACAGGGAGAACGAAGTTGAAGAGGTTAAGGAAGAGGGTCCAAAAGAGATGACTTTGGATGAGTGGAAAGCTATTCAAAATAAAGACCGAGCAAAAGTAGAATTTAATATCCGAAAACCAAATGAAGGTGCTGATGGACAATGGAAAAAGGGATTTGTTCTGCATAAATCAAAAAGTGAAGAGGTAAGGTAAAAATTGTTTAAGTTTGTTCAGATGTGACTTGAATTATAGTTTTTGTTTTAATTTTCATATGGATGACCTTTTTTTTTTTTTTGAGATAAGGATTTCTTTCTGTGTAGTTTGGATCTTGCTTTGTAGACCAATCTGGCCTTGAACTTAAGTTTTAACCTGCTTCTGCCTCCAAATGCTATGATTAAAGGCATGTATCTCCACTGCCTGGCACATAGGGATAACTTTTAAGTTTTTTTTTTTCTTTTTTAAGATTTATTTACATGAATACACTGTAGCTGTCTTTAGACACACCAGAGGAGGGCATCAGATCCCCTTCCTTATAGGTGTTTGAGAGAGTCACCATGTGGTTGCTGGGAATTGAACTCAGAACCACTGTAAGAGCAGTCATGTTCTTAAATTCTGAGCCATCTCTCCAGCCCTTCTCAAACTTTTAGTCTTATTTGATGTAGGAGCTTGCTCAGAAAGGAAAATAGTCAGGACTTGGGAAATGTTGGTATTTTTTCTAATCTAAGAAACATGGGAACTAATGTAAATTTTTGAGAAACTCATGTTGATAGCTAAGGCTTAATGTAATAAACATGAATCTGGCCAAACACATATCTCCTAAATTATTTTTCTCTAGCAGTTTTTGCTGGCCTTCTTTTTTTTTTTTTTTTAAGACTTATTTATTTATTATATGTAAGTACACTGTAGCTGTCTTCAGACACTCCAGAAGAGGGAGTCAAATCTTGTTACAGATGGTTGTGATCCACCATGTGGTTGCTGGGATTTGAACTCGGGACCTTCAGAAGAGTAGTCAGTGCTTTTAACTGCTGAGCCATCTCTCCAGCCCCCCCCCCTTTTTTTTTCTTTTTTTGGTTTTTTCGAGACAGGGTTTCTCTGTGTAGTCCTGGCTGTCCTGGAACTCACTTTGTAGACCAGGCTGGCCTCGAACTCAGAAATCCACCTGCCTCTGCCTCTGCCTCCCAAGTGCTGGGATTAAAGGCGTGCGCCACCACCACCCGGCTGGCCTTTTTGATATATGAATTGATTCATGTAATAAGTTGGACTGTGTCAGAAATTCAGACTGTCATGCAAATATAAAGTTAAGAAGGCAGCTCATAATTTATAAAATGTAATGAGATTTTATTTATCCACTTTTTTTTTTAAAGATTTATTTATTTTATATAAGTACATTGTAGCTGTCTTCAGAACCACCAGAAGAGGAAGGACATCGGATTCCATTACAGATGGTTGTGAGCCACCATGTGGTTGCTGGGAATTGAACTTAGGACCTCTGGAAGAGGAGTACAGTGCTCTTAACTGCTGAGCCAACCCTCAAGCTCTATCCACTTATTTGATATTGGGAATTGAACATGCTAAAATCATATTTTCTGCCAATAAATCATAACCCTTAGCACTCAGTTTCTTAATATATTTTAGTTTATTAGACATACTGATGGCAGAGGCCAATATAAAAAACATTGTTAAATAGAAGTGAAGTTTAAAAGTTGGTTTTAGAGAAGGTCTTAGCATGATTTTTAAGATTTACTCTATAAAGATATAAGTGGATATTGTTTGACTATCAAGTAAAAAGTACATCTTGTTTTATTATAATGAATTTTTTTTATCTTCTTGCAGATGAAATAGTATTGTATGAGTAGAATGATAGACGTAAATCCTGATTGAGCTATAAAAATTATTGTAAATTAAACTATGAAAGTTATTGTAGAAATTGCCATTTAATATTAACATGTTAGTATGAAAAAGCTAGTTGTGATATTAGGTAATTCATCAGTATATTAAGATGTGTGTCCCAGTTTAAAATATTTTCCCCCGAACTTGGTAGAAAACTACAGTAGTCCTATTTATGTGTGATTTTTACCTTCTGCTGTTTTCAGTTAACCTCTAATCAACTAAGGTCAAAAAATACTAAATAGAAAATTGTAGAACAATTTTATTGCATGTCATTCTGAGTAGTGTGGCAAAGGCTTAGCATTTATTTTCCTATATTGACTAACTGCAGGGGTGAATCATTGATTTACAACTATATGTGCATTGTGTGTACTTGCCCATTAGAAACCTAATGTAGCTCATATATAGGAATAAAGCATAGTGTAGGGTTTGGTCTTTCTGGTTTCAGGCATTTCCTGAATTTAACAAATATTCTACAAATATTGGATACTGCTGTATTATATAAAGTAAGAAAACTTGAGTTTTGAAGATCATAAAATAACAATTGGTTTTAAAACATTGAAACGTCTTTATCAGGCCACTTCGGTTAATACACTTATATTATCTTTGTAATATGAATACTTGTTTAAATATGGGCTTACTGGTTTATTTAATATTGATACTACCTATAGGACATATAATCAGGTGATTCTGAGAAGAAACGAGCTTTGGGAATGATAAACTTATAAGCTTAATTGTTGTAGTCACAGAGCTGAGATCAGGGGACGACTGACGTCCTAGGTGCTCTAGAGAGACAAAAGCTGGTTGGTTTGTTTAGTATCACATTCTAGAACTCAATCTAAAAATTAAGAATATGCTCTGAGTATCAACAACTCCTTTGTAGTAAACCCATCCAGGTTCAAATGTATTCACTGCTTTTGTGTTTTAGAAAGTTAATAAATGACGCCAGTGATTTTGAAATACCAAACATTTAGATCCACAAGCTATAGAAAGCATTTTTATTTGGTGTTGTTGTAGATTCATATGCATGACTTTCATATTTCCTTAAAATTTATTTTTTTAAAAGATTTATTTATTCATTTATTATATGTAAGTACACTGTAGCTGTCTTCAGACACTCCAAGAGGGTGCCAGATCTTGTTATGTATGGTTGTGAGCCACCATGTGGTTGCTGGGAATTGAACTCAGGACCTTCAGAAGAGCAGCAGTCAGTGCTCTTAACCGCTGAGCCATCTCTCCAGCCCCTCCTTAAAATTTATATTTGTTGATCTAGTGACATTAAATATAGTTGTCATAACTAAAGTGATGGAATTTAATTTGGGTGTCATACAGAAACTAGAAAAATGTTCATTTGTGTTTTAAAGTAATAGCAACTGTGATATTTCAGGCAGCCAGAAAGGATAGTGTATACATTATCCTTCAAAAATAGATTTTATTTGTATTAAGAATAAGAACAAGTCACCTTTGATTAGTGTTAAGGGAACTTTTCAGCCAAGGCTTAAAACTATTTCATCTAGAATATATAAAAGCCAGGCATTGGGAGGTAGTTCTTTTTGCTAGTTTGTGGGCTTTTTCTTCCACCTTTTCAACCCCCTAACACTACATGGAGAGCAAAAGGGATAGAGAGGAAAGAAAAAAGATCCCTGAATAATATATTCAGGGATTGGGAAGGGGGATTATGTTTTTAGACTACTTCCTTCTAATTAAGGGCATTGAGTTCCTTGGGATAAATTTGATCTTTGCAATCAGGATATCTAATTTCTTGTTTCTTTGTATATAAACTCCAGCCAACCAACCATCCCACCCCAATTCTTGGTGTCCTAGTATTTATATATCCTCAGAAAAGTACCCAGAATCCCAAATGTTATGCAGTAGCATAAACTACAGCAGCTGTAAAGTTTAGTCTTAAAGTTGTATACATTCAGCCTTGGGAAGGAGGTCCTAGTTTTGAAAGAATATAGATGTTTTTTAAAAACCTCAGATTTATTACAAGTAGAAACTACATATCATATTGGAATACCAATTTGAAGGAAGTGTTTTAAATGTTACAAGTACTGGTGAAGATTCACAAGAGTGGGAACTTGTCACTTATATGCCAGTAATGAAGGACTGGTATTGCCTGCAATTCAGAGAAATTTGTTAAAGAGAATACATTCTACAAGGTCACTTCCTGAGCCCCAAATGAACTTATTACTTGTTGAGCTAGATAGTGGATGTATTCATGCACATAAAGTACAGCATTCGTGATTCATCTTTTAGGGGAGAAAGCATGTTTAAAAATTTTGCACTATTGCTTTTATATTAATTACCCAGGGGCCTTTACTTAATATTTTAGGCTCATGCTGAAGATTCAGTTATGGACCATCATTTCCGGAAGCCAGCAAATGATATAACGTCTCAACTGGAGATCAATTTTGGAGACTTAGGCCGCCCAGGACGTGGTGGCAGAGGAGGACGTGGTGGACGTGGACGTGGTGGACGTCCAAACCGTGGCAGCAGGACTGATAAGGTAATTTTAAGATGCCCTTTCCATTTTAAGCAATTTAAGACTTGTGATTACTGGCTAGATACTTTGGAGGGAGGGGCATAAACAGAACTAAAAGAACAAATAAGAAACACCATTTGAGTCAGGGTTTCACTATGGATCTCTGGCTGGCCTGGAACTCATTATGTAGACTAGGCTATCTTTGAACTCATATCTGTCTGCCTTTGCCCTGGGAATAAAGCCATGTGCTACCACGTCTGACTGTTTTTTTTTTTAAGCACCTTAATGATTAGTGCTGCCAATAAGTTGAATTAACCATACTTTAGAATTCTTACTCCCTACCTGTTAGGGCGCTGCGTTTCATTTTTTGCATGCTGGTATTTATTTTTACTCTAGGGATATCTTCACTGCTTAATAAGTCCTGGTATAGAACAACTTGGGGATTGCAAAAGTTCTCCTGAGACAGTAGTCTATTATTTAGTTAGGATGGGATTCATGCCAGGTGGTGGTGGCATATGCCCTTAATCCCAACACTTGGTAGGCAGATCTGTGAAAGTTCAAGACCAGCCTGGTCTACAAAATGCTTTTTAGACAGCCAGGGCTGCACAGAGAAAATTGATCTTGAAAATCAACAATAATGTGGAATTTAATGTTATTTTTGTCAATGGGTAGTCTATCAGGCTGTCTCCAAACCTGTCTCATCCTCCCAAAGTTTGTGACTAGCCCTTTGCTACCACTGTAAAACAAGTTCTTAATGACAATTTTGAAAGATGCCCAAGGGGTTGAATTTGAAATCAGAATTGCCTGTTGACAGTATTAAGGATAACCTTAGTGTCCAGTTTGAAATAAATCATAAAATCCTGAAATCTTATTTTTATTTTGGGGGCTTTTTTGTTTCCGAAATTGTGTCTCATTTTACAACCAGTCTGTCCTGGAATTTACTCTGTAAACCAGGCGGCCTCTCTCTGGGTTTAAAGACTTACACCACCACATCTGGCTTAGTAATTGTTCTTTTTTGTTTGTTTGTTTTTTAAAGATTTATTTATTTATTATATGTAAGTACACTGTAGCTGTCTTCAGACACTCCAGAAGAGGGCGCCAGATCTTGCAACAGATGGTTGTGAGCCACCGTGTGGTTGCTGGGATTTGAACTCTGGACCTTCGGAAGAGCAGTCGGGTGTTCTTACCCACTGAGCGATCTCACCAGCCCTGTTTGTTTTTTAAGTAGCCTTACCTCAGTGGTTTTCAACCTTTCTAATGCTGCAAGCTTTTTTTTCCTTATGTTGCGAGCCCCAACCATAATATTGTTTTTCTTGCTGATTCATAACGATTTTTTGCTACCGTTGTGAATTGTAATGCGGATCTGATATGTTGTTACTGTAAAAAGATCTTTACACTCATACCCAGTCACAAGGGGGTTAAGACCCACAGGTTGAGAACCACCACCCTGTCTACTTACTTCTTTGGAAGCTGCATATAGTGGTGTGATAACAATGCAATAGGCTTTGTCATCAGTGATGCTTTTTCTACTGACTTTGAAAGAGGAAGGTTTTACATATATATGTGAGGATTTTCAATAACTTGGTTTGTTTCCCAGGCTGTAAGTAATTGGGTTCTTTTCTAACATTGAATGTACTATTTAAATGCCAACTGACTGTTAAACCTGCTTTTATATTGATAATACTATTATGTTGCTAAGGGAAAAGTTCAAAGTTAGTAACAAAGTGAGAGCCCACGTGTTGCATGGAAATCTCCTTTCATGAATTCATAAGTATGCTTGGTTGTGGTCCAACAACCATAATCCCAGTACTTGGGCATTGGTCATGTTATGAGTTTGAGGGTAGCCTGGGCTACAAGTGGCAAAATCTTGTCTGAAAGGAGGGAAGGAAGTGTCACTCTGGTAGAACACTTAACCTAGCATGTACAAGCTGTGGGCATGATTCCTAGCATGTCAAGTAAATTACAGTATTTCACTGCAGAAAGAAATTCATTGCAAATATATATAGTTTTATTCTGGTTTATAATTTATTTAAAGTAGAAGCTTTGATCTATTTTGTGTAGTGTATTAACATGAATTTTTTTTTTAGAATTTAGTGTCTATACTAAGTACAGACACTAGCAGGCTATTTTCAGGATTTGAGAATTGTGGCTAATTTTTTGTTTCTGTTTTTTTCCTTCCCCAGTCAAGTGCTTCTGCTCCTGATGTAGATGACCCAGAGGCATTCCCAGCTCTGGCCTAACTGGATGCCATAATACAACACTGGTTCCTTTGTGGACCCTCCTGTTCAAAGCTTTTGCATGCTTAAGGATCCCAAACAACTAAGAATTAAAAAAAAACAAAAAAAAAAAGACTGTCATTCATACCATTCACACCTAAAGACTGAATTTTATCTGTTTTGAAAACGAACTTCTCTAGCTACACAGAAGTAACAAAATATGTTAGTCAGTTTTGTATTTAGAAATGTATTGGTAGCAGGGATGTTTTCATAATTTTCAGAGATTATGCATTCTTCATGAATACTTTTGTATTGCTGCTTGCAAATATGCATTTCCAAACTTGAAATATAGGTGTGAACAGTGTGTACCAGTTTAAAGCTTTCACTTCATTTGTGTTTTTTAATTAAGGATTTAGATGTTCCTTCAATTACAAGCTGGTTTTAAATATTGGACATAATACTGGTTTTAATACCTGCTTTGCATTAAAACACATGGTCAGCTGGGACATGTAAACTTCTGATTTATAAGATTTTCTGCTGTGTGGAATACTAACCACTATGTATTTTAACTATATATTTTCATTTGGAAGTTGAAAATTTTCTTTTCACATCTTATGATAGCTGATATATACTAAATCTTTATACAGAAATGTCAGTACTTGAACAAATTCAAAACATTGGTTTATTAACNTTTGGCTNACGCATGGTTTATTAGGTTTAGATTATACCTGATTCACCTATATTTACTTTTAAAATGTATGGCTTCCTCATTTTAAAAGTAAAACTAAACACTGCTTTTGGAACTTGTAAACTACTTATTGTTGATAGATACAGCCTGTGTTCAGTGAAATCATTTGTGGGTGTGGGTTTTATCTTTCCTTGAACAAGGTGGGCAGAGTAAGTTAGTTA
>NC_034591.1:85211691-85230283 GCF_900095145.1 Mus pahari
ACATGTTCTGTTATCAGACATCCTTCCACTGGAATTGTTGGGTTTTCTTGGGATAAGTAGCTGCTAAAGTGTAAGTAGGTTTTGCTAGCTATGTCTTGATTGTCTCCAGGCCCGAATGTAAGAGCTCCTTTAAAATAAAGATTTATTTACCTTTATATGCATTAAATCCTGCTACTCTTAAAGCAGTCCTGTCACTTTAAAGTGGGGTAAGGTGTCTATCGGGTAGCCTTTGTCCATAGTCAAAAAGTAAGAGACAGTATCTAGTAGTTCTAAAATTTTCTTTAAAATTTTAGTGTGTGTGTTACTGACATTTTTGGTTATGTTATAGTACAGATTATCCCATTAAGTTTAGAAGAGGACAATGATTACTTAGAACTGGAATTAGAATTCCAACCCCTGAATTTGCTAATATTAAACAAGATATTGTAGCTTAAATTAGTTTGCACTGCATTACTTGGCTTGTAGTTGCAGTTGTCATTTCTAAAATTTAGTGCTAATGTCTAATATGAATTTTATTTTCATACACAAAACTAAAGTGGTCCAGGTTAATTTGACTAGAGTGTTAGGGATTAAGTATGCTTCTAGCCAGTGAGTGAGTACTAAGGGAGTGAGTAGAGTACTAAGGGAGGCAATTTTGTTATTTTGTGTTGAAGAGATGGAGCTCTTAGTAATTCAAGAATTTAGTAATGAGTTCCACAAATATGTTCAAGATGATGTATGGTCTCCTATTGCATACATAAACAAGCATATGTCTCATGACAGTATATTGGTCAGTATTGCAAGCTGGTTTGAAACTGGATGTCTACAGCTTGGGTTTTCTGAGAGGGTTATAGATAGGCATTACCATGTCTGGCAGCTTTTTTCCCATATTTTTCCTGAATTCCAGAATTTCTGGTAGTTTCAACTTGATTTTATATACCTTTTAAGTATATTCCTTATGTATTCATGGTTTACTTGGGTGCTAACATCTAACATAAAGTTAGACAACTTTTGCTGTGTGGGAGACCTGTGGGTCAGCATGGGGGTGGAATGGTGAATCCATATTCTTAGAAGTTAGGTAGTACTATGTGCCTCATACTTTAAAAAGAAGGTGAGATTTGGTCACTATATTAAAAAACTAGATTAAATTTTTTATTAATAGTGATAAGCCTAGCCTCCATGTATCTCATAAAGAATCTAGATTAACTTTCTATTAATAGAGATAGGCCTTAGTGAGAGGGATGACTAAGTCTGATATTTAAGTAAATAATGAACAGGGGTTTTGTTCCTTATATTAGTTTTGGAGATAGTTAATTAAAAATAGAGTTCCAGTATGTTTCTTACTGGCTGAGAGCTTTTGTTATGTAGACCAAGATTAGGCTAGTTTTTGGCTCATGAGTGCTGGGATTAAAAGTAGGAGCCACTGCATTAGACTTTTTATAGTGTTTTTAAGCTAGTGAAAATACTCTTGAGTTTCTGGGTTTTTGAGAAGTTAATGAGAACCACTCTGTACTGTGGTCTTTACCCTTTTTCTGAAAATATACCCATTAAGTATACTGTATAATGAAGACAGAACATTCAATAACTTATTCATGGCACAAAATTATGATCTTATTTTGGCTTAGGTAATTTATGCACTTTTCAAAGTATATTAAGTTGGGTAGAATTATGAGTTGAAAGTTTATTCTCACATAGTGTTTAAAGGGCACTGCTAGGCTTNGTGGTACCTGAGGCTGAATCTAAGGTTATAAGCTGAAGTCTTGTTATATAGCATCGTCCTATCTTAAAACCAGATCTCTGCACCTCGAAAGATTTTATTTTATCAGTGAAATGGTTAAGTCTTTGAATTTAGCAGTTGTCTGGGAAGGGAGCATAATTGGGGAATTGCTTAGATTGGTGCCTGTACCCATTTCTAACTTTCTTTTTTTGTTTGTTTGTTTTTTGTTTTTTTTTCGAGACAAGGTTTCTCTGTATTGCCCTGGATGTCCTGGAACTCACTTTGTAGACCAGACTGGCCTCGAACTCAGAAATTTGCCTGCCTCTGCCTCCTGAGTGCTGGGATTAAAGGCATGCGCCACCATGCCCNCTGTGCCCATTTCTGTTGTGATAATTTCTTGGTTTATGATTAATAGAAGGCCCAACTTGCAGAGGTGCCACTCCTGTATCCTGGGGTGAATTTATTTCTTCTAAAAAGCAAGTAGCCAAACCAGAGAACAGCATGGTCTTTTGGTTCAGTTCCTGCTTTCAAGTTCTTTTTCTGATTACTTTCAGTGATTAGAATGTATAAATAACTTTGCTGTCAGGTCTGCATTTGGTCAGGGTCACAGCCAGAGAAAGCAAACTAGGACACAACTTAGTACCAGATGGGGAATATTTCCTGTTGCTTCAAAGCCTAATGGGTTGGCTGTGTTTGTGGAAGATGAGAGAGCAGGCCAGTAAACTGTTCCTCTGTGGTCTCTGTTTCAGTTCTTGCCCTGGCTTCCTTTGGTGGTGTTCTGTGATGGGAGTATGTAAACCAAATAAATCCTTTGTGCCCCACATTGCTTTTGGTCATGATGTTTTATCATACCAATAAAAAGCAAACATGCAGAAGTTGGTACCATTATATCTTTAACCTGCTCATACAGGTCCTGTGGACTTGTATGGTCCTCTCACTTAAATGCAGAAGGCAGAGGTATTGGGTTGTATAGCCTGGCCCCTAGATTTAACAGTATGTTTTGAGCCAGTGCAAAACTTGTTTAAGTATGTGCACTGCTTGCATGCCATGCCCATGGAGGCCAGAATTGGGTACAAGATGTGGAACTGGAGTTAATCAACATACCATGTGTTGGGAGTAGAAACTCTTACTTGTTGGAAGAGCAATTGCTCTAAACCATTCAGCTATGCTCTATATTAAGTTAGCTCTAGCACGTACAAGGCCATGGGTTTTATCCTTACCATCACTAAAGAACATAGAAATTAGTGGTGCAATACAGTTACGATTTTTTTGCTTTAGAAGTCAAAATAATGCAGTTCAATTCCTTGAACTCACTAGTATTTTCATTGTACAGATAGTATTGGTCTTCAGAGGGCCACCATTCTGGTTTACTGTTGGGAGATCACATGTTCTTAGGATATTAAGCTGTTCTTATCTGTTGAGAATTGAATTGGTGGTTATAATTTTATTGAATATTTGTCTAGCTGCCCTTCAGAATCCATCTACTAAGTAATTTTAGTTTCTCTAATTAATAGTGGCTACCATGCTCTGTAATCTTTGCTAGCTGGTGAAAATATTTAAATAGTATTTGGTATTCATTTCTTTAACTACCGTTGACCACACTTAATGGATACATATACTTTGTGTCATTGAAGTGCAGACTTAGTTATCCTTATCAGAGCCCAGTTAAGGAACCTATTTTCTGTGTTTTATAGTTTTTATTATTTTGGTATAAGCTATATATTTCAACTTGATTCTTTCCGTTACTCAAATTGCAAATGCCACCTTGTCCTCTGCTTCTGGGGAGTCCAACCCAAGTTCTTGTATGTGGTAGGCTATTTGTGTTTTTATGTGCTATATTACTGAGTAGTTTTAGTCTGAATTTCTTCTCTATTGTAGGAAAGAGGGAAGGTCTTTTCTAAACTCTTAAATGAAAATGTTTTGTTGTAGAAGTTCTACTTGCTCAAGTAAAGCATTTCATAAGAAGCACAAAGTGAACATGAGTCCTATAGGGTAGATGGAAAAATAAAGTCTTTGGAGGACTTCATCTTTGATATCAGAATGGTAGATAACTTTCAGGTGACTCCTACAAACAGATCCCAGTGAGAAAGGAAAAGAACGGAGCCCAGGCATTTCTTTTCCTCCTTGCTCCAGGATATGGGTGACCTGTGGTTGTAACTAAAAAGTGGTGGTGTGTTTAGGACTAAGGGGAGAATGCATGGGAGATAGAGTTTTAACACTCCACTTGTCTGCAGATAGAACTAGAAAAGAACCTGCCTCTGGAAAAGGGACATTTTCAGGGCAGTTTGAGCATCCACCTAAACTTGAAGTCTGGACAGCTCAGTGAAGTACTTGCCTAACTATGCTGTGAATCCTACCTTCTTCATATTAATACAAAATCAGGGAGATTCCCATCAATTCCTTTGGTGTGGTATGCACTGGTGTTTAGCTTTCAGAGAATTGGGGAATTTTATTAATTAAAAAGTAGATGTAAGTTGGTGGAATGTATATTTTAGAGTTGAAAAATACCAAGGAATGAAAGACTTAGAACTTTATTAAAAGTTTTATCTGGGGATCAGAGGAAGATGTTTTGCAAGAAATCATCAGAAATTACTTGGAATGGTCAGGAAAAGTTACACAGTCCTCTGACATTCATTGAGACATCTATCAGGCAAGTTCTTAATGCACATTAAAAGCAAGTCCTCCTACTCCCAACGTGTTAATGTTTCAGTGGTTCTTATAAAGGTTATGCTAGAGTAAGAGGTTGGGAAGCAGGCCAGCTGAACAGAGATAACAAGTGACAGGACTAGGCACTGTACTGGGAAGCCCTTGCCAAGTTGGTTGTAGTATAATACTAAGGGATAAGAGACTCTTATGACAAAGTATGGAAGAGGCTTTCAGCCTTATAGGTTGTGTAATGAGTTGAGAAATATCTAGGTAGGGCTTTGAGGGAAGAGCAAATACAGCAAGAATACAGCAGCAATTCACTACATTACTAGTTAATTGGCCCAAGAAAAGGTAGCCTTGTAATGGCACTCAACTAAGGATGTTCACGTGCAAACTGATAGCTTCAATTTCTAGAGGTGCATAGGAAGTTTGGTAAACAGACCAGTTTATAGGACTGGGTTATATGGGCTAATTTGTTAGGTTAGAAAAGGAAGTACAGATTTGCAATAGATACTTTGTTAAATGAAAACACCAAACAGAAAAGTAGTGTTAATAGAATGGGTTGGAGATCATCAGGGTGTATATTTTAAGAAAAGACCGTCTTGATCCTTTCAAGTGGCACTGGACTTCATCAGTGGTATGGTAGAAGAGCATGCTAAGTCAGGCCATAGTTAGGAAGAAACAGCAATGTTGGGTTCTTGTAGACCAGAGATATGTGCTGTTGAAGGCAGCACATGATATAACAAGTTAAGTAGAGTAAGCACAGAGGCATTCTCCATCAAACTGATAGGGATTGACAGATGTTAAAGGTGAAAGAGTGTGTGTGTGTATGTGTGTGTGTGTGCGCGCGCGCGAGAGAGAGAGAGAGAGAGAGAGAGAGAGGGGGGGGGAGAAAGGGAGGGAGGGAGGACTATTTTGGGGTCCCCTTGAGCATGACTATCTTGGGGGTCCCTTATATTTTTATGATTATCAGTGCTGATGTCTTACCTCCTTATCCATAAGACTTAAGTCCCTATGGTGAAGCTAATTTAATCCAGAGACAGCTGGCTTGTCTGCACTGTCACAGGCCTGATACTACCAAAGATGGTGACCTTTGGAGTAGGAACTGGGCACATAAAATGAGGTTCGTTGGCTTTCTAGTATCAAGCCTCATTATTCATGAGGGAGTCATAGCCCATCTTTAACCGATCTAGAGTCAGCCTCTCACCACTGAAGATGAGTGGGGGGAGAGAACTTGATGCAAAAATGGAAAGAGAAATATGTTGATGCTCCAGGTCTAAAGAATCAGTTGGATCAGCCTCATGTGGTAAAACTTCTATGTTGGAAGGTAAATAGCCTTCATGGCTAGGAAGGTAGTTCACTGGGGTGACTGTCAAGGGGCTGGTCAGGTTGCCCAGTTTTGAGTCAGGGTCCCTGCTTTCTAGCACCTTGTATAGGTTCACTAATTGTCTCGTCTCAGCTGTCAGAGTTCCTGTAGTTTGTGGATTGGCAATATATATTGTGTCTTCCTTGGAGGTAGAGTAACCTTGGAATCCTTGTCCTCTTTTAAAGTAATAAGGTTGTCTGACAACTGGGATCATTTGGTAGAGGACTTCATTGATGATCAGGGGCTCAGGCTCTTCAGGAGTGGGCCAGGCCATCAGTAAGTTATCCGTAGGTAGCTGGATCTTCTCCTGTGAAGAAGAGTGGATGTGTAGGTTACTTTGACAGACAGCCTATGTCTCCAGGTTTCCAGAACCTCATCCTGCCGCCCTGCTCCAGCCCGGTGAGAAACTATGGGCCTTTAAATTTTGGATAGGCCAGAGCCAGATTTCACTCCCATCCCCACCCCCTACTCCCATTACTGCCATTCTCCAGCCAAGGACAGATTCATTGCTCAACTTCAGTCCACTTGCTTTTTTCTCCCTCCCTCCCTCCCTCCCTCCCTCCCTCCTCTAGTAGGAAAGGCAGAAAGAAAAAGCCTAGAGCAGTGTGGAGAGAAGGATGGAGTATTTGAGGTGGAGGGAAATTGGTGTACTGAGCCTTCTGATTTGGTGCCCATTACCCTTTTTATTTTATTTTATTTTCATTTTTTAAAAAGATTTATTTATTAAATATAAGTACACTGTAGCTGTCTTCAGACACTCCAGAAGAGGGAGTCAGATCTTGTTAAGGATGGTTGTGAGCCACCATGTAGTTGCTGGGATTTGAACTCTGCACCTTTGGAAGAGCAGTTGGGTGCTCTTACCTGCTGAGCCATCTCACCAGCTGCCCCATTACCCTTTTGTTGAGAATCAAACTCAGGTTTGTGTAGGATAAGGCATGTGTTTTACCACTCACTGAATCACACCCCTAACCCTATGTTAGTACTAGAAAAGAAAAGGATTTAGAAATGGGAAATACTACCCATGAAGCACTTTTATTAAAGACCGTATTGTTACTATGTAGCCCTGGCTAGCTTGGATCTCTACTTCCTGTGTACTAGGATTAAAAATGTGATTAAAGGCATCATATCTTCATCATACTTTAGGGAAATGCTAAGGGGGCTTGGGCTTTGATGGAATTGCATGGTTTCAGGTAAGGAGATGTTATGTCAGGTTTGGCATTTAAGGGAGATCTCTTGAATAGCTTTTTATTACTATTTATTTTATTCAGTTTTTTCAAGACAGGGTTTCTCTGTGTAGTCCTGGCTGTCCTGGAACTCACTTTGTAGACCAGGCTGGCCTCGAACTCAGAAATCTGCCTGTCTCTGCCTCGCAAGTGCTGGGATTAAAGGCGTGTGCCACCACGCCCAGCTGAATAGCTCCTTTGGCTAATTTGGATAATTATTTAATTTTTCTGATAGCTTTCTCAGGATCCCATTGGTTACACCCTCTATGATATCTTTTCTTTTTCTAATTGAAATTTGGCACTTGGAACATTTCTCCTAGACTTAAGTTGAGTTCTTACATCTTTACACTTTTCCTGTGCCTGGGCCATTAAACTTCATTAGCACTTAGCTTATGTAGAGATTTCAACTCCTAGTCTACTCGTTTCTGCATCTATTCATCTATTTACTATTTTACTTCAACGTAGTTTCTTACGTGTCACCATCTCTTCATTGTGCTTAGCCCCTATTTCTCATTGTAGCCTACTCATCAGTGCAGGCATATCACTCATGAAGATCCGAAGATATAACTGGGTAAATTCTGAAGATTAAATCCCAGTTTTGATATTCTTTGGCTGGGGAAATTTGATAATTGATCTCTGCTTTTTTTTTTTTTTCTTTTTTCATTAGATGAAAAGTTGTACAAGAGCGTCTTGGTATAATTTCTGATATGGCCAGCTTTGTTTTGGGCATAACATGTCAGGGAATGAGTGATGGCACTGTCCACAAAGGACTACCATCCTTATTTTTAAAAAATGTTGGCTCTCCTGTGATGATTCTCAAGTTGGTCCTGGCATGTAGGTTTGTTTAGAACATGCACGGGTGGCAGCTGTGCCAAAGCAAAACTACCATGTGAGGAAGATAACAGGATTGGAAAGGCTGTTATACTAGGTGAGCCGTTCTGCCTCTGTGGGGCAATACTGATAGGCTACTCCCTAGCACATTTTTGGGGCTGGGTTCTGGTAAACCCCAGGGAAAGTTCCATTAACTCCAAGACTCAGGAACATCATATGCACTGATTTTAGTTTGTAAAGGTAGCTGGCATTCCAGCGGTCCTCTAGTTATCTGGGGAGTAGGGCTGCCTTGAAACCTTCAACTATTATGCTATTCTTATATATCATTATGTGTGTAGAAGTGTTTAGCCTGTGCGCATGTCTGTATTGCATGTATGAAGTGCCTGCAGAAGTCATCAGATTGTAGAGGTGGTCAGGAGCTACATTTGGGTGCAGGCAGCAGTCCGCAGCAATCACATGCTCTTATTGACCATCTCTCCAGCCCATAAAAGAAACCTTTTTTTTTTTCACAATTCACTGATTATTTGTACAAAGTAATACAAGTACATAGTTAAGAGGTCAAAAAATATGCAATAAAGATGAAAACTCTTCCCATTCTCAACTTCTCTCCAGAGGTAGCCACTGTAATAATGGACGTTTGTATTTGGCTGGCTTCTGTAAGGGCTATCTCCCTCATACCCAGGATCACTAACTACATTAATTAATTAATTTTTTTTCATGAGACAGGTCCTATGGTAGGCCACACTGGTCCTGCTTTAACCTCCCCAGTACAGAGATTATACACATAACACCACCACCACATACACTTAGACATGGTTAAAAAACTCTGTAAGCACATATAGGTGTCTTCATGCATGTTTTACTTGTACTTACATTGTGGTGAATGTACTTCTGCCATGTGACTTTTGGCATGTGTTTATATGCCAGTTTCTGTTACTCTACTGTCTAAACCTTTGGGCTTGTAGTATCTTTGTCTCTTTCCCAATCAGTTCATGGTTATAGCACGAAGGGCAGTGCTTTCACCTAGGAGAGAGCTGGCTCCCACTGTGATTTAGGTTTCTAAGTCTAAAACATTCTAATGTCCAGCTTTGTTGGTTCAAATCCTGGTACTTGAATCCACACCAGCAAGGCATTTAGTAAAGCTTTGTGGCATTCCATTGTGTCTTTCAACCATTTTGTCATCTCATGATGAGGGCTACATTGATACCTCCTGTTGAGACTGTTCAGCTCAAAGTTATGGTGTACTAGGAAAACCGATGACCTTGTGCTTAAAGGTCTATTGTAAGGTAAAAGGACTTCATAATCCTGCTTGGATATGAATTTAGGACCTATTATTTATCACTGACTGGTTGGTATTGGGCAAGTTATTTCATCCTTTGCCTCAGTTTCCTCATCTGAAAAAATGAGGATAACAGTATGACTTAACAGCTGTCAATAAATTGTCAATGCATGAAATTAGAAGTGCCCACTCCATAGGAAGTATGTAGGTTGTACATAAATATGCTAATGTGCTATAATTATGTACTTAAAAGTACATAAAAGGTATATTGTGAATGTGTATCTACCATTGTCACTATTCTTGCTCTTGTTAAACAAAAGTCCCTTAATAGAAGTCTTCAAGTATGCTTATTCTTGGGAAGAAAATGAAAACTGAAAGGAAATGGACATGGTGGGTAATGCCCATAATCCAAGGACTGGGAGTCTGAGGCATTTGGGGTCTCATGATTTTGAGGCCTACCAGAGCTACAAAGTAAAATCCTATGCTTGCTGTAGTATACAATATGATGGTGCTTGGTGTTTAGAAAACTTGGGCAAGTTATCCAACACACACACTTAGTAAGCAACAGGCAGGACCCTCCAGACCCAAGGGCAAAAACACTGAACTGATTGAAATTTCTAAAGCAGAGATGCCTAGGATCAGTTCCTTTAAGTAGAGGCTGGGTCACTGGCTTGTGGCTTAAGGAAATAATTCAAGAGAAGAATCTTGAAGAAAATTCTCAGTCTTCAGCATCAGGAAACTTTCTCTTGTGTTCTGAGCCAGCTCTTCCATAAAGCTTTACATAATGGCTTCCCACAAAACCCAAAACCAATGGCTTCCCACAAAACCCAAAAACAATGGTTTCTTGTACGTCTCCGTTCTGTGCTTCAGCAGGCTTGGGAAACTTAACTTACCCTGAGTTTGGATCAGTTATCTGAGGACTGGTCTGATTGGCAAAAACCGCTTGCTTTCTCTTTGAAATAAGTTGGAGTGAAGAAGAACATAGAAGCTCATGGGAGAATAAAGCCTTGTGGGTTTTGTGCTCATGGGCTTCAGAAGTTCTCATGATGGCTCCTTATCAACTCAGCTCACCCATGGAATTTCATTCCTGCCTTTGGGGGGGGCGGTTCCTTAGATGTATGTGTTCATCACTAGCACTATAGTGGCTGCCAATGTGATTTGTACCTTACCTCCATAATGGGATACTTCTTTACCCAAGTGCTATTTGCTGGATCTGGAATGGTTCTGCTATACCATTGAGGTTTGAGGGTAGAAAGGAGAGTAAATGCCCTACAGATAAGAAAACAGTGATGTTTAGTTAAATGTGTATGCAAAGATTCAGGTGCACAGGCTTTCAGTTAACTCACGGGAGAGGATTCCAAAGAAGCATTATCTAAGGCTAGAATTCCTTGGATTGGTGACAGGCTGCAGCCACTTAGAATTTGCTAAACTAAAAACAAAAATTGTTTTCATTTAATTTTTAGCGGTCTATCACTGTCTAGCCATGTATTAATTCAGCAAATAGCATTAAACTAAGTATGTGACCAGTACAGTGGCACATGCTGGAAATAGCCAAGTAGAAGGCATTGTTCATATGCCTGGGGATCTTATAAAAACATTTACAGAGTTTGTAATAAAATTGTTATAATGAAGGTTTAAATAGGATAAGAGTAATAATGTTTAAAATGCTACAAAAAATATTCTAGAGAAATATCTGTTAACAGTGGTTATACTATTAACATAGTAACAAAGATAGGTCTTACAATGTTATGAGGAAAAATTCAAGAAACTTATAAATGCACATTATTTAAACCAATATAAAGTATTGTTCAAAGACTGATAAACTTTGATGAGAAAGGTTAGGTCCTGGTTCTCAACCTTCCTAATGCTGCCACCCTCTCATACAGTTCTTTATGTTGTAGTTACCCCAACCATGAAATTTAACTTGTTGCTACTTCATAACTATAATTTTGTGCTGTCATGAATCATGTATCGGATATGCAGGATATCTGACACGCAACCACTGTGAAAGGGCCATTCAACACCCCTCCCCCAGTTGAATGACCACTGTGTTAGATGGATTTGCTATCTGGCAATGGTGGGTAGTGGTCATTTGGATGTGATTCTCTTTGACTCCTGAGATAAACTTTATCAAAGTCTTTTTAGGAAATTATTTGTTTTTGCCTTCTTAAGTGTAAGTGTGTTTTGCCTGGTGCCCCCAGAGGTCAGAAGAGAGCACCAGATCCCCAGGAACTAGCATAACAGATGGTTGGTTATGAGTTGCTATGTAGGTACTGGGAAATGAACCTGACCCCCGTACAAAGAGCAACTAGAGCTTTCAACTGCTGAGCCAATGTCCCTAGCCCCTTTCAAAGTCTTTAAAGACCTCTGCTTTGAGGCTCTTGGTAGATCTGCCAGACAAAGTGCACTGGCTGGCAGAATACTGGGCTAGTTGTATTTGGCACCTATTACTTGGCATCTGAAGACAGCTTTGTGTTGAAATATGAACTGATTATTTTTCTTTTGCCATGTAGTTCTTTTTTTAAAATTA
This sequence comes from Mus pahari, assembly GCF_900095145.1. Classification (NCBI taxonomy): domain Eukaryota; kingdom Metazoa; phylum Chordata; class Mammalia; order Rodentia; family Muridae; genus Mus; species Mus pahari. The sequence continues at coordinate 85,223,263 of NC_034591.1, forward strand.
ATTAATTAATTTGTTAATTATATCTAAGTACACTGTAGCTGTCTTCAGATGCACCAGAAGAGGGTGTCAAATCTCATTATGGATGGTGGTTGCTGGGATTTGAACTCGGGACCTTTGGAAGAGCAGTCGGTGCTCTTAACCACTGAGCCATCTCTCCAGCCCAATGTAGTTCTTTTTTTAGACTACCTTTAAAAAAGATTTAAATTATTATTTTGTAAAAGTCTTGTCAGCCTTGGTGACAAGTGCCTTTACCCACTGAGATCTATCTTGTCAGCCCAATTTTTATCAAATAAATAGAATTAAAGTCACCTATCGTTTTGTTCCCAAATATAATCACCATTTAATACTGTGTAGTGTATTTTTGGAGCAGAGCATTCATTGCCATTGACTTATTTCCTCCTTTTTCTTCAGATCAGGCTCTTGCTTTATTGAAATAACAGTAAGTGTAGCTAAAAAACTACAATGTTAGTCCATCTTGACTCACCAGGTTCTGTCTATTGAGATATAACTAAAAGTATCATGTATAACCTCTTCAAAGCTCCTGAAAGGGGAAGTATTGACACCCTTTTCCTTTTTCCCTCGATTGTAGAATATAGTGGCACACAGCTGTGAGATCACAGAGTGGAAGCTCACACAGAAGCTATAGGATGAGATAGTGCAACATCTCATCCAAATCAGGATAATGCACTAAGAAAACTGTTCAGGCCACCCGTGGAGCTACAAAAGTAACCCATTACCTAGGTTTCTTTACCCAGCGGAGAACCTGCTGCAACAGCTTACATGGATTTTGGCTTTGGGGATTTTTAAAATGAAATGTAAAGTTTTAAAAATTTGATATACATTCAGCCACAATGGTTGAATAAATTTATTCTACTACTAGTGATGTATCCACCTGACCCACTGCAGCAATGGCTTATATTTTTGAAATGCATTTATAGGACTGGGGAGATGGCTTTTAATGGTTACTAGTATTTCTGTGCCTGCATGAGGATCTTATTTGTGACTCACATAAAAGCCAGGTATTGCCAGCTGTGTGTGCCTGTTAACCCAGTATTGCAGGGAGGAGACAACAGAATCCTGGGATCTGGCTGGTCATCAGCCTAGCTAAAATGTCAACCTTGGAGTCAATGAAAGATCCTAAAAGCAAATGAGGCTGAAAGCATATAGGAAGACACTCAACATCTTCCTCTGCCTTCCTCATACCTGTACATAGACGCATGCTTCCCCTTATATGCACATCCACACACGCACCATACATGCATGCATGCAGCCACAGTCCATATATTAAATTGGAGTGTGCAACCAACTCACTTTTGCCGGAAGTAACGAATTGAGAACGTGCCCACTATGATGACAGCAATGCAAATGCTTGATATCACGAATGTTTTCCAATTGGCTTTGCCTGGAAAGTGAGCAAATCTTGTTACTGAGTTATCTTCAGTGAATTCTTCAAAAGTCTGATCTTTTTTGAGTCCTCTGGAACTTAGTCATTTTTGACTATTTAGTAAGAAGGATCCTATGGGGCTCAATTGTATATTCTAAAGGCTTTAAAGCCCCACCCCCACCCCAGCTCACAAGTGTGGATGAAGTATACAGTAGTGGACATAAACCTCACCAGGCTTCCTGCCGAAGGGAAAGGATTTCTCCTGCATTTGAAAAATTAGTTGGCATGGTTTTCAAGTAGACAGTAGGGTGGGAGGGCAACTTGAAAGTAGCAGCAAGGGTGAAGTGCCTGCAGGAAAGTCACTAGTGAGGTAAGAAAAGTCCAGTGGGAGTGTCTGTCAGAGCCCACAGTGGACTGGCTGCTTTTAGTTTCTTACCCTGTGGACAAAATTCCCTTTCATTTCCTTGGGGACTTTCACCAGCAGCTGTCACAGCTGTCATCCATAGGACATATGTCACCCTGGGCTGTAGGCTGCTTATTGGATGTGAGTTTTGAGAGTGTCTGTACTGAATTTCTGAAAAGAAGATAAAGGAAAACGTGGTATAAAGAAAAAATTGAATGAGGGTACTCACCCATTTTTATTCTTAATGTCATTTAATTTGAGAGGGAAGCATATTTCTCTCTCAAAAGCTTCAAAATCCATCAGCATTTAGTACTTCAAGAGGCATGGTCATTTATGAGGTCACTGGGAAAGACCTGAAGGGTTTTCCAAGACAGGGAAAGCAGCTTCTGAGTGACCTCCCGAGAGTGCACAGCCTCCTGGCCCTGGCAGTGTCCCCAGCCAGGAGCCCTTCCACTCCCGACACTGGGAGCAGGCTTCACCAGGCTGCTCTCAAGAGCCTTTTGTTGAGGGGGCCTGGATCTCAGGGTTCCCATGGTGGTGGTGACTGGGAAAGAGAACAGTACTTCCTACTTTCCTATGAAAGTATTTCTCTGTATGTTTTATATACCTCATTCTGACACCTGTGTATGAACTATGGCAAACTGTTCTGCATTTGACTTATCTTGTTAGTTCACCATACAGTTTTGCCTGTGATAGAAATGTTCTCAAAGAATTGTTATTCTTCTTGCCTGTGAAGCTGTTTAGTTGGAGCAATCCTTTTTCCTATGACTGTATTTCTCATATTTATCAAGTTATTTGATAATTACTGAGGAAATTAGTATAAAATTATTTTTAAGATGTTAGAGTTTTTTAGAATCTAAGTTTACAAGTTAATGAAACATTTAGAATTTTATTTCATTCAACTTTATGTGTGTGGGTGTTTTGCCTTCATTTTTATCTGTGTACCAAGTGTATGCCTGGTGCCCTCAGAGGACAGAGGTAGGCACTAGATCCCTGTAATTTGAGGTACATACAGTCATGGGCTGCTATGTGGATGCTGGAAATTGAACCTACATCCTCTGAAAGAGCAACCCATCCTCTTAACTGCTGTGCCATTTCTTCAGCCTCTACTCAAGGTTTTAGATTATGTTCTTGTTGTGCTGTTGCTGTTTTCTTTTTGTTAGGCTCTGGTCTTGAACTTACAGTGCCTAGCTTCAATTTGACATAAAATCATGAAAAGCAGAGTCATGGTACAGAGATGACACTTCTTTGGTTCCCAGACTGCAGTTCCTTATGCTTTCAACACTCCTGTAGTTCCTCTGCAAGGTAGAGTGGGGAGCAATCTACTGACGCTGCTTTTCTCTAAGATAGGAGTGAGCCTTTAGGAAGCAATCTTTTTTAATTTGTTTTTGTTTTTGTTTTGTTTTTTTTCTGATGAAGCAATCTTTCAGAGTGTTTTGGGGCAGCTTTCAGGGTGACCTTCTGAAACATGCTGGGGAAAAAGGCTGTGCATGGTGGTACAAAACATGTGGGAGGCAAAGGAGAGAGGGCTGTAAAGTCAAGGCAGAGGGGTATAGCCTGTAGCTGTGTTTAAAGTGCTTTCCTCCTACACAGTCTCCTTGGTTTTATCCCCAGTATCAATGAGGCCAGAACTTGAACAGTAGTAGCTACTGGCTTGTTCTGTCAGCCTGTGCCTCTGCTGAGGGCAGTGGTGAAACTGGAACTTAGCACTGTATCTAACTTAATAAACAGACTCATGAACAGACACAGGTGCTTGTTGGCTGCATCAACTTGGAGAACCATGTAACAGGAACTACAACCTTCGCCCACTCTGCTCTTCCTACTTACAAAGGTAGTAAGAAGGGGCCCTGGAAGAGTCCCTGTGCCCCACTGAAAAGGGATGAGGCCTGAGCAGATCATTTCATAGGGACTATCAGAATAGCTCTATATTTTATCACCTGTTAAGAAAAACACCTTGTGGAAAATTGCAAGAGCTGGTATATCCTGGTGAAATTGCTTATACAGACTTAAGTGCTATAAATGTGTAAGCACACACGTGCATGTGGGAGTGTGTGCGTTACCTATTTCTAAAGCAGGGAATTTAAAAAAATGAATTTTAGGAAGAGCTTCTGATCATTTTGCAGGGTGTTGGCTGTCCAACTGTGTGAGGTGTCCTGAGCTGGGGAAGAGAATGAAACACTGGAACAGAAAGGAAGGGATTTCTATGATTTGCTGGGCTGGTAACGTTCATTCGCATATGCATGTTTGAAGAACAAAAATAGCAGCTGTTGTGGGGAGCTGGGAATGGTAGAGTCAGCAGTTTTGTTAGCAAAATAGGCTGAGTTGTGTAATGAGAGAAGTCCAGCAGGAAAGACAGGTCTTGCTGCCTCTGGGCTGTGATCCCTAGAAGAGATAAAAGGGTTCCTTCAAGCCTCAGCAGATGAAATTTTAAACTTCAGTGGTTCAGTGATAAAGGAATGAATTTAGAGGATGTGATCATTGTCATCCATCTGAAAGACAGTGGTTTTGAAGGTCAAGAAGACCAGGCCAAACTGTTACTGGGAATGAATTCAATCATTCAATGAATACCATGCTTAGTATGGTATTCACCTACCATCTCTGGCAGTGGTCTAGAGGAGAGGTGATTGAATTGCCATAACTTGTGCCCCTGACTACCTAGAATTTGTTGGCAAAAATAGCCCGGCAGTGTCATGTGCCCTACAGAGGGGAGGTGTGCTTACCATTGGAGCAATATTGCATATAGCCACGCCAGCAGACATCAAGACAACAGGCTGTGTACACTGAGAATCTGGGGCATCTAATTCTTCACCTCACCTCACCTGCCCAGGTAGAGCTAGTGCCAAAGAACTGATACATCCATGTGTATTTGCACAGTTCCCTGGGACTGGGTACCTAAACCAAGCAGACAGGCTCCAGTCCCTTTCTTTTGGCAACATTTCTTCTGGTATTGGGGCCCTTTTTCTTGCCAGGTGTCTTGTTTCTCCTTGACGCTTCCCACCATCTAGAATAGATACTAAATGTAGTGCTTTCCAGTTGTACTCTCCTACAGTAGTGCTTGTTAGACTTTCCAGCTCTCTGCACACTGAAGACTCTGGGGATAGGGAATGGAGCTTACCAGTAAGTACTTAGTGGAGTAAGTGGGAATTTAATGAATGTAGACTAGTATAAAATCAAACTGCGAATCTTTTAGTTTATTTTAAAATACTCTTGCGTAGGCTTTAGATGCATCAGTTCTGTGACAAAATATGGTAGGTTATTTTCAACATATACAGTAATGGCTACAGGACCAACTGACTGTACTGATCTTTATGGTTGTAAATAGGCATTAGTTTAAATTTTGCTGAAAGGAAATAATTTCTAGGGCAGATATTACAGGAAGGATCTCAAAGAGCCCATGAAAAGGCCAGATGATTAGTCAGCATTTAGGAGGCCTCTCAGAACTGACTTACCCCGACAGGTCTGGTGACAGATTAGCTAACAAATGACTAAGTCTACGGAGCTGTCAATTAAGAATGAGTCAACTCTGCAGAGACAGATATGGAAAGATCATTGAAAGTGCAGGTCCATACAGAAAAAGAAACCAAGTACATTTTTTTGTGTGTGTGTGATATTAATTTCTCCTTCTGGAGGAAGTAGCCCAAGGAGTTATTTTCTCTCAGAACTACTTATAAAAGTTAATTGTGAGAGTCATAACTGAAGGTCAAGAGAGAAGAGAAACATGTTAAGGTTCGTGAGCTCTCCTGCAGCAGAGCTCTGGAGCTGCCACTCAAGTGGCCTTAGAGTTTTTGGGTCAGTAACTCCAATGACAATGCTCCTCCTTTCTAACAAATTCACCTGAAAGAAAGCCAACTGCTTATGAAACAGAAGTCTAAGCCAAGAAACTGCAAAAATAAAAATAAACCCGCTCTGATTAGATCAAAGATTGGAAGAGCAGATCTCACAAGTGAATACTTAGATGAGTGAGCAGTTCCTGAAGCCATCTGAGAGAGTGCTCCCACCAGAACTTACTGTAAGTGTTTTGCTTTTGCAGCTATGGAACAATTATAAGTGATAGTTACTTAAATAGAGCTGTATTTTACCCATCCCAAGAAGAAAATAATATGATGGTAATTGCATATGTGAAGAGTTAAAAACTATCCAAATGTGTTCCTGAACCTCGCGGATGTATATTACAAGTACTGAAGTGCCTTTGCTGTGTGTTTATGTCTCAAGCTCTACTACTAGAACCAACCTCATCAATGCCATTCTAACTTTGAGCTTTCTTGAGTGCCATATTCCTCCTTATCTGTTTAAAAAAATCATGCTGAACCCCAAGGTTTGGTTGCAAAATTGGGTTTTTGCTTTACTTTTTACCTGTCTTTATGCGTTTGTTCACCAGTTCATCAAAAACACAAGGATTGCTATTTGTCATTTGGTTTGAGTCAGTATCTCACTGTGTAAAGCTCTCCTTCCTCAGACATCCTGGGGCTGTCTCTCCCTCTGAGTAGGCGCCTTGACAGCCTAGTCCACTCTCCTCATCTCTCTGACAGTTTGCTTAGTGTGTAACACATACTCAGTAACTTTGCACATGTGTATTTAGGTGTCTTATGTTTCTTCATTCAACTCACTTGACAAGTGCTGACTTAGTGCTCTCACTTGTGTGTAGTGAAGACATGCCCCATCTTGTGCTTTCCTGGTATCTAAGCAGGAGGCTCTACTGCACTAGGATTTCACACATACCGCAGAGTTCAGGTTGTGCTGTCGAGTCTCGTTCTTTCCAGTATATTCTGTAATGGAGGATGCAGCCTCTTTGCTCCAGGAATGGAATGTGGGTCCAGGAAATAAAAAGGCTTTCCTTTTTCTCTGTGATGGCAGTGATGTGAGGGCCACTCAGTGGTGCTGGCAGAAAAGGACACAAGAGGTTTCTGTTACCCTCCAAATCTAAAACACTTACAAGCTCGAAAGATCCCAAGGCTCACCTTTGTGCCTGGAGTCACCCCAGATGGAGCTGCACCCTCCTTGGCTCTCTGACAGTGCATGCACCCTGATTTCATAACAGATATAGGGCTTTATGTTCTCTGCAAGAGAGAGGGAGTCATGTTAATCCCTGTATCCAAGTCATTTTTAGCTTTTTTTTTTTTTTTTTTTTTTTTTTTTTTTTTTTTTTTTTAGTGACAAGATTAATGAGTATAGTGCTGTGAGTGCTGAGCAATGGCCGAAGCTAGATTCCCTGCATCTTTTTTTCCCCGATGCCA
>NC_034591.1:85230303-85233458 GCF_900095145.1 Mus pahari
TTTTTTTTTTTTTTTTTTTTTTTTTTTTTTTTTTTTTAGTTTCAAGATTAATGAGCAGTGTGGACTGAGGGCAGAGCAATGGCCGAAGCTAGATTCCCTGCATCTTTTTTTCCCCGATGCCAGCTTCTAAGTATCATTTCCAAGAAAACCGATGGTCTTTCTTTCTTTCTTTCTTTCTTTCTTTCTTTCTTTCTTTCTTTCTTTCTTTCCTTCCTTCTTTCCTTCCTCCCTCTCTCCCTCCCTCCCTCCCTCCTTCCCTCCATCCCTTCTCTCTTTCTTTCTTTCTAAGATTTATTTATTATATGTAAGTACACTGTAACTGTCTTCAGACCCCAGCGGCTTTCCTAGTTCTGCACTGCTCACCACGATCAGCCACAGTGCAGTGGCTCCCTGTATGTGACTAAGGAGTGCATTCAGAGTTTACCCCTGGTGCCTGCCCTCAGCTCTCTGAGTCCCTCCAATTAGATCTCAGATGCCTCAGAGCCTCAAAGACTCAGGTGACTTCCAGAAATGTCAGTGCTCCTTTCTAGCTTGTAAGTGCCATACTTTGCAACTATCTAACAGCGTTGCAGAAACTAAGGGCCTCTTCCCTGCCCAAAGCCCCTATTGTTCTGCCTGGGAAGGGTCCTTTCATAACATTGCTCGTGATGTACCTGTAAAACTCCAAATCTTGCCAGGTGGTGGTGGTGGTGCACACCTTTAATCCCAGCACTTGGCAGAGGCAGATGCCAGAGGGCAGAGGGTAGGAGCAGAGGGGCAGAGAGGCAGAGCTAGGCAGATCTCTGTGAGTTCAAGACCAGTCAGTTCCAGGACAGTCAGGGCTGTTGCACAGAGAAACCCTGTTTCTAAATAATAAATAAATACCCACAAATAAATAAATATCCACATATTTTTTCACAGTTTATTTTCAGTTTTGTGTGTATGTGTATATAGAGGGTGGGGTGTGGGTATGTGTGGCCTAGTGTGTCCATGGAAGCCAGAATAAGGTATCAGATCCCCTGAAACTGGAGTTACAGGTGATTGTGAGCGGCCTGGCATGAGTTCTCTGGGGAAGCAGGAATCACTCTTAACTTCTGAGCCATCCCCTTAGCCCCGAAAGTCCAAATTACCTAGTGAGAGGTAACTCCTGCTAGGTAACTCCTACTAGGTAACTAACTCCTACTAGGTAACTCCTGCTAGATCTCAGATGCTTATAATGCCAGGTGCTTAGAATCAGGCTAATAGCTTACTTGTGTCCCTTGCACTAAAAATTGACTAGGTTTAATGTCTTTTGGGGGTGCAGAGGAATTTCACCTCACACAATTACTAGATTTAGTATGGCTTTTTTTTTTTTTTTTAAAACTTGAAAGCCCATTAAATCATCACCCAACCAACTGTGGGAGAGAGCCTGACAAGAACAGATGCACATAAGGATGGGCTCCGTCCGACTTGAGTCCATAAACCAGAGAAAGTGCAGAAAACACTCGCCAGCTCAGTCTGTGGAGGGCCATGAGATCCGGGCTGAAGGGCAACAAAAGATATGGAATCAGACTTTGAAAGTTTCTGTTTCCAGTGTTTGGTTTGCTCTTCTGCCCCATGTCTTGGGAGGAGCTAACCAACCATTGGACCCTGTGGAGATCTGGGAGTCCCTGACGAGCCTTGCAGAGCAAAATGTGAGCAAGAACACTATGATATCAATCATAAGTGAGGTTTGGGTCTTTTTAGGATGATTCTGTATGCACATCCCACAATGGTATCTACTCCCCACCTTAAGAATCTTGGTTGGAAGAAGCCCATGTGTGGAAGACTCTCATTTCCTTTGCACGATGGCCCAGTTTCCAAACTCCTATCTTGCCACTATGCTGACCTATATACACAGCACCCTTGGGCAAAGGCCTTGTCTCTGTTTATAAGCTATTTTACAGTTTTCTTTTCCCGGCAGAGATTTAGTTTCACTTCAGAGATGGGACAAAGTAGGCAACTCCTCCATGAATAATGTAACCGAGAGTCATTATGTAGGCACCGAGACTAGCACGTGGCAGACACTGAGATACAGTGGACAGACAGGATGGTAATGATAGTCTGTAGGTCCACCAGCCCACAATTCAGGAATCAGGTTCACTCTGGCTCATGCTAGAGTATCTGACTCTGTCCATACAGCCAGAGTCAGAAAAAGCTTGTAAGGGCCCAATGGCATTGGGAATAAACAACTTATATTTGTGCTAACTAGCAATTAGTGAAAATTTCAGTTTAACAGGAAGAGATCGCAAACTAAGTATTTCCAAGTGGCAGAACAATACTAATAATGTTATTTTACAAATTTATTAAGTTGGTTTTTTCAAATGCGTAATTCAAAAGTGATTGCAAATACTTAATTTTACTAAGTATGGAGAACATTTTCATCATCTACTTTATGGTATTTGTATAGAATGATATGATTTCCAAAAGAAAGGCACAGTTCGAATTGTCCGCAGGGAATGAATCTTGTCAGTGCGCTTCCTATCCCTGTTCCATTTAATTTGATGGGTGGGATAGCCCCTGAGGGGAACTGGTATTACTGTAAAGCCTTCAGGTATCCCAGAAGAAAGTCACAAAGCTGCTCTCAAAATTGGTGCTTCCTGCTGGGGTGTTGTAATGCATGCCTTTAATTCTGTCACTCCGGAGGCAGAGGTAGGAGGATTGTGACTCAATCAACAACTAAATCAATGCCGCCTTTCCTTACCATTGCCTTTCAGCGTTGGCGTCTTCTTGCACTCCAGACCAACCAGGGAAATACACACACTTTTGCATGTATACATGTTGAAACCAGCAACAACAATCAAACTGCCCGCCACACCCCTTCTACATTTCTGTGCCATAGGCTAAACGGTTTCCAAATGAAAACTTCTAGACTCTCCGTGGCCCACTCTTCTTTTCTCTGGATGCTCTCTGTATGTAGCCTTCTCTGTAAAGGTTATTAAGGGGATCTTCACCTGTGAGAAGTCTGGGCAGGCAGGCCAAACAAGAGGCACACAGTCAAGGACCAGCTCATATATTATTATTTAATATGGTGTTTTTCTCCAAGTACATCTTACCTTAAGTAGGTTGTATACTTCCCTCCAAAGAGGTAATGATTTTCATAGTGTAACAACAATATAGACTTTAGCTGGCAAACCTATTCTATTCTTTCTTTTCTT
>NC_034591.1:85233542-85325649 GCF_900095145.1 Mus pahari
TTTCTTTCTTTCTTTCTTTCTTTCTTTCTTTCTTTCTTTCTTTCTTTCTTTCTTTCTTTCTTTCTTTCTTTCTTTCTTTCTTTCTTTCTAAGGTCTCCATCTCCCTATGCAGCCCTGGCTGTTCGGGAACTCACAATGTAGAACAGTCTGACCTTGAACTCAGACATCCTCCTATCTTTGCCACCTGGGTGCTGGCATGTACCAGTATGCCCCTTCAATTCTCATTTCTGATAGATTTAATCATAATAACTTGTTAGATAAAAAAATTCAGTATTAGAAATATGCTAAGTACTGTTCAGAACATTTTATATATATTAATACAGTCAGTCCTCATAATCACTCAGAGAAAGAAAGAGGAACACAGCAATAATCTGCCCAAGACCTCACATCTGTTAGTGAAGGAACAGGGACTCAGACTTGGGTAGGCTGTCTGTATAGCTAAACCATGAACCAGGATACTGAACTTACAGTTAAACTGGCACTAAGTTCTTTCTAGTCATTGTACTGTGTTTTCAGATACTTTCCCTTCGTTGTAATCCCTAACGGAAAACTTACTTAGCAGTAGAGATCCAAATGATCATAAACTAGTTCTAGATTTATTATGATACAAATGACAAAGAACAGGTTTGGGAATGAGGATCTTCTGGTTTTGTCATCTGTATGATGAGTTTAAAATAATGACTCAATGCACCAAAATTATTTTGAGTTAAATGACTTTACAAAGGTAAAGGTATCTGTTATATTGACAAGTTAACTTAGCTCTCTGTGTATTTACTTGGTTTAATTATTCTTTAATCTTATTGGGCATGGTGCTAGGGAACATAAGCCTTCCCAAACCACGAGACTTGGTAATCAGTTGATCCTTTAGTCAGTCCTGAGGGCAGTCTTTTTTTTTGTTTGTTTGTTTGTTTGTTTGTTTTTTTGTTTTTTTCGAGACAGGGTTTCTCTGTGTAGCCCTGGCTGCCCTGGAACTCACTCTGTAGACCTTGAACTCAGAAATCCGCCTGCCTCTGCCTCCCAAGTGCTGGGATTAAAGGTGTGTACCATCATAGATAGCTTATAGTCTATCATCCAAGGAAGTCAGGGTAGAACTCACGATAGGATCCTGGATGCAGTAACTTATGCAGAGGCCATGGGGAAATGCTGTGTACTGTAGCTTGCTCACTCTGCTTTCTTACAGCACCCAAAACCAGCTGCCCAGGGATGTCACCACCCATGGTGGGATGGGCCCTTCCACATCACTCATTAGGACAATACCCCATAGACTTGCCTACTACTAAGCTTATGGAGGCATTTTCTCAATTGTGAGTCCCTCTTCTCAGATAACTTATATCGAGTTGACATAAAACTAGCCAGCACACAAATAAAGGGTCCTTAGTAACCCTCCTGAAGGAATGTGAGTAGTGAGGCACCTGAAATCAGAGCAGACATGTTGTACGGGGGGATCCGCAGCCAGTGTGGGGGAAACTTCACGATGCTCCCTGGTTGGAGAGCTCTCCATTCCACTATGTACTCCCGAACAGCAGAAGCAGCTTTCCTGGGAGGCTGCCAGGTCACCCGAATGTTGTCCATGGTCTCTGACTTTGCAGAGACCTCGTGAGGAGCCAGCAGCCCTTTGGGGGTAAGGAAGAGGAAGGACAAACCAAGAGTGATAAAGTTGAAAACAGGAACTGGGGACATCACTAAAGAGTCAATAAAGTGTTTGAGGACCCTAGTTCAATCCCCATAACCCACTGGGGTAAGCCAGGCATGGCTGGCTTGGTGGTGCAGACTTGCAGTCCCAGTGCTGGGAGGCAGACAGACAAATTCCTGAGGGTATCTGGTCAGCCAGCCTAGCCTACTCAATGAGCTCTAGGTCAGTGAGACACTCTCTCTCTCTCTCTCTCTCTCTCTCTCTCTCTCTCTCTCTCTCTCTCTCTCTCTCTCTGTCCCCTCCTCCCTCCCTCTCTCTCTCTCTCTCTTTAAAACAAACAAACAAACAAACAAACAGCCACAAAACCCCCAAAGCATGGTCTAGATAGTGACGAAGAAATGACGAAGAAAGAAACAACCTTTACCCAAGGTTGTCCTGTGACTACATGAGTACACATGCATCTGCTCGTACAAGAACACACACACAAGATAAAAACACATGACAGCTTATTCCCAACTAAGTTTTGGAGTGTGTCAATCTCTCTTCCATGTCAAGGTATATGCTTTCGGTTCATGAAGGATTAGCCTCAGCAGCTTGTACTTTAGTCCTGTGTAGCTTTCTTTGTAGATTTATTTCCTCTTTGAATTCACTTACTGCATTCCCTTAAAGTTCTTATTTCAATAAATGTAGCACATATATATCCTTCTAATATACCTCCCATGTGTCTTAGCATAATAATGTACCACTGAAAAGCAATGTAGCCCCTTGGTGGTGTGTTGTGTTTTCTCAAACGTTTTTACTTAGCCTTCTGCTTCTGAGATTAATCCACTCTCCTTTTTTATGCATATTTAGCTTACTCCTTCACACTTCTGCCCTTCCTCATCGGCTCTCCATAGACCACCAGCAGCATCCTGAGTATTTTATTTAATAATAATGATAATAACATTTATTAAAAAATAACCCCCCTCAAAGCAACAAAAAAATCAAGCAAAAATAGAATAAAATAACTCCTTTTAGCTTATATTTGGACGGAAAACCTAAGCATAAAAGGCAGGGCTAAAGGCCAATAGGAGACGATGTGTGTACTCATAGAACTGACTGGAGGCCACAGTGAGTATTCTCTACAGTGCCTCTGGCACATGTTTGAGGCCATTCTGGATGCATATACATAAAACTGCTAGGTGAGAGTTTCCTTTCACTGATCTCAGACTTGCCTAGCATTCCAGACACATGCATGGAGGATAATAAAATTCAACGACATGTTGACACTTCACCAAGAGCAGTAGCATGAAGATTCTCACTTCATCCACTTTGTATTACCCCACTTTGAACTGTTTATCAATCTGATATATTTATCAGATTGATATCTATCTCTCTATATAAATATTTATCTTTATATATATATATACACATGTGTGTGTATATATATATATATATATATATATATATAATTATCTGATTAGAATTTTGATTTTCTTTTCTTTCTTTTTCTTTTTTTTTTTTTTTAGATTTATTTATTATACATAAGCTCACTGTAGCTGACTTCAGACACACCAGAAGAGGGCGTCAGATCTCATTATGGGTGGTTGTGAGTGAGCCACCATGTGGTTGCTGGGATTTGAACTCAGGATCTTTGGAAGAGCAGTCAGTGCCCTTACCCACTGAGCCATTCATGTTTGTGGATTCCTAAGACCAAGCTTCTCACTGAGGTTTTTTCTGTTATTATTTGTAGACTTGGCTCATTTTTCTGTATTTCTGCACTTTCCTGATTGTCAGGTATCTTTAATGATCCTAATTATGGAAAAGTCTTCAACTCTTAATGTAGTCAGTCAGTTCTCTGACAACTTTGTTTGCTACATGCGTGTTGGTAAATTTACCCCAGTTTTGATTTTGAGTCTTGTTTGTAAAATTCCACTATGCTGGGGCTATGGGTATATTCAATTAAAGCTTCTCCTATTGGCCTTTAGTTTTGCCTTTTATGCTTAGGTTTTCAGTCAACATAAGCTAAAAAGGGTTATTTTATTTTCTGTTCAGTTTTTTTTTTGTTTTTCAGGGGTTATCTTTAATAATAATAATAGTTATACTAAATGAAATAAATATTATTATCTATTTATGTTTTCCAGAGCTTGTGCTTCTGTATTGTCAACTGCACAGATATGTCTCACTTGCTAATTCTTAGATATTTGTCTTTTCTTTGAATCCTGGGGACAGTGGTATCCCTGGGGTTTTACTTCTCTGATTGATTAAAGAAGAACTGGGTACTAGGAAGGAACATGATGAAAATGCATGGTAAAGAGGTATGAAAATGTCATAATGAAACCTGTGAATACTCATTAATAAAACTAATAGAAAAAAACCCTTCTGAAGTAGAAAGATATTTTACTCTAGTCCTCCAATTAAAAATAGAAATATTACTACCTAGGGAAAACATATCTTTCATACTCTAAGAATGAAGTTGGTTAGTGTTTATCTGAAGAACAATAGAAAAGTATATAGCCAAAGGATCAACAAGAACAATAAAAGAAGTTTCCTGTACACAGGCATTCATTTTACCTGGGGGGGGGGGGATGAGGGGGATGAGGGGGATGAGGGGGATGAGGGGGATGAGGGGGATGAGGGGGATGAGGGGGATGAGGGGGATGAGGGGGATGAGGGGGATAATTGTCTTTTCAGTTTGTCTCCTTTTTACTTGCTTCAGGACAACATAGTCATTAAATGCTGTATGTCTTTTCCTAGAAGTTGGAACTATTGGCACTAATCATGAATATACATATAGATTTAAAGTGCTAATAATTTATTTAGATTTTTAAAGTGATTTAAACAATAATCTTTCCTGTACTGTCTCTTTTTGCATTCATTAATATAGGTCAGTTGATCCCATAAAGTAGATTGGACAGCTCGCCTTACTTTCTATTATCTATAGGAATTTGAATAAAATAAGATCATATATTCTTTCAGGATTCAATTGTACAGTGGTTTATGCTTGAGGATTTTTTAAAAGAGCATAGAGGTTAACTATAACTTTAAAAGTGGTTATTATTTTTTTTAAACATTGACAATTTTTCTTTTGGGTCAGCAAGATAGCAAATAATGGCACTGGCTGACTTTTATGTGTGTTTTATTTTGTGTGAATGTGTGTGTGTGTTTGTGTGTATGTGTGTGTGATTGTATACTTACATACTTACATGCAAATGCAAGTAATAATAAAAATGTATGTAAGCATATGCATAGAGGTCAGAGGACACTTTGCAGCAGTCTGTTCTCTCCTTTCACTGTCTGGTCTCAGGGTTACAACTTAAGCCTCCAGGCTTGGCAGCATAAGCCCTTTCCTGCTGACCCATCTTGCCAGCCTGAGTATCTGAGTATGTGTGTATGTCATGTGTGTGTGTGTGTGTGTGTGTGTGTGTGTGTGTGTGCAATGTATGTGTCTTCTGTATGTGAATGGTGTCTGTCCCTCACAAAAGGCTTCCCTTTGTGTTTATTGAACAGCACCAAAAGCATCACACGGGGACGGAGTGGGATCCTTTGCAGAAAGAAGTCTTTAACAGAGTTGTACAAGGGACCAAGTACCTGGCTCCAACTTATCCCAACTGACCCAGATAACATACATTATTATTTATCAACCAATATCTATACATAGCTGCCTTCAACCTTTGTAGTAGATTTTACAAAGTGGCTTTCAACTTCTATATTTGCTGCTTTCAGCAAATGGCACACATACATTGTCTGGGTTGGGGGCACTTAAGAGTATATAATTTAAGATTATATCTATGCATTAGCTTAGGTGGCAAAAGTTTATTACAGAGAAATTCAGGGCAAGTAAGGTTGTTTGTGACATTGTTCTTGTAAAAGGCAGGTTAAACAAACAGTTTAAGCACCCAGTAGGCTATCAGTCTTAAGTGACTTCAAGGTCTGTTATTAACTCTGACTGTGAGGTCCAGCAAAAGTGCTAGTCTCATAGTATGTAAGAGATATTTTCAGAATACTGTATTACCATACTGGATGCCATTTAACCTTCCAGAACCACAGTCTTTGACATCTGTGTGGGCCTCTGTGCTGGCCGGTTTTTATGTCAACTTGACATAAGGTAGTGTCATCTGGGAAGAAGGAATCTTAATTGAGAAAATGACTCCATAGTATTGACCTGTGGGCAAAGCTCTAGGGCATTTCATTGATTGATGTGGGAGGGCCTAGCCTTTGTGGTTATGTCATCATTGGGCAGGGGCTTTTGGGGTGCAGAATGAACATTATATGAGGAGCAAGTTGACTAGACCATGGCCTCAGTGCTCCTTCATGGCCTCTGTTTCAGTTTCTGCCTGCTTGAACTCCTGCCCTGACTTCCCTCAGTAATGGTCTGTTAGCTGGATCTAGGCCCTTGTTAAGAAAATGTTAAACCCTTGAGATACATCCCTACTCACTGGATTCTATATGTATGTGCATGCATTGTGTACAAGTTCATATGTGTTCTTGTGTGTTTATGTGTTCAGGTGTATGCATGTGTGTATGTGTGTATATATGCATTCATGTGTATGTGTGTGTGTTCAGGTGTATATGTGTGCCCGAGAACAGCCTTAGATGGTATTCCTGAGTCTCTTCCACCTTTTGTTTTGAGAAAGGGTCTCTCATTGGATTCTCCCCAGGCTGGCTGCCAAGCAGGCCTGAGGGATCCACATATCTTTGTCTCCCCAGCACTGGGAATACAATCACACAACATCACGTCAAACATACCTGGGTTTTTAAATGTAAGTTCTGGGCACAGATCTCAGGTCCTCCTGCTTGAGAGGTAAGCTCTGTATTTACTGTGGTATTTCCCCATCTCCAGTGCTTGAACTTTTGATACTGGCTCAATACATAGGTGAGTTCGCTATGTACTCAGGCCATTCTCAGAATCCTCCTGCCTCAGCCTCATGAAGGTTGGCATGAGAGGCATGTGCCAGCCACATGACTGACTTTAATCCTAAAAACAGCATGTCACTACCACAGAATTCACTTTAACATTCTGTGTACAGGAGCCAGAGAGGTGGCTCAGCACTTGAGAGTGATTACTATTCTTGCAGAGGATTCAAGTTTAGTTCCCAGGTATGACATGGCAGCTCCTAACAATCTGTAACTCCAGTGGTGGGGGATGGGTCTGCACAGGCGCCAAGCACAGCTGTGGTATGCATACATATGTGTACTTTACATAGGTAAAACACACTACAAATAAAATAAAAATGATCTTTAAAAAGCCTATGTATAGTACCTATCCACAGAGGAGAAAATTACATACAAAAATCAAAAGGGCACAGCAGGTAAGATGCTTGCTGCTAAGCCTGAGTTTGATCCCCATATTGCACTCGGTAGAAGGAGAGAACCAACTCTACAAAGTTGTCCTCTGACATACATGTACACTGTGGCATGCACTTAAACACACACTAAATAAATGAATGTAAAAGATAAAATTATCTATCTATCTACCTACCTACCTACCTACCTACCTACCTACCTACCTACCTACCTACCTACCTATCTATTTTGGTTTCTCTGTGGATCCCCGGGTGTCCTGGAATGCCCTCCATAGATCAGGTTGGCTAGGTTGGCTCGGAGATCTGTCTGCCTCTGCCTCCCAACTGCTGATATTAAAGACATTAAAGTTATGTGTCACTATGCCCAGCTTAAATTTTTTTTAAAGGAACAAACAAACAAATCACTAAAAAGGAAGAAAAGTCACTTGTAATCCACATAGGAAAAGATATTAATATTCTCATGGATTCTACTTGGCTTTTTATTTTTAACTATAGGGAAAAAACCCTGCTCATATAAATGTAGAATTAAAATAGAATTCTTAAACATATCATTTTGGTATCTTTGGTGTGTGTGGGTTGTCTCCCTATGTATCTCTGAATGGCTGGCTGGACTAGGCTGGCTTTCAACTTCCAAGGCTCTACTTGTCTCTGCCTTCCAAGGGCTGAGGCCATATATACTTTAAAAAGACTACTTTGTTGCTTGCATTGTACATCTTCCTATGGAACAATTAGTGACATGCTGGTATGTGATTAAGACAGGCAAAGGTCAGATGTATTTACTAGTCTGTTTTCTATTGTACATTTAGGTCAGCTATAGTATTATACTGCATCAAATTTGTTTCTTTCTGAAAAATTAGTATATTAATTAATTAATTAATTAATTAATTAATGCTGTATATGTTCATGTCCCACAGAACAGATTTGAAGGTCAAAGGACACTTTTTAGGAGTCAGTTCTCTCCTTTCCCCCTTGTGTATCTTGAGGATTGAAGTCAGGTCAACAGGCTTGGGGCATGTGCCTTTACCTGCTATGCCATATCACCAGCCCTCAAGCAGGTATTCAATAAACATCTGCATTTACATTTCTAATATTCATTCTATTATTTTCTGAGGATACACTTCTCTTCCTTCCTTCCTTCCTTCCTTCCTTCCTTCCTTCCTTCCTTCCTTCCTCCCTTCCTTCCTCCCTTCTTTCCTTCCTTCCTTCCTTCCTTCCTCCCTTCCTTCCTCCCTTCTTTCCTTCCTTCCTTCCTTCCTTCCTCCCTTCCTCCCTTCCTTCCTCCCTTCTTTCCTTCCTTCCTCCCTTCCTTCCTCCCTTCTTTCCTTCCTTCCTTCCTTCCTTCCTTNTCCTTCCTCCCTTCCTTCCTCCCTTCTTTCCTTCCTTCCTTCCTTCCTTCCTTCCTTCCTTCCTTCCTTCCTCCCTTCCTTCCTCCCTTCTTTCCTTCCTTCCTCCCTTCCTTCCTCCCTTCTTTCCTTCCTTCCTTCCTTCCTTCCTTCCTTCCTTCCTTCCTTCCTATTTATTTTTGAGACAGAGTATCACTCTTTAAGCCAGGCCTTGAACTCGTAGCAATCCTGCCTCATCCTCCCAAGTTCTGGGATTATAGGCAGAAACCAACATGCCTAGCTTGACAATACATATTAAATAGTGAAATTCTTTGGTCAAAAGATATGTTTATATTTAGCATTTTTAGTGTATTGCCAAATTGCTTTTCAAAAAGTTGTACCAATGTACACACCCACAAAGAGAACATAAAAATAGTTTTTACCAACATGGAACATATTCGTTCTCACACTGTCAACCTGACTGGACTTTTCAAAATTTGCTTCTTATTGATTGCTAGCTAAGTAAACATTTTCATCACTTTCTTATTCCTTTCATAATGGGGGGTCATGGATATACACATAGATGTACATGGATATATACTGAGTGTATAATATATACTTAGGGCCTTGTACATATTTAAAAGTGCTTTCTGACCTAGGTAGGCTGGGCTCTTGTACATCCTCTTTCAGTTGTGTTCTCACATCTCTGACATATCATGTATTTTAGAAAAAAAGTATGTAGATTAATAGACACATAAATATAGAGATACATATCAATTGTCTTTATGTTAAAATGTGAGATATATAAACTTTTAATTTTATATTATATAATATTTATAATACACTAATATATTTTAATGTTAATTATATAATTTAATATTAATTATATAAATATATAATATATTACATCAGTTATATATAATTATATAATAATACTATATATTATAATGTTACATAATATTATATATAAACTTTTATATAATATGTAATAGAACTTTTATTTGCATTTTAAGCTTCCCTGGCATTTTTCTTCTTTTTGAGATATGACCTCACCACAAAGCCTATGGTGGCTTCTAGCTTGCAAAGATCTTGCCTCAGCCTCCTGATACATGCACTATCACATCTACTACTCATGTTTCTTAAGATAAAATTATTTCACAGTGCAGGAACTTGGAAGTGTTTTCCCATAGTTAGGAAATTTAGCTCTTCCTTCATGTTCCTGCCTTGGGTGCTTCTCCCACAGGAGGAAGGGATTACTCACTGCCTAGCAAACAACTTTTCATCTTCAGGAAGGGAATGTGGCTGCCAGAAGTATGTTTCTGAGCCTTCTTTGCAGCTGGGTGTGGCCTGGTGAGTGGTGTGGGCCAGCAAGTGCAAAGCGGCTGTGCATTGGGGTGAGCTCCTGGGCCGGGAGCTACACCCTTCTGCTTCCTCTCCGTTCTGCTGCCTACTAAGGAACAGCTAGAGCTCTGTCAGCCTTTTTGGACCGTTTCCCTCTGAGGATGAATGCCGGCTTTGGTAGAGGGAGAGAGAGGAGCCTGGAGTACTGCTGTAACCACCAGGAGCTATCTGTCCATGTAACCATGTGAACCTCCTTCATGTGAGAGGGCAAAGAAGCCACAGTAGACAGGCCTTCAGTCACTGATACCCACATTTACTTATATTTTCTTCTAGCTGTTTCATTGAGTGTTCTTAAAATATAACCAAGATTTAATGCTGCATCTAAAATAATAATGTTTTGGAACTGCAGAGATGACTCAACCATTAAGAGCACTAGCTGCTCTTCCAAAGGACTCAGGTTAGGTTCTAAGGATACATTGAGGCTCACAAATCATCTGTAACTCCAGATCCAGGGCATCAGATGCCTTCCCCTGGCACTGCATGCAGATGTTATACATCCCTGCAGACAAAAGACCTACGCACATAGAATAATAAGTAAATATTTATAGAATAGAACCAAACACAATTGGCAAAAAGTCAATAAAGTGATTCTTAATAATATGCTGCAATACTCATAGATGGGAACCTACCCCAGTCATCCTCAGAGAGGCTTCATCTAGCACCAGGTAAGAGCAGAGGCAGAGACCCACAGTTAAACATTAGGCAGAGCTTAGGGAGCTCTGTGGATGAGGGTGAGGCAGGATTTTAGGGGCCAGGGGGGTTGAGGACACCAAGATAACACGGTCCACAGAATCAACTAAGTAGGGTTCATAGAGGCTCACAGAGACTGCGGAAATAATCGTGCAATGGGCTCGGCCAGGTCCTCTGAATCTATGTTATAGTTGTGTAGCTTGGTGTTCTCGTGCCACTCCTCACACTGGGAGTGGGGCTGTCTCTGACTCTTTGCCTGCTCTTGAGACCCTTTTCTTCATACTGGGATGTCTTGGCCAGCCTTGGTATGAGGGTTTGGGCCTAGTCTGACTGTAACTTGTTATGCCATGTGTGACTGATGTCCTGGGAGGCCTGAAGGGAAGCAGAGGAGGAGTTGTTCTGGGGGAGAGGGGACATGTGGAGGGCAACTTGGAGGAGTGGAGAGAGAGAAAACTGGGGTTGGGATGTAATGTATAGGGGGAGAATAAAAAGAAAGAGACCCCCAAAAAACTTAAAAAATAAACTAATGCTTTGGTAGAAATTTCTTCAATCTGATGATTGTTAGATCTATGTATAATAACATTATGACACCAAATTATAAGAAAGGGCCCTATTATAATGTCCTATTCTACTTAGACTTTTTTTAAAACAATGCAGACCTTAAGACATAGCATGAGATTCATTTCCTTAGCTATTCATGGTCTTTTATTTGAAAAGAAAATTGGAGAAGATATTATAAACGTGAGACTGTACAGCTAGTTGAGATTTTTTTTTTTTTGCTGAAAACAATTGTATATATACTTAAATGTATGAAGTAAAGAACAGAATTTCACTAAGTTTCACTAAGGTCAGAGTTTCATTTTAATACTCTTGGTTTTTAAATATAAGTTTATAAATTTTTTCCCGAGAATTTAACAATATATGTTGTTATTGAATATGTAAAAATTAGTCTAGCTGGAAAATATTACTCTAATTTAATGTAACTTTCTTTTCTAATAGTTATGTAAGACTATAATCCCTCAGTGATCTTCAAGACAATCTTATGAAGAAGTTGAAGCTCAGAGGGTTTAATTCACTTGTTCAAGGTCATCCCAGGATAACAGAAAAAGACAGCTGTGGACTCCAAAGTCTAAACTCTTGGCTACTCATACCAGGCTCTGGCCTTTACCTGCAAGAAGCAAAAGGTGAAGGAGCCAGTTTCCCACAGGTAATGCTAAGGTCAGTGGGTACCTACCCGTGCCACACAGGTCCACTATGTTAATGTAAGTGGGTGCAGAAGTGCCTTTCGAGTTGGCTGCAGACACAGATGCAGTCCAAGCCCCAGTTCTAGGGATGACCATGGTCCAGGAGTTGTGTCTTGTAGTATTCTGCAGTGTTGTTTTCTTTGTCACCTCTTGTAAGGTCACCTGATAGTGGAGGATCTTCCCCCTTGCTTCTGATGGATTCAGACTCTGCAAGAAGACATATACACATATCCTTATTCTCAGACAATAGCATGGTTGCTCTCTGTGGCTGGACTGCCCGGCCCTGCTGCAGGTGACTCTACAGTATGACCTTTTTATTTATATCTTCTCATCTCCACTGTACACTTTCATTAAGTGATTCATAGCCTCACACTTTCTATTTAGTAAATAAAAGTAAACCGGTGAACATTTTAAAAAGATAATTCTTCAAAACACGTTGACTTTCCTTTCTTCACAATAAAGTTTACTAATGGTAAACACAACTAGTAGCTCTGAGCTGTGAATTTATCATCTCTCAGATCTTGAGGCAAACACTCAGTTCTTCCAGGTTTCTGTTATAAAATTTGTAAAACAACACAGAGAGCCATTCACAGAGACACACAGAGAAAAACAAACACAGAAAGCATGGGCGTGGGTGGGTGGGTGGATGGGGAAAGACGGTACTTTTTTAAATATAGAAAATGCAATGCTGTTTGAAACAGTCTTCCCAAGCCTTCCAGGAGCTAAACTAGTAAACCTGATACTTAGGAACTTGAATTAGTCATCTGTGCTGGGGACCTAGTTCCAAACTGTAAAATGTTGATTGAGATCATTTGGGAACCCACAAAGGAAGCAGGAACTATCTGATATTACTCTCCCGTCTATACAGTGTTTTGTCCAATGGTCATGGCAAATGAAAGCACAGACTACGAAGAGCTGTCAGGTCTAACCCTGGCAGTGCCCATGGCTACCTACGGCAGAGAGAAGGCAGGGCTTACAGGTTTAAGTGACATAGTTTTCCTCTGTCTGAGGACCAGCCAATGCCCTTGCTCTGGTTTCTCACCGGGAGGCTGAATAATTTGGTTTCCTATGCAGTTTCTCTGCCCGAAGAGTTTGAGCTAACACGAACTCTGGCACACTTCAGTTCTTTCACTTTAAGTGAACAAGCCAGCTTTCTGATTGTGATTTGGATTCTGAGACAGTTAGCACAGGAGACAGAATGTTCTCATGTGCCGAGTCAGGACTTCTGGCCTAGTGGCTGCATTCTTACTGTACATTAATGAGCTCTCAGCTTTGTATACTGCTGTTTCTGGGAGCTTAGTTAATGTAAGATGCAAGCCTGTTGGGGGAAACTCTGGTCCCCAAGCCTAGTGTACTGGGTGAAGACAATGCTGCTGGGGAACTCTTGGAGAAAACTGACCATTGTCCTAAAGTCATCTTTTCAGGGGTCCATTACAATCAATCTCACTGCCTGTTTGAAGATTGTACAAGCAACTGCTTGTTTTTAATCATATTCCCCAGTTGTGTGTGTGTGCACGGGCATTCGTTTGTCTTTTTTTTTTTCTTTTTTTATAAACAGGATCTCACTGTGCAACTCTAGCTGATTTAGAACTCACTATGTAAACCAGGATGACCTCAAATTTGTGTTAGCCCTCCTGCCTCTGGGATTATAGGTGTGTACCACCACACCCAGCCATGCAAATACCTTTTAAAGTATTATGTTCTAACAAACACCGTAGTAATAAGCCTGGCCTTTATCAAAGGAGAAAAAGAACACAGAATACAAAAAGAAAAAAGAATACGGAAGCCATCCTCTGGCAGGAAGGGGGAGCTTTGTGAACAGTTAACCTGAGGAAAGACTTGGTGGGAGAACTCAGACAGTCCGTGTTAGATACACTTATCTTTGAACCCATAGGGCTGGGAGGGAAGGCTGGTGCGAGAGACAACCGAGGGAATGCCTTTCTGGACCGAGCACTCGCTTCCACCTGTAGTGTTTTTTTTCCCTTCTGGTGTGATGGGTTGCTCCTCAGGCCTGAGACAGTGAGGTTCAGGCCACCACAGTTTACAGATAGAATCCCCTGTCACCTTTCCAGCCCAAACTTGCAAAGCACCTTCTCCAGCCATTCTGACACATAGCGTCAACCAAGAGCCTGAGTGTAGCAGTTTGGAACGGGTGGGGATAAGATTTCTTTTCCCCAAGAGCCAAAAGGCTCTGAGTCACAAGAGACAAGAAGTGAACTCTGAAGATGTACATCTTGCTGAGCCAATTGACTCTGTAGATAAATGTATCTGCACTCCAGTGGTACTCATTTGAGACGGTGATAAGGGAGAGAAAGAACATTTTGTTAATCATGAGCTTTACATTTCTTGTCATGTTTAGGTCTTCTCATTTCCCATTCTGAGTGAGCCCAGGCTTAGAGCTGCTGGGATCAAGCCCTACCCAGGGAGAAGACATATGAGATTATAGAACGCCCCCTGGTGGGCAGCGGCAAGCAGCGTTCTCTGGAGTGTTCAGCCGTCAATCTTTTTTTTTTTTTTTTTTTTTTTTTTTTTTTTTTTTTTTTTTAATTTTATTTTCTTTATTTACATTACAAATGCTATCCCGAAAGTTCCCTATACCTCCCTCACGCCCCTGCTCCCCTACCCACCCACTCCCACTACTTGGCCCAGGCCTTCCCTTGTGCTGGGTCATATAAAGTTTGCAAGACCAAGGGGCCTCTCTTCCCAGTGATGGCCGAATAGGCCATCTTCTGCTACATATGCAGCTAGAGACACGAGCTCAGGGGGTACTGGTTAGTTCATATTGTTGTTCCACCTAGAGGGTTGCAGCCCCTATAGCGGCCAAACACCGAAGTGGATGCTCACAGTCAGCCGTCAATCTTGGTAGGGTTTCTAACACCTGGGTCTCTTCTAGCAGCGGTCATCGTGGGCCTCAGGCCAATGTTCATACACGGTAAGAGCATGCTACAAGACCGCGCCATCCTTTTTATTTCCTTCTCCAGTTTTCTCTCTGCGCTGTATGGAAACACTGCAAATGAAGAACTCCCTGGCTAATCCTATGGTCAAGGCTCTCAGCATCCCAAAAAATAACTTGGGGAACAAAACCTGAGACAGAACAAAATTTGACATATCCCAGAATGTGACACACTTGATTTGGACTTTTAAGTTAAAAATCTACCAAAGGAAGGCGCCTCTGAATGGGTAAACTATTTATTATTAAGACTCAGA
This sequence comes from Mus pahari, assembly GCF_900095145.1. Lineage (NCBI taxonomy): Eukaryota > Metazoa > Chordata > Mammalia > Rodentia > Muridae > Mus > Mus pahari. The sequence goes on from NC_034591.1 coordinate 85,248,325, forward strand.
CAAAACCTGTTGTATTTATTTTAAAGTAAACCTTGACTCCTAGATGCAAATGAGGAAAAGAAGGAAAACTCGGTAGCTGTGTGGCACAGTGGACAGAGCTCTGGCTCTAACGTCAGAAGGGAAAAACCGCTGGGGTTTGGCTAATGTCAAAGAAGAGCAGCACTGGTCAAGGCCTCCTCCAAAGCTCCGGTGTTCGGACACGTCAGGCACAGTTCTTCTTTCCTTCGGTTTCAGCTTGGATTGTTGCTGATCTTGTACATGTGTGATGCTGGAGACTGAATAAGGCCTTGTGCATGCTAGCATGGGCTCTTCACACTGCGCTCTATCCCCAGCCTCAATGCTTAGCAGGAGGGACCTTTGATTTTCTCAGTTCTCTGTGTAACATCTGTTACACAGAATTCCCTTTCATCACTTTGAGACAGAACATCCCTATTTTCAAAGTAAGGATAATAATAACAACTCTTGGCTTCTCCTTTGGCTCTCTGTGAAATTTCTACTAATGTTAGGACTATATACAAAGTACATAGAATTTGTGAGTTGAAAACTGAATACTGGGTGGGCAGGATTTCTCAGTGGTTAAAGAGGTATTTGCTAGCAGGCCTGATGATTTGAGTTCAATTTCTGACACCCACATGGTGGAAGGAGAGAATAGGCATCCACACTGTGGATGGCACATGTACAAAACCTCAAATAAATAAATATAGAAACAACAATAACAACAACAACAAAAACAAAAAAACTCCACACAAACTGAGTACCTTCATTTTGGAAATCATAGCTTATATTCAGCTACCCTAGTACAATGTAGAGAAATAGGAGGCAGACATGCTGTTGGTTTGCCTTACTGAGATGAGGGTTCACTGTGTTGCCCAGGCTAGCCTTAAGTTCCTAGGCTCACTGATCCCCTGGATCAGCGATTTTAGTCATCAGGACTGTAGGTGCATCACAGTCTTATTCTAATTTTGATTTAAAATTTTAAGCATCACTCCACTGCAATCTTGCATGCATGTGTTCTCCCTCCCCTGCAGACCATCAGCTCACCTGACATCCTCATGGTTTGAACAAAGCTCGCATCGTCACAGGAATGCTGCTCTGACTTTCCCTAATTACCTTGTGAATCTTCATGATAGTCTCATGTCCTGCACATTAGTATTATCTTAAGTTAACTCACAATGAAAGTATGTACCAAGAGGCTAAACGCCTTGCTCAGGAACACATGAGGTCCACCACTATTTAGCTGCAACAGAGCCACATAGAGAGTCCTGCTTTCTCATTAGGTCAGAGGCTAGAACTCTTGCTAGCCCTGGCATATCCCTCAACCGCCACAGAGTGAGTTGAGACGCCGATTCCTCAGGTCAGCGACCAGCACTCTTAGTGACCCAGAACTCCAAACTCCAGCCATATAGAGAACCTATCTGCTTGTCTGGTCACTGGCCAGTGCTCCTGCTGACCCAAAATTTCACCCCTGTCCCAGGCGACACATGGAGATCACTGCCTCTGATCACTATTCAGATCAGAGGCTGACACTCCTGCTAATACTAGTACCTCATCCTCAGCTGCCATAGAGTCAACTTGCTTGTCAGATCAAAGGCCGACACTCCCAAGGACACTGATACTCTACCAACTGACTACCACAGTACTGCACAGAGATCCCATCAGCTCCTTAGGTCACACGTTAGCAGCTCAGCTGACTCTGGCATTCTGTCTCTTTGGTACCACAGAATCACATTGAGTGCTGGCTCATGAGGTTAGAAGCCACACTCCCACTCCTCAGGCATCTCCCTTGTCAGCTGACATAGCTTATCTACTTGTGAGGTTAGAGGCTATGCATCCCGTAGCCAAGCTGATATCACCTCTGCTACCCTACCACACGCCAGTACTGTGTTCCCATGGATGAACTTCATCTCATAGCTGACTCCAAACCAGCTAAGCTATGTTAATACCAAGGCGTAGCTACAAATAATCCCTCAACATAGGTGGGCTAGACACTCAAACCAAAAGTCAACCAGTGGACTAATTCCAGATGTGTAAATCTCAACTCAAAAAGGCAAACAACACATACACACAAAACCACAATATGCTGCCTCTCAGAATTGCCACACCCATAGTGATGACCCCTAGTGAGAGTGACTTAGGTGAAACCCTAGCTAAAGTAGTCCACAGAATTGTAAATGTGTCCAAGGAATTCGAAGAGGACATAAGTAAACTCTGGAATGAATTTGGAGAGGACAGGAATAACTCCAAAATGAATTCTAAGAGGCTTTGTTTATATAAACAACTTGAATAAAATAAAGAAGTCAATTCAGGATACAAAAATAAGTTCAATGAATAAATAGAAGTACTGAAAACAAAGCAACCTGAAATGAATAGAAGTGAAATATTAAGTCAAATAAAAAAGAAAAATCTCAGTGGAAAACCTCACCCATGGAATGGACCATGTCGAGGACATCAGGGCTTGAGAGAAGCTATAAGACTGTATCATTTAAAGGAATTGATTACATTTTATATATAAGATCTATTTATTATGAGTGTTTGTTTACATGCATCTATATACACTATATATATATCATATGCATTCCTAGTGCCCAGGGAGGTCAGAGCAGGCATGGATCTCCTAAAACTGTGTTTACAGATGGGGGCATGTGGGTGTTGGGAACTGAACCCCTGTCCTGCAAGAGCAACAAGTATTCTTAAAAATACTGAGCCATCTCTTCAGCACAAGTGACACATTTTTAAAAACACATAATCTTTGTGACACTTTCAAATGGTCAATATATGTTCTTTGGGGATAGAAGAAAGAGAAGAAAGCCATGTCAAAGGCGTAGCAAATATAGAAACTTTAAAAGCCAGAAACACAAGGCAGGCAGTGGTGATACACACCTTTAATTCCTTCACTCAGGAAGCAGAGGCAGGCAGATCTCTGAGTTAGTCTACAGTCCGAGTTCTAGGACAGTCAGGACTACAGAGAAACCCTGCCTCAGAAAACAAAATAACAAAAAGTCCAAAGCACTTGGGAAGATAGATTCAAGCTATGAAAGATCACAGATGCCAACCCAAGACTGCGTATACCTGACAAAACTATCATAATTGAAGGAAAAAGAAAAGTTCCCCATAAAAAAGCAAGCTAAGGAATTTATGAGCATTAGGCCAGCTCAACAGAGGATATTGGAAGGAAGATTATGGATGAAAGAGGAATAAACACATTCAGGAGGCTCCAGGAGGCGGGATAAATGATGCTAATAGTTGTTCTGTACATAAGGACTAAGAACACTGAGCACTGAACAACCACCAAATGATGAGAATTAATTTACAGCTTTCAGTACCCTGAATTTTAATGGTCTCAATCTCTCAATGAACAGACGCAGACTAGAAGATTGTGTTAGGAAACAGGAGCCCTCTTAAGGCTGGTGAGAGAATGGAAAAACGGTATCCAAGCAAATGGAACCAAGAAACAAACAGGTCCTGCTACTGTGACATCTGACAATATAGACTCCAAACCAAATTTAGTCAGAAGAGATGAAAATCACTTCATACTGATTGAGGAGAAAATCCAACAAGGGACATGATAATTCTAAGAATATGAGGACTGAACAGAGGCGCATTCGATTTCAAAAAACAACTCTTAATAGATGCAAAGTCACAGATTTACCACGACACAGCAATAGGAAATGCTTTCAATACCTGAATGTCACCCAAAGATAAGTAAGTCATGCCAACAACAATAACAACAACAACTAGAGGGACACTGGAATTAAATGACATCATAGGTCAAATGTACCTGACAGACATCTATATATAGACACTCCACCTGAACAGGACAAAATAGTCTTTTGTCTAAGCAACCCGTGAAACTATCTAAAATAGATCACATATTGGATCACATGGAAAAGAAGTCTCAATAAAGATGAGACAATTGAAATAGCTTCTTGTATTCTGTCTTACCACTGTGGTTTAAAACTAAGGATCGGCAGCAAGAAAAACTACAGAAAAAATATAAACTCATAGAGATTAAACAACACACTCTTGAATGATGAATATGTAAGGCAAAAAATTAAGAAGGAAATTAAAAAATTATAGAATCAGATGAACATAAAAGTACTGCATATCAAAGTGTATGAAGTAAAATGAATGTGGTCCTAAGAGGGAACTTTGTAGTTTTAAGTGCCTACATTAAAAAACAAATCAAAGAAATTAAAATGAATAATTTAAAAATAAATCTTAAGGATTTGGAAAAACAGGAACAAGCCAAACCTAAAAGTAGTAGTCAGGAAGAAATAATTAGGAGTAGTGCTAAAGTTAATAAAATAAAAATGAGCAAAAAACACAATACATAGAAACAATATGCTGCAAACCAAGTTCAAGAATGTGTAAAAATGATCGTTTACCTTGGTCAAGTAGCATTTATTCCAGAGATTTGGAAATTGCTCAGTAAATAAAACCCAATAAATGTTATAAATGGTATAAAAGGGCTTGAGGACAGAAACCACAGTCATCTCAATAAAGGCAGGAAAGGCTTTTGACAAAATACAGCATTCTTTCTGTTAAAAGCTCTGAAGAAATTTGAAATGGAAGAAAAATGTCTTACACAATACAGGGTATATATAAGACATATCACAGCCGACATTATATTTAAAGTGAGATAGATGCAAACAAGGTAAGCATGTCTACTTAATCCACTCATATTTAATATAGTATTAGAATATTAGCTAAAACAAACAAATAAAGTGGAAATTTCTGGTTTCTCTGGTGACTTGGTTGTGTCATGTGATGTTTTTCTGGAAGCTGTCTTCTGAGAGGGTGCTTTGCTGAGGCAGACACCTGAGAGGACATGTGATGTTCAGAAAGTGTTGAAGTAGAACCCTACAGTCAGTGAACGATGCTCTTGCATTGATTTACCTTGCAATGCTTTGCTAGTGACTTGTGACTTCATAGAGAAAAAAGTGCCAAAGAACTTCTTGTGTTATTCTGGCTGCTTCTTGCTGCTTCCAGGCACTAGTGCCGATTTGGCAGAGTCTCAAAGTTTTTTTCTGGATTAAGCTGTTACTACTTATGCATGTTTGGTGTTTGCTGACTGGACTAGACTGCCACTACTGATTCGTGTGTGGAATTGCCCCAAAGAACTAATTCTAAACAGGTTCACATCTCCTGTTCTATTAACCTCTCCTGTCCCCTACCTTTGGTTAGTGGGCTATAAGGGAGTTTGAAGCATTTAAAAACCATTATTAAAGTAGATTTTGAAAAGTCTAAGCCTAGAAAGAAACAACAAGAGAAGAAAATAAAAGGAGTACAAACAGCAAAGTAAGAAATGAAAGTTTATTTGTAGATTGTCTGATTGTATGTATGAGACCCTAAAAAGCCTATCAGAAAACATTTAGAACTGATAAACTCTCATGAAATTGGCCAGATACAAGGCAACACACAAAAGTCATTAGCTTTCCTATCTATTAATGATGGGCAAACTGAAAAAAAATCAGGGGAATAATCTCATAATAAGTAAAGGAAAAGCTAAGGATGTAAAAACTTTAATTTTTTAAATTACATTTTATTTATTTATTGTGTATGCATTAGCTTGTATATTATAGGTGAGCATACTATAGTTTATGCATGGTGGTTAGTGCCCAATTTGTGAGAGTTAGTTCTTGCCTCCAATATGTGGTCCCAAGGGTAACACTAAAGCCATCAGGCCTGACAGTAGGCACTTTCACCCACCAAGCTCTCTCACTCTCTTTATAATGAAAACTTTAAAACACTTAAGAAAGAAATTGAAAAGGACACTAGGCCTCTGATGCTCGTGGGTCAGAAAAACCAATATTGTAAAAATGGCCATTTTACCAAAATCAACCTAAGGATTCAATGCAATCCCATCAAAAATTCCAGTTGCATTCTTCACAGAAATAGAAAAAACAAATCTTGAAATTCCTATGAAATTAAACAAGAGAAATTACAGAGCCAAAACAATCCCAAGCAACATGAATCCTGCTCAAGGCATCGCCCGATCTGATTTCAAGGTAGTTTATGGAGCCACAGTGATAAAAACTGCATGGCGTTGGCAAATAAACCAGACATGCAAACAAACAGAATAGGACCCAGAGGCCTGGCAAAATGACCCAGTAGATAATTGTACACACTACTCTTGTGGAAGACCAGACCACCTGTAAGTCCATCTCCAGGGGATGTCTTAGTTAGGGCTTCTATTGCTGTGAAGAGACGCCATGACTACAGCAAAGGAAATTGTATAATTGGGGCTAGTTTATAGTTTAGAGGTTTAGTCCATTCTTGTTTAGTCCATTTTTATCGGGAAGCACGCTAGCATGCAGGCAGACATGGTGTTTGAGAAGGAGCCAGGAAGACTAAAATGCTACATTGGACCTAGGAAGCTCATTCTTAGTGATACATATCCTCCAACAAAGCCACACCCACTTCAACAAGAGCATGTCTCCTAATAGTGCCACTCCCAGTGAGGCGATAGGGGCCATTTTCCTTCAAGCCACCACAGGCTCTGAACCTCTCTTCTAGCCTCTCTGAGCATTACAGTCTTGGTGTACACACATACATGAACACACACACACACATACATGAACACACACACATACATGAACACACACATACATGAACACACACACACATGAACACACACATACATGAACACACACACACATGAACACACACATACATGAACACACACACATAATAAAATATAAAAATATTTTGTAAAAGAAAAAGAATAGAGGACCTAGGTATAAGTCCATGTAACTATAATCACCTAAATTTTGATCAAGATGCCAAAAAATACATACATATTGAAAAAAAAGACAGCTTCTTCAACAAAGGGTATAGGAAAATTGGATATCTATGTGCAAAAGAAAAAGAATCCTAAGTTATTGTCTCATCTTATACAAAAATTAACACTAAATGGATCAAGGACCTTGTACTGGAGAGTTTTGTGTCAACTTAACACAGCTGGAGTTATCATAGAGAAAGGAGCTTTAATTGGGGAAATGCCTCCATGAGATCCAGCTGTGGGGCATTTTCTCAATTAGTGATCAAGGGGGAGAGGCCCCTTGTGGGTGGGACTATCTCTGGGCTGGTCGTCTTGGATTCTATAAGAGAGCAGGCTGAGCAAGTCAGGGGAGGCAAGCCAGTAAAGAACATCCCTCCATGGCCTCTGCATCAGCTCCTGCTTTCTGACCTGCTTGAGTTCCAGTCTTGCATCCTTTGGTGATCAACAGCAGTATGGAAATGTAAGCCGAATAATCCCTTTCCTACATCGTGGTGCGCACTAGGCTCCGCACCACGATGTTGATCAACAGCAGTATGGAAATGTAAGCCGAATAATCCCTTTCCTCCCCAACCTGCTTCTTGGTCATGATGTTTGTGCAGGAATAGAAACCTCTGACCAAGACAGACCTCCAGACCCAAATCTCTGAAAAATGCCAAAGGAGAAAATACGATTTTATGAGTAAGACTCCAGTTGTGTAGAAGATACGGTAAATGGTAAATAATTAGGTTTTCAGGAAATTAAAAAGCTATGTGCAGCTGTCAAACAAGTTAGAATGTAGCCCATATAATGGGAAAAAATGTTTGCTACTCATACATCAGACAAGAGATTTGTATCTTGAATCTACAAAGAACCCAAGAAACTCAACATTGGATATGATATAATGTCAAACATCTTTAATGCCAGCACTCTGGAGGGAGAGGCAGGCAGAGCTCTGTGAGTTTGAGACCAGCTGGTCTATATAGCGAGTTATAGGCTAGCCAAGTCTACATAGAGAGACCTTACCTAAAAATCTAACAAACAATTACAGAGGGACAGGGGAGGGAAGGGAGTTTGTGTGGGTTAACTTGAAGGATGTATGAAAAACTCCCATGAAAACCCACTACTTTGTAGGCTAATTAAAAAAAATATGACATTTTTGAGAAAAGGAGCTTGAACGCAGGTGCCCTGCCTGTGTGGCAATGTTTCCATAGAAGATATTTATTAAATAAAAATCTCAGTGCGAGGTACAGGGTGTTTCCCCATGAGTTATTGGATAGTTCTCCCAAATAACTCTCCCAAAACAACACAGGCTATTGACATTGTTCTTGGTTGCTCACAGAATTAAATGGTAAGAAACAAAACACTTTGCTTATAGGACACAGAGAAATCAAATTGGAACTGACCTGAAAACGTGCTCCCTGCTGACCAGTGTTCATAGTGTTGGAAGGTGCTGTGCACACAGCTGTGGAGAAAAGTCTGCATGCTACAAGACTTGCTGGAATGACATGTCTACTGGTGAAACAGTGACTTGAACGTTATGGGGCAACCAGCCACTTAGGGATGAGATCTGAGCCCTGTTACACAGCAGGGAATGTATGCCTGATACTGTAAACCTGGACAGAAGCCCATGGTTGAGGCGACCAAAGGCTCTAGAGAGACCCTACTACTGCTGTCTTGCTCAATGGCCAAGCTAAGCTTGTCATTAGTGCTGACTAAAAGTTGTCTAGAGAAGTATCTCTGCAGTGGTCAGCAGCTAAAGTACAGAGAACAAGTTACTCCTGAGTAATGGGTACTCAACGCTAACGAGCATCTATGTCAGATGCATGTCCAGGACTCAGAAAACACTGCAGAAGAGGGTGTAGGAAGAATATAAGAATTTCCTGGGTTTCTGTTGTTATGTCCCCCTTTAGAAGGGGGAACAGAATACAGGAGGAACTATAGAGACGAAGTGCAGAGTAGAGACAGATGGAAAGGCCATCCAGAGACTGCCCCACCTGGGGATCCATCCCACATAGTCACCAAATCCAGACACTATTGTGGATGCCAAGAAGTGCATGTTGATAGGAGCCTGATATAGCTGTCTCCTGAGAGGCTCTGCCAGAGCCGACAAGTACAGAGGTGGATGCTTGCAGCCATTGGACTGAGCAAGGGGTTCCTAATGGAGGAGTTAGAGAAAGGACTGAGGGAGCTGAAGGGGTTTGCAATCCCATATGAAGAACAACAATATTAACCAACCAGACCCCACCTCCCAGAGCTCCCAGGGACTAAACCACCAACTAAGGAGTGCACATGGAGGGACCTATGGCTCCAGCTGCATATGTAGCAGAGGATGACCTTGTCAGGCATCAATGGGAGGAGAGGCCTGTGGTCCTGTGAAGGCTTGAAGCCCTAGTGTAGGGGAATGCCAGGGAGGGGAGGCGGGAGTGGGTGGGTGGGGGAACACCCTCATAGAATCAGGGGGAGAGGGGATGGAATAGGGGGTTGCTGGGGGAGGACCAGGAAATGGGATAACATTTGAAATGTAAATAAAGAAAATATCCAATAATAATAATAATAATAATAATAATAATAATAATAATAAAGGATACAAGAACCAGTGGATGGGGATGAATACTGTGAAATTCTGTCTTCTGACTATAATATGGCCATTGCAGTCATGAACTAATTGTAGTGACCTGCACAAGACATGTACAAGGTCCACCTTAAGCCAACAATATCAGTCAATTGTGCATTTATTGGTTTACAAAAAGAAAAAAAAAAGAAGGAGAGGACATGAAGTGGGGAGAGAGATGTGACGGGTTTCTGAGGAAAGTGAGGAAGGGGACTTGAGGACTGACAAGATCATGATACACTGTTTATATATATGAAAATTTCAAAGAATAAATAAAAGATATTCTACTAAAAAAGAAATTTGTGAGATTAATCTTAATACAGCATTTTCTTTAGCCTAATATAGCCAAAGTATTACTTCAACACCCAACAAATTTTGAAGTTGAGAGTTAAAAAAATGAATCTTTATTTGAAAAGATAAGCGATAATGAAAAATCTTTAGTCAAATTAATCAAAAGAAAGAAAACTTCAAATAATTGAATTAGAGAGGAGAAGAAGACATTGCAGGAAATACCAATGAAGTGCAGAAAATCATAAGGCTATATCCTTAAAAGCTACACCCCACTAGATTGGGAACAAAGGGAAATAAATAACTTTCTAAATGTCTATGAACTACAAAACTTAAACCAAGATAAGAGAACTAATTTAAACAAACATATAACAAACAATGAAAATGCAGCCATAACTTAAAAGAAGCTCAGGTCTATATGGACAAAATAAATATAAAAATCAGTACCCTTCTATGGTGGTTTGTATAGGTTTGGCCCCCATAAATTTATGTATTTGAAGGTATGGCCCATGTGGTGTGGCACTATTAGGAAGTGTGACCTTGTTGGAGGAAGTGTTTCAGTGTTGGGGGTGGGCTTTGAGGTCTCCTAGTGCTCAAGCTCTGCCTAGTCTGGAAGAGCTTCTTCCTGGCTATCCGAGGAAGACTGTCTCCTCCTTGATGCCTGCAGATCAAGATGTAGAACTCTCAGCTCCTCCAGCACCATGTCTGTCTACACACTGCTATCCTTCCTGCCATGATAATGGATTGAACCTCTGAAACTAATCCAGCCCCAGTTAAATGTTTCCCTTTATAAGAGTTATGTAGGTTATGGTATCTCTTCACAGCCGTAAAACCTTCACTAAGGCATCTTCCTATATACTAATGGGAATCATTCTGAGAAAAAAAAATCAGGAAAATAATCCACTCATAATAGCTCTAGAAACAAAATAAATAAAACCCCACAAACTCATCTTGGAATAAATTTAAGGACGGTAACAATAGACCTTAACAATGAAAACTTAAAACACGGAAGAAAGAAATTAAAGAATACACTAGAAGATTGAAAGACCTCCTGTAATGATTTGTATATGCTTGGCCCAGGGAATGGCACTATTAGGAGGTATAGCCTTGTTGGAGTAGGTTGTATCATTGTGGGTGTGGGCTCTAATACCCTTGTTCTAACTGCCTGGGAGCCAGTATTCTGCTAGCAGACTTCAGGTAAAGACGTAGAACTCTTTACCCCCCTGTACTATGCCTGCCTGGATGCTGCCATGCTTCCTGCCTTGATTATGGACTGAATCTGTGAACTTGTTAGCCAGCCTCAATTAAATGTTGTACTTATAAGAATTGTTTTGGTCAGCCGGCTGTGGTGGCACATGCCTTTAATCCTAGCACTTGGGAGGCAGAGGCAGGCAGATTTCTGAGTTCGAGGCCAGCCTGGTCTACAGAGTGAGTTCCAGGGCAGCCAGGACTACACAGAGAAACACTGTCTCGAACCCCCCCCCCCAAAAAAAAAAGAATTGTTTTGGTCATGGTATCTTTTCACAGCAATGCTAACCCTAATTAGGACAACTCCCATGTTCATTAATTAAATGAAAATCCCAGTGCCATGTGTGGGATGCCTTTCTTTGAATTGTTGGTCAGGGAGGTCAAGAGATCCCCCCGAACCAATTCAGGCTATTAACTATTTTACTTGGTTGCCCACTAGAACTAGATTGTAAGATATCACCATTGTTGAATTGTTGAAGGCATTGTTGAAGACATCACATACTTTGGTGGTCAGGCACAGTGAGATCAAGTTGGAATCTTATCCTCTGCTGTCTAATGTTCCCGGTCCCAGAAGACACACTTCAGGCCACTAGGGGAATGGCATCAACAGTCTAACCCTGATGTGGCTCCTGCGAGGCAAATGTGCTCACGGGTGGAAAAGTATAGAATTCTTCCATTTGTTGGGGGCAAGATATCAAGTAATAACTTCCTGTTTGGAGTTGAGGCCTGTTTTTAGGAGAGAAACCATTACCAGTACCATAAACTGGCCAAAAGCCCATGGTTGGGGAGAGCACACGAGGGAATGTACCCATTGTTTCTTAAATGGACACATTGTCAAAATGACTTCCCAGTATTTCTATTTCTACCCATAGACTAGTGCTGCTCTTAGCCTTTAGCAGAAGGGAAGTGGGCATGGTTAAGACAAACACCCATAACAGCAACAAGGCTAAGAAGAAGTGACTGTTGAGTGATCAGTCTCAAACAGGCATCTGTATCATTCCCTTCAACTCCCAGGGAGCTGGGGAGAGGAAGGATGTTGTAAAACACTGTCTTCTGGTAACTGAGATTATAACATCACAGTAGCTGTGGTAACCTGAACAAGACATGTGCAAGATTAAGCCCATCAGCACCCCATCAAGGATAGGGGAGACTCATGAGTGCTTACGCCTCCTTGAGGAGCTTCTGATCTTTAGTGGGCTGCTATGGCAGGGAATCATTTTCCTCAGTGGTGTAGCCACTGTAAATTATACAGCATCCAGGAAATAACACTCTACCATGCTCATGTATATGTATCCAAGCTCAATTGAACCCATGGGTCACATACACATGGACAAAGACATGAAAGAGCAAGCAGAGCTAGTTAGAAAGAAACAAGGAGTTGTGTGTGTGTGTGTGTGTGTGTGTGTGTGTGTGTGTGTGTGTATGTGGTGGGCTGGAGGTAGGCAACAGAGGATAATGGGTGTGAATCTTGGCAAAATACATTGTGTGCATATATGACATTAAATAACCATATTGTATATGTATATGAAATGGTCAAAATAAACTAAAAACTTATAACACACAGATAGCACACACACACACACACACACACACACACTACTTACACATACACATACCACAGATAAATACACATAGACATACACACACAGACTCATACACACACATGTGCACACACACACACACATCACATGACAGAGAAACAGAGAACTTGAACCAAGTAGTACAGCTTTCTTTATACTAGAAGATAGACTCTTAGCTGGACCAGCTAGCATTTATATGAGCTATACCCAAGGTGAACTGCTTCTGAGCTGATTGACTCAAGAATAAAATTTCATGGCTGTTACCTGGTGTCATGATTTCTACCTCGCTTTGCAGCTAGAAATGCTATAAAGTATGGGAACCTTTTATGAAACAAAACAATTTTCTCTCCTGTTTCTGCTTTCTAGTTTGGTAACTCTCTGCCCTCAATGGCATCATTTTTGTCCTTGGGCACTTTCTGCTCTCTAACCAGAACCCCCTATTTTAGCTGGAATAATGTGCAGTTAGCAATTGGGGAAGAACAACCTTTTCTTCCCAAGAGAAATATCTTTGGAAATGTGGTGTTGGTAAGTGAGACGGCAAGGACTGGAGAGGAAGGGACCCTGCAGAAAAACCGTTTCACCATTGCTCTTGTGGTTGGTTTTTGTTTGTTTGTTGTCGTTGTTTTAAAAGGTATGTAATTTCAGCCTTTCAAAACCTGAGGCAGGTGGATCGCTTCAGCTTCTAAGCCACCCTAGACACTAGAGAGCATTGAAGGTCAACCTGAAGCCCTATCTTAAACAAACAACCAAACAATCAAACAACAATATAATCTCCTGAATCTAAAACTCAAATCAAAACAAGTAAGTATGGCTCGAACATTTTAAGCACACACGTGGTTCTCTTTTTTTTTTTTTTTTTTTTTGAGACAGTTTCTCTGTATAGCCCTGGCTGTCCTGGAACTCACTTTGTAGACCAGGCTGGCCTCGAACTCAGAAATCCGCCTGCCTGGGCCTCCCAAGTACTGGGATTAAAGGCGTGCTCCACCACCACCTGGCTTCACACATGGTTCTTATTAGTGGCTTGTCTTTCATTTATACAGAACAGTGGTTCATTAAGGTAATACTTTTTTCATAATGAAGTTTCAGTTCCAGGCCTCCCAACCAATGTCCTCTCACCGCTGTCCTGGGGAACTCATGATTCTGGGTCTAGCTCTAGACTCAGTGGCTGTGACATCGCTCCATAGCTTCTTACTATTTATTCCTGATCTACTGGGTGATTGACCAGATTCTCTTGGTTTACTCTTGAACTCTTCCTAAGCATGTATCCTTGTCACCCTGTGTCTATGTCTGCTCCCCTGCTGGCCTGTGAGCTTCAGGACTCGAGGCCAGGGTAGGGCTTCCACATCCTACCAGGTAGCAAGTGTATAGTTCTGAAAAGCTATGCTTAATTGTTTGAATGGCACAATGAATGAGTTCATGAGTGAGCAGAGATTCATTTGGACACAGACATTGCTCTTCCACATCAATGGGCCTCAAACATGAGTTTTTTTGTCAAGACTGAAGAAATCAAGATGCAAGTATAAAGGCTAATGTGATCTTTAACACATGGCCAGATTTCTTTCAGTCCTCATATAAATGTACACGTTGAAGGTAGCGTCCCTTTTTAAAATTTAAAAAAAAATATTTTCTTTATTTACATTTTAAATGCTACCCCAAAAGTTCCCTATACCCTCCCCCTGCCCTGCTCCCCTACCCACCCACTCCCACTTCTTGGCCCTGTACTGGGGCATATAAAGTTTGCAAGACCTAGGGGCTCCTCTTCCTAATGATGGCCGAATAGGCCATCTTCTGCTACATATGCAGCTAGAGACACGAGCTCTGGGGGTACTGGTTAGTTCATATTGTTGTTCCACCTATAGGGTTGCAGCTCCTTCAGTTCCTTGGGTACTTTCTCTAGCTCCTCTATTGGGGCCCCTGTATTCCATCCAATAGCTGACTGTGAGCATCCACTTCTGTATTTGCCAGGCACTGTAAAGGATGCATGGTACTGGGAGAAAGGCACAAGGGAGTCATAGGGTCAAGCAGGTATGCAAGCAGGGCAAGTGGCAGGAAACCTTGGCCAGCAGGCAGAGGCTGGCAGGATGCCCTTGGTAAAGGGGCCATGCTGCAGAGCCTGTCACAGATCTTGTAGCATTTCTTCTGTACTGCATTTCTTATATTTCTTAGATTATATCAAACACTTGGGCTTCATGATAGATAACACTTTAAAAAAGAGCTATGGCTAAAAACTTACAGGATATTGGGCCAGCGGGATGGTGTAATCAGGAAAAGGTACTAGCCTCATAGCTGAGGACCTGAGTTTGAACCCTGTGACCCATATGGTGGATGAGGAGAACTGATTCTACCAAGTCTTCTGACTTTCATGCACATGTCTGTGCATGTGCACACGCGTGATGATAAAAAATGTTAAAATATTACAAGGTACAAGATTTTTTTTTTAAAGAAATGGAGTCTCCAGGAGAAACTGAGACATGAGAAAGTGATGAACTGTGGAAACTTAATAAAGAAGTAAAGTCTTTCTCATCTTAGCATCCACACAGGCATAAAACCACACACCCACACAGGCACACATCCACACACCTACACAGCACATCCACATACCTACACAGACACGCATCCACACAGGCACACATCCACACAAGTATACAGGTAAGCATTCATACAGGCACACATCCACATACAGGCACATATCCACACACCCACATAGGCACATACCCACACAGGCACACACTCACATAGACACACATTCACACAGGCACACACCCACATAGGCACACACTCACATAGAGACACAGTCACATACCCACACAGGCACACATCCATACAGGCACATACCCACACAGGCACACACCCATACATCCACACTCTTTAGACTATCCTCTGGACACATATAAACTTACCCTCTCACATACTCACTCACTTGTTGGGAACTAAATAAAGGGGGGCCCTGGGGAAGAAGGGTGGGGGGAGAAATATGCCACGTCCTGTCTGGCCAGAATTCCTGTACTGTAGGCAGGCGGACGAGGGAATATTGCCAGGCACTTTCCACACGACCCGGGGGGGGGGGAGCATCTAAGCCTCTGAGGCAGCACCCTGTCACCCCAGGGTTATGGGAGAGAGGGATGAAGGAAGAGGTTCCCAACACCTGTGAGAGTGGTGCAGCAGATCTTGATGGAGCAGAGACTCTCTACGAGCTTTATTATAGAAATGCAGGGGGAAAGAGGGAAGGTAGAAGAGAGAGGGGGGGCTAGAGAGAAAGAGAGAAGACAAAGAGAAAGGAGAAAAGAGGAGAGAGGAGAGAGAAGTGAGAGGTAAGAGGACAAAGGCTGCTTGTGGACGTTGTACATCGTGGTGCGGAGCCTAGTGCGCACCACGATGTACAACGTCCACAAGCAGTAATTTAGGCAGGAGACAGAGATCCATGAGCATGGAGGAAAGCCTATCGTGTCATGTAAGTGAATTATGACCATCAGCTCGACTGGAGACCAGCCTGCAATTCCCCACACTCACTCACTCACTCACTCACTCACTCACTCACTCACTCACTCAGTCACATATACACACACCATTCCTACCTACATGTTCACAGGATTGCTATCTTATGTATACAAGCTCCTATGTACACACTTATCCTTTATATACAGACAAACATTCACACATGCATGATACAATCCCATAACACACCCACCCACAGATATACATATGAGTACACTTACACCTGCACCCATACACACTCAGTTCCTGCAGGGGCTGCGCCCACTCAACACTTACTTATTCCTCTAAGGTAAATATCCTATGAAAGTGTAAGAACAATTTCACATTTCCTTTTGTTCAAGAATAACAACTCTGTAACTGTCTTCACAGGCTAGTGTAGTTCTACTCTGGACTTCCTTGGTACTCTTTGCAGTTATGGTGTGCATTTGTGTTGTTAAAGAAGAAAACTCATTGTATTGGCAGTTTTGTGTGTCAATTTGACACAGGCTGGAGTTATCACAGAGAAAAGAGCTTCAATTGGGGAAGTGCCTCCATGAGATCCAGTTGTAGGGAATTTTCTCAATTAGTGATCAAGGAGGGGAGGGCCCCTTGAGGGTGGTGCCATCTCTGGGCTGGTAGTGTTGGGTTCTATAAGAGAGCAGGCTGAGCAAGCCAGTGGAAGCAAGCCAGTAAAGAACATCCCTCTATGGTCTCTGCATCAGCTCCTGCTTTCTGACCTGCTTGAGTTTCAGTCCTGACTTCCCTTGGTGATGAACAGCAGTATGGAAGTGTAAGCTGAATAAACCCTTTCCTCCCCAACTTGCTTCTTGGTCATAATGTTTTGTCCAGGAATAGAAACCCTGACTAAGACACTCATATGCACATCCTCTAGCCCTCTCCCTAGTGTGGTATCATCTGGGTATCATTGAAAACCCAATCTGAAGTTTTCATTCATAAGTTATGACTCTCTGCATAGCTTACTTTGAGCACTGTTCTTGAAAGCAGCTTCATTTTGAACTGCATTAATAATTTCGAAGTGAAGGGCTTGGTCATGATGCAACGAGTTATTTTTTAATAGATTCTCTTGTATCAGACACACACGCTCTGTGTGTGTGTGTGTGTGTGTGTGTGTGTGTGTGTGTGTGTGAGGGTGGGGAGAGCTGGGAAGGAGCTTTGATAAATCAAGTATAGAACACCTCACCTGGAAACCTTGCAGGTCAAAGCTGAGTTCAAACTGTATTTTGACTCAACAACGATGACTCATCAAGCAGCAGATAAAGTTGCAGAGAGGCTCTCAAGTCCTCATCTCTAGTGTCTGGATGACCCTAGGCATGCTCTGCCTTCCCAGGACACTTGGCATTTCATCTGGTAGCTGAATATCTAATGCCTAACCCACTGGGCTTGTAAGAGTTAAATGAGGTGGTAATGGTGGCTTTCAGCCCAGGTGCAGCTTTGATTCTTCATAAGAAAGGCAGGATCCTGTGTTCTGTTGTTCCTGTTTTACCGCTGAACAGCAATTGCTTTCCAATACCATTTAGGTTACTTTTGACTACTTAAAATCTTTGCTCTTTCAATAGCTGTGGGAAAAATTCCTGAACATTCACACCCACAACTTTCTCATCTTTTATTTCCCAAGGATGACTCAACAGGATGGAAAGTCTCTGCTGAGCACAGTTTTGAAAGAGTGGTGGCTAAAGGGGAAGGTATAATTTAAAGGCAGAAATGCTGGGCACAGAGGTGTGGTGAGAGTTGAGGACAATAGAGCAGGTATCATGGAATTGTCTGAGCGCCTGTCTTCCCAGTGTGCTATTTCAAAATCACAGTGGAAGCATAAGGACATGCTCTCAGATTCGCTTAAGTTAATAGTCTCCTTGAATTTCACATTGAAAGCTTACCTTCCAGAAAAGAGAAATCTGCTGTCTGTCATAGTCGATGTCTTGTTTCGTGTACCAGATGTCTAATATCCCAACAGGCTCTGACAAGAGTAAGGGGTGAAAAACAGATTTTCACATAAATATGTACACAATAGAAAAAATTTAAAAGTCAACAAAAAATTCTGAAAATTATTATAGACTAATTTCAATTTCATTGAAATTTAGCATTTCCTGTTTTACTTAAAAGCAAACATATACTTTTGGCACAAAAGTAAAAAAAAAGATGGATACTTTGAAAAGAAAAAAATTAAAAATATTGAGAAGAAAATTTCTTTTCTTTTCTTTTTTTTTTTTACTTTTTTTATTAGATATTTTCTTTATTTACACTTCAAATGCTATCCCGAAAGTTCCCTATACGCCCCCCCCCGCCCCTGCTCCCCTACCCACCCACTCCCACTTCTTGGCCCAGGCCTTCCCCTGTGCTGGGTCATATAAAGTTTTCAAGACCAAGGGGCCTCTCTTCCCAATGATGGCCGATTAGACTATCTTCTGCTACATATGCAGCTAGAGACACAAACTCAGGGGGTACTGGTTAGTTCATATTGTTGTTCCACCTATAGGGTTGCAGCCCCCTTCAGCTCCTTGGGTACTTTCTCCAGCTCCTTCATTAGGGGCCCTGTGTTCCATCCAATAGCTGACTGTGAGCATCCACTTTTGTGTTTGCGAAAATTTATTTTCTAACTTACCTTTAAAAATATGTTAATTCACGTTTCATTGTAAGGTACTGAAGTTAAAAAAATCAAGGTATATATGGTTATCTTTCTCTTTTTTTATTGGAATGTGGGAAAATAAGGATATAAATAAAATCAAGGTAGCTTAAGAACATAAAACACAAAGAAAAATGACAAGATGTATCTTCGCCTCAGTCCTAAACTTAGAGCGAAGAATATTTATGGGGTGATATACTTGGAGGGAAGGCACATCTTATTTACCTTAAAAGTCACAGTACCTAGGACAGCATCTAGGTTGTAGTAAACATTGCTCAGTAATCAATGAACAAACCAGGCAATGCTATGTATTTGATGTCAAAACACAAGCTGAGCTGATTCTATAAGACAGTGGCCGAATATAGTACTGATGAACTTGAAAAAGGCAGATACACTTTACAACGTGATAGAATATCAACCCTGTGCTGTGTGTTTATGAACACACACACACACACACACACACACACACACACACACACAAGTGCGCACATGTGACACAGACACACGTGACACACACACATGCACACACACATACACAAGTGCGCACATGTGACACACACATACACGTGTGCACATGTGACACACACACACGCACACACACACACACACACACACACACACACACACACACACAAGTGCGCACATGTGTCCGTTTGTTCTCTCCTACTTGATAGATTTGCTAGCCAGGAGTGCAGTCAGTACAACCACTGAACTCAGCTGCTATTGCTCCAATCCAACTTCCCTCACAGTGAAACTTGCAGTGTGTTTGAGGTGAGGCTACACGAGTGTTTCTTCTGGAATAAGTTTCTCTCAACCAGAACAGTTCGGTAGTAGGTGCATTCCCCATCAGGTAGGCCTCTGGGCCTCTTCTGTGGCTGTTCTCTTCCTTTGTAATTCCTACCCCCACCTCTCTTCCTCTCCCCTTTCTTCCTTCCCTCTCTCCCACATCTCCTCCGCATCCTCTCTTCCTCCCTCCCTCTCCTTTTAACCATCTACTTGTGTTTTTTTACTTAAAGCCTTTTTTTCTTCCCCTTCTCTTGCCACTAGGTATAACGTAGCCCTTGCAGTGAGGACCGCAAGATGAGAAAAACTTTTCATAAAGGATTCTGAAATGCTCTTCATTCTTCAGGACTTGAAAGGGTGACACAGATCTGATAGTCCAGGTGCAAAGTGAAACAGTACAGGCAAGGGACACTAACCAGTCTAAGGTACAAGGTAAAGTTTGGCCATTACCAGGCACATGTTCTCATTGAGCCCTCTTCTGATACAGATGTCTCACATGATAACACCTGCTGCACACTTGTGGATGAGGAAGTTGGCGAAACCAGATGAACAAGCCTCAAAGCTGATAACTGGCAAGGCTGAGAAAAGAGACCACTCTTGTTATCACCAAAGAGCCTGCTTTTCCCATTGCAGTTTGCTGTATTGAACAAATTCCACAAATTACACAGTCCAGGCACTGACCGTGTAATTAAGACTGGGTGTGTTCCGTGTCAGAATCAGTTGACTTGTTCCCAGCAGTAAGGCCTTCAGCTAATTACATATTGGCAACAAATTTGAAGGCATTACTCACTGGATTGCTTACTAAAGACCCAGCACCCAACAGGTTATTATGGACTAGGAATCAAATTCTGCACAAACACAAGAACAAGTGCAAGTGACGTTTTAGTAGTGTGCTCTTACTGCACAGGACTCAGATGGCCTTCCCTGGATCTTCCATGGCCCCTCCCTGGAACTCTTATCATAGTTTTGCACATAAACTGGATTGTGTCTGATCTCTAAGAGAAAAAAAACCCTGTTAGTTTCTTTTTTTGTTTGTTTTTGGTTTTTTTAAAGATTAATTTATTTATTATATGTAAATACACTGTAGCTGTCTTCAGACACTCCAGAAGAGGGAGTCAGATCTTGTTATGGATGGTTATGAGCCATCATGTGGTTGCTGGGATTTGAACTCCGGACCTTCGGAAGAGCAGTCAGGTGCTCTTACCCACTGAGCCATCTCACCAGCCCCCCTGTTAGTTTCTTAATACCATATATTTTCCAGCTACTGCCCCGCATATCTGCCTTTCATCGAACTCTTGGGAAAGAGGTAGAAATTGTTGCTGTCTTCACTCCCTCACTTCATATTTACTCCCAAACCATGCTGTGTGAAATCCCTTCCTCCATATACATTGACTGTGTGGCTGTCCAAGTCACCAGGTCTAAAGGTCACTTCTCTGCTCTCATATCATTGCATTTCATAGCATCCTGAGTCAAGAGGTTGTTGCTTTTAAAAATTTCTGGAGACATGATTATATGTGAGAAAATGGTGAAGGAACAAAGTATTCTAGTTTTCTCATGCTGATTCATCCATCCTACAATGAAGGAATTGTTAGGGTACTAATGGGAAATGTGGGTTGTACGTTATACAGAGAATGCAAGTTCCCTAAAGCTCAAACAAGGAAAGCTAGATGCTGTTTAGAGCCACATGTATAAGAAATGCACAGTCCAGGGCAGTGCTCCCAATGGGAAGCCATGACAAGGCTAAGGACATATTGGCAATCTGACGGTATTTGAGACAAGTGTTGGATCTGGAAGTGCTAATATTGTTGCCTTACTTGCAACGAGATTACAGATGAGACTGAGAAGAGAAAGACGGTACAAGAGATAAAACAACAACAACAACAACAACAACAACAACAACAACAACAACAATGGGACAGTATCTTTTCCTCACTGCAAGACCTTGAAGGCTGTAAATCCCAGACAAAGCACCTTAAGTCAGAGGGCTCTTAAAAAACAACAACCCAACCCAACCCAACCCAACCAAATCAAATCAAATCAAATCAAACCAACCAAAGAACACCCCCCCTACACAAGAACTAACTGTAGAACGGATGGTTTGAACAATACACATCCATTTATATAGTTCTAGAGGCTGAGAAGTGAAGATCCCGGTGCTGTCAGATCTGGTGCCTGCTTGGTGTGGTGGCCTTTTGCTGAGCCCTCCAACAAGAAGTGGTGGAGTAGGAGACAGATATGCTTTTTTCTTCTTGTGAGGGCAAGGATCTCATACATGAAGGCTCCATATTCATAACTCAATTACTGGCAAAAATCCCATCTCCTACACATCTTCCTTCTGGTTTGAGACAGATCGTGTGCTACAGTCTCCCCCCACCCCATCCATCCATCCATCCATCCATCCATCCATGCAAACAAAAAAGCAAACAAACAAAAAACCCAGAGACAGCTTGACTCCTAGGAGGCGTGTCACAACCAGGCTCACAGGTGAGACCACCTGCCCCAATACCAGGCCTAACTGGGACTACCATGGAGCCCAGAGGATGCAGGACCTAGCTGCTCTACAGGAGATACATTGTCCTTCTGGTCTGCAACTGTGCCCAGGGGCAGGCAGATTGGGTGCCCCAGCTCCCTCTGCCCCCACCACACCCAGTGACAGCTTTACTCCAGGAGATCCATCATAATCAGGCTCCTGGGAGGGACAGGCTCCAGTCCATGACAACAGGGCCAATTAACACCAGTGATAACCAGATGGTGAGAGGTAAGCACAAGAACATAAGCAACAAAAACCAATGACACTTGTTGGCATCATCAGAACTCAGTTCTCCCACCACAACAATCCCTGGATACCCTAACACACTTGAAAAGGAAGATTCTGACCTAAAAAATCCCATCTCATGAAGATGATAGAGGACCTTAAGGAGGACACAACACACAGGTAAACAGGTAGAAACCCTTAAAGAGAAAAATACCTTAAAGAAATAAAAACCTTAAAGAAATATAGGAAAACACAATCAAACAGGCAAAGGAATTAAAAAAAAACACCCAGGATCTAAAAAATGGAAATAGAAACAATAAAGAAATCACAAAGCGAGGCAACTCTGGAGATCGAAAACCTAGGAAAAAGATCAGAAGTTACATATGCAAGTATCACCAACAGAATATAAGAGATAGGAGAGAGAATATCAGGTGTAGAAGATACCATAGAAGATATTGACACAACAGTCAAAGAAAATGCAAAGTGCAAAAAGCTCCTCACTCAAAACATCCAGGAAATTCAGGACTCAGTGTAAAGACCAAACCTAAGAATAACAGGTACAGAAGAGAGTGAAGATTCGCAAATCAAAGGGCCAGAAAACATTTTCAAAAATATCATAGAAGCAAACTTCCCTAACCTACAGAAAGAGGTAGCCATGAACTGTATTTAAGAAGCCTACATAAGACCAAATAGATTGGACCAGAAAAGAAATTCCTCCTGTCACATAATAATCAAAATACCAAAAGTACAGAAAAAAAGAATATTAAAAGCAGTAAGGGAAAAGGGCCAAATAACATATAAAGGCAGACCTAGACCTGGAAGGTGAGAGACTCCCAGGATTCATAGGGAAGGACCTTTGATGAAATGTCTGACAGTAGGGAGAGGCAATTTATAGAGCCCACTTCCAGCAGGAAGACAGGACATTAAGTGAGGGATGGGATTGCCATTCCACAGGCACACCTCTGACCTATAATTGTTTCTGTGTGAAAGAATTACAAGGATGGAAATGGAGAGGATCCTGAGGAAAAGAAGGTCCAGTGACAGGCCCAAAGTGGGATCCAGCTCAAGGGGAGGTCCCAAGGCCTGACACTATTACTGAGGCTATGGAACACTCACAAAAAGGGATCTATCATGACTGCCCTCTGAAAGACCCAACAAGCAGCTGAAAAAGTCAGGTGCAGTTATTTGCACCCAACCAATGGACAGAAGCAGCTGACCCCTGTTGTTGAATTAAGGAAGGCTGAAAGAAGCTGAGGAGAAGGGCAATTTTGTATGACAACCAGCAATCTTAATTAGTCTGGACCCCTGAGATCTCTCAAGCACTGGACCACCAAACGGACAGCATACGCCATCTGATATGAGGCCCCCAACACACATACCTTAGAGGACTCCCAGGTCTGTGTTCATTCAGAGATGATGCATCTAACCCTCGAGAGACTGGAGGCCCCAGGGAGTTTAGAAGTCGGGTGGGGTGGGGGTTGGGGGTATCCACATGGAGACAGGGGTGTGAGGAGGAGGTATGGGATGTGGAGCAGAGGTAGGTGGGGAATGGAATATGGAGTGTAAAAAATGAATTACAAATAAAATTAAATTAAAAAAAGAACATTTAAAAAAAAAAGGCAGACCTATCAGAATTACACCAAATTTCTCAACAGAAACTCTAAAAGCCAGAAGATCTTGTACAGATATCATGCAGACCCAAAGAGAACACAAATGCCAGCCCAGGCTACCATACCCACCAAAACTCTCAACCACCATAGATAGAGAATCCAAGATATTACATGACAAAACCAAATTTAAATAATATTTTCCACTAGTCCAGCCATACAGAAGACAGTCTGTTTAGTTTTAACAAAATCAGAAATGAAAAGGGAGACATAACAACAGAAATGAGGAAATTAAAAGAACCATCAGATCCTACTACAAAAGCCTATACTCAACAGATACCAGGTACCAAAGTTAAATCAGGATCAGATAAACCATCTAAACTCTCCTGCAACCCCTGAGGAAATAGAAGCCGTCATTAAAAGTCTCCCAATCAAAAAAAAAAAAAAAAAAAAA
This sequence comes from Mus pahari, assembly GCF_900095145.1. Taxonomy (NCBI): domain Eukaryota; kingdom Metazoa; phylum Chordata; class Mammalia; order Rodentia; family Muridae; genus Mus; species Mus pahari. Next base: position 85,272,526 of record NC_034591.1, read on the forward strand.
AGCCCAGGGCCAGATGGTTTAGAGCAGAATTCTATCAGATCTTCAAAGAAGACCCAATACCAATACTTTTCAAACTATTCCACGAAACAGAAACAGAAGGAACACCTCTTAATTTGTTCTATGAAGCCACAGTTACACTGGTATCTAGACCACACAAAGACCAACAAAGAACTTAAGAAGAAATTTGCTTATAAATATCAATGCAAAAATACTCAATAAAATTCTCAAAAACTGAATCCAAGAACACATCAAAATGATCCTTCACCATGATCAAGTAGGCTTCATCCCAGGGAGGCAGAGGTGGTTCAATATATGCAAATATATCAAAGTGATCCATTATATAAAAAATCTCAAAGAAAAAAATCCCATGATAATATTACTAGATGCTGAAAAAGCTTTTGACAAAATACAACACCTCTTCATGTTAAAAGTCTTGGAGGGCCGAGCGTGGTGGCGCACGCCTTTAATCCCAGCACTTGGGAGGCAGAGACAGGTGGATTTCTGAGTTCAAGGCCAGCCTGGTCTACAAAGTGAGTTCCAGAACAGCCAGAGCTACACAGAGAAACCCTGTCTCAAAAAACAAACAACCAACCAAACAACAACAACAACAAAAAATCTTGGAGAGATCAGGAATTCAAGGCCTGTACCTAAACACAATAAAAGCAATATACAGCAAACCAAGAGCTAACATCAAATTAAATGGAGAGAAACTTGAAGCGATCCCACTAAAATCAGGGACGAGACAAGGATGCCCACTCTTTCCTATTTATTCAATATAGTATTCAAAGTTCTAACGAGCAATTAGAAAACAAAAGGAGGTCAAAAAGATGCACATTTGAAGGGAGGAAGTCAGTTTTAGTATTTATGGATGATATGATATTATACATAAGTGACCCCCAAAATTCTACCAGAGTATAGCTGAAGACCCAGCTATACCACTACTGGGCATATACCCCAAGATGCTCCTACATATAACAAGGAAATGTGCTCTGCTATGTTCATAGCAGCTTTATTTATAATAGGCAGAATCTGGAAACAACCCAGATGTCCCTCAATTGAAGAATGAATACAGAAATTGTGGTACATTTACACAATGGAATACTACTCAGCTATTAAAAATGACTTCATGAATTTTACAGGCAAATGAATGGAACTAGAAAATATCATCCTGAGTGAGGTAACCCAGACCAAAAGGATATACATAGCAGTGTACTCACTGATAAGTGCATATCAGCCCAAAGCTCAGAATGCAACTCACAGACCATATGAAGCTTAACAAGCAGGAAGGCTGAAGTGTGAACTTAGAAGGGGGGAACAAAATAATCACAGGAGGTGGAGGGAGGAGCAACCTGGGTGGGAGAAGAGAGCGGGGGCTGGGGGGAGGAAAGGGGTGGCAGGATCAGGTATGGGAAGAGACAGAAGAGAGTTCCAGAGGGCCTGGAGGATGAATAGAAATATGTAGCAGTGGGAGATGGGAAACATGGGGAACCCCTAGAAAGTCCCAGATGCCAGTGATGTGAGATGCCTCCAGGACCCAATGGGGATGACATTAGCTGAAATACCCAACAGTGGAGAGATAGAACCTGAAGAGACCACCCCTAGTAGATAGGTATGGCCTCTAGTTGAGGGATGGGGCCACCCGCACATCTCAAAACTTTTAGGCCAGAATTATCCCTGTTGACAGGAAATGCAGGAACAAAAAATGGAGCAGAGACCGAAGGAAAGGCCATCCAGAGACTACCCCACCTTGAGACCCATTTCGTCTGCAGACACCAAACCCCAACACTACTGCTGATGCCAAGAACTGCTTGCAGACAGAGCCTCTTATGGCTGTCCTCTGAGAGGCTCTGCCAGCACCTGACTAAGACAGATGCAGATACTCACAGCCAACCATTGGACTGAACCTGGGGACCCCAATGGGATAGTTAGGGGAAGGACTGAAGGAGCTGAAGGGGTTTGCAACCCTATAGGAAGAACAACAATATCACTAACGGGACCCCACAGAGCTCTCAGGGTCTAAACCACCAACCAAAGAGTATACATGGGTGGGTCCCACAACATATGTAGCAGAGAATTGTCTTATCTGGCATCAATGGGAGGGGAGGTACTTGGTTCTGTGGAGGCTTGTTGCCCTATCAAAGGTGGATTCTAAAGGGGTAAGGCGGAAGTAGGTGGGTGTGTGGGAGAGCACCCTCTTAGAGGCAAAGGGGAGGGGGGCTAGGATGGGGAATTTGTAGAGGGGAGATAATATTTGAAATGTATGTAAATACAATAATTTTTATAAAGTTCCATCTTCTAATTCCATCCCATTGGGGATCAGGGCTTCATTATATGAGTTTTGTGGGAAGAGGACCATGGGTTTATATCAGGGAATAAATGTAAGAAGGCTCCTAGACTCCTCTTGGGTGTTGTGTTTCACCTTGGCATTGGCTCCCCCAGGAAGTTTGCTCTAGCCTTTCAAGATAAATTGCCACTCTTGGAGTCTGCAGTTCTGACTGGTTGACATTATGTCCCATCACCTGGTGTAGTTCCTGATGGAAACACAATTTTTGAAGGCTATGCTTTCTATTTCAATGAAAAAGCACTTTCCAGTAGCGGCCTGACCGCCATTTATTAAATAATGTACAGGTATTTTCCTCCTCAGGGACAGGAACAAGCTTAAGGAAAGCCAAGAAGGGGTAAAGGGGCTTCTGACTAGATCACTATTTTCTCCATAATAAAATGTTTGCATGTAAATCTTTTTAGTACTGTACAGAGCCCTTCATTCTCATTTTCTTCAGCCTTAGGCAAAGAGATAGAAGCATGACAATCTTTGAGCTTGACAACCATGATTTGTGGGCCGAATTCAGCCTGGTACCTACTTTTGTACAATAGCAAACAATAATAATAGCTTGGAATTTTTAAAAGGTAATAAAATGAGAAATATAATTTTTAGTTACACATGGAAACTTTGTAATATCCAAATGTTGATATTCATACATGGAGTTTTCTTGGAATGCAGCCACGTCTTTGGTTGATGGCAACGACTGCTCAGAAACCTCAGTAACAACTTTTACTGGTTGCAGAGACTATACAGTATACAAAGCTACAAGTATTAGTTCTCTGGACCTGCAGATCAACTGTTTGCAAATTCCCAAGCTTCACTGTTACGAAAGGTCTAAGATGTTAGAGTAACTCTATTTGATTGTTCACATCACCTTAATGGTGATAATAGGTTAGTATCACATATGAATACGTGAATGAATGAAATGAATTAATGAATTAATAAAGTTCCTAGCTTTTCAATGTGAGGAAGTGTGGCTTTAATGGACCTCTGAATCTCTCCCTTGGACATCTTTCACTCACCTTTGTTGTCACCATGACATGAAGCACTTCTTTGACACTCTGACCTGAAGATAAGTATTCCATGCCTCCTGGGTTAACTCCCAAAATTAATGGAGGTGAGTAGCCATAAAACACTTGAGCAGAGAGTCACATATGCAGAAGAAGGCCTACTCATCGTAGTGGAGCTCTGCTAGGTGCTATGAGAGGTGAGCACACACAGATCTAGATACTTCTGAGTTCAAATTCACGAGTTTTCTCTTACTAGAAAGAAAATATAGCTTCGATCCCCCAGAGTCAAGACTGCTTTGGGTGGATGCTGAATTATGGACTGTTTCTCTGAATTATGGCACAGAAAGTGACATGGTTACCTTTCCTCTCCCCTCCCTCAGTGGTCATTTCTCTGCAAGACCATGACCATAGTCAAATTTACCAGCAAAGGAAGGGGCACACATGGAGCAAAGACAGCCTTCACAAAGGCAGAATGACACACATATAGTCATGCCTGGGCCACCAGGGATACCATGCTCCTTCCAGTTTTTAGAAGCTGAAGCTACAGAAAAAGAACCATGAATCATTCACAGTTTCGGAGAGTAAAGTGTGTTGCGTGTGACTAGACACTTAAAAGGGTTAAAGGGAAGAAGTGTTAGAAAAAAACTTCACACGTTTGGGTTTGCATCAGTTGGTGTTTCAAAGGGAAACTGATGACAGAAGAGTGGTAAGGGGTGTAAACCACACAGCTTAAAGTAAGAGCAGAGTATAGGACAGCCCACAGAAAGATCAAACTAGAAAAGCAAGATGCAGGCATTGAAGGAAGCAAGCGAGGTGAGCTGGGCCATGTTTCAGCTCTTTGAGTGCCTGCTCTGCTCTGAGCAGACCAGCCCCACAGTGACTGGTGGCTTGTTTACAGCTTATTAGAGTTACTAGTTTGCCTTGGAGAGGTTTTAAATTGTTGGATAAATGCTAAGAAAATAAGAAAAGAAAATCCTTTTTGGCACATCTAAGTAAGTCATTAATCCATGTAAAATGAGGAGGATTCATAAGCCCCCAGTTTCTGTAGCTTGGGTTTCTCAGCCCCATGGGATGAAATAATGTAGCTCATCTAGACCCATTTACTATCTTGGATTTGAATATCAAATATGACCCATTCAAAAATTCTTATCAGCATTTTGAGAACAAAATCTAATCCATGAGGTATTTTAAGAGAATATTACTTTACACTGGGTGTGGTAGTCCTTGCCTTTAATCCCAGCATTTAGGAGGCAGAGGCATATGTACCTCTGGGTTCGAGGCCAGTCTGGTTAATAGAGCGAATTCTAGACAGCCAGGGAAACAGACATACAGAGAAACCCTGTCTTGAAAAAAAACAACAACAAAAATTACTTCAACTGCATTAAATAGTGCAAAGAAAATCTCTGTGCAACAGAGGGATCATGTAGGTCAGAAAAAGAGTCACTTTAATTACCACATGGTAGATGAATCCATTTTAAATATTTTCTTACATGGAGAAATACAGTTATCAGAAGACAAGAAGTTTATTGTTCAAACTCTGTATTGGGTATAATAGTATCCTAGTAGGTATCAGGTCTCTCTGGAGCCTTGGATGCCACCAGTCCATTACTGTCAAGTGTCTTCAGTTACCGAAGAACTTTTAAGAGGCTGGGTGTGGTGGCTCAAGCCTTTAATCCCAGCACTGCAGAGGCAGAGGCTGAAGGGTGGTTTCTGAGACTAAGACCAGCCTGGTCTACATATTTAGCTCCAGGCTAGACAGAACTACTAGTAAGACCGTGACTCAGAACAAACAAACGAAACCAACAACTCACCCTCCCCCAACTATTAGGAGCTCAAGAGGTACAGATCAACCATAAGACTGCTTCTTATATATGCATACTCCACCTTTGCAAATAACCACTGAGGTATTCACAGTATAAAAATTCCAGCTGTGCAGAGGGGTGGACATTTTTAATCTCAACATGTGGAGAGCAGAAGCAGGCAGATCGTTTTGAGTTCAAGGCCACCAAGGTCTACATAGTGAGTTCCAAGTCAGCCAGGGCTACATAGTAAGAATTTGTCTCACAAAACAAAACTACAGATAGTAATAAGCAGTTGATTATATGCCTGAATTTTTTCTTTGTAATTTACACAAAATATTGTAACAGGACTCCAGACCTTAGTAGATCACCTGACTTCATGATGGGAGCACCATCCAGGCTGTAAAATTCAGTTCTTAGACAGCATCATGCATCATGTGCCAAACTCAAACAAAGGAGTAATCTGTCAAAGTCCATATGGTTCTGGGAAAGTCTCAAAATGTAGTAACTTCGCTTTTCACCTTGGGTAGTTCTGATTCTGGCTAACTGTTCTTGTCAACTGAAATGTGTTAACCCAGGACATCCTCTCCCCTCTCCCCTCTCCCCTCTCCCCTCTCCCCTCTCCTCCCCTCTTCCCTCTCCCCTCTCCCCTCTCCCCTCTCCCCTCTCCCCTCTTCCCTCTCCCCTCTCCCTTGCTCATCACTTAAAAGGTTACCATGAGACAGGTATAGGGCTACAGTAAGGATCCCAACACCCAGTGTTGTAGCCAGCCAGCTACAATATTAGCTTATTATTAAGCTAGTAAAGACTTTCTATTGGCTTAAACCCATGTCTAAGCAGTCTTCTCTGGTGGATATCCCATACTGTATGAAAAGTTCTATACTTTGCTACTAACAAGTCCTTGAAAAAACAGAAGAGCATTCTTGTGAATTCCAAGGCTTTTATAATTTCGAAGTGTCTTCTAGACACAGCAGGGTAGGCATACATTTGAATTCACAACGTTGAGACTGCATGTCCAGCTGGGCAAGGTCCCAGCACGGAGAGGTGGGACTTCATGCCCATCTCCTGCTAAGGAGCTATTGGCAATTGATAGCAGCTGGGAGAGGGAGAGTTAGTTTTTGTCAAAGCTTGTGGTTATTGGTGGATTGACTGCCTTCCAGTGAAGGCCACATAATCGAGAATATATATGGGCAGCACAGCTTGCACTTGATTTTTAAAAACAGACAGACAGACAGACAGAAAAAAGGGCATAGTTGAGTGGGTTAGATATGAATCTGGATAGGAGTTGGGGGAGGGGTGAACCTGATCAAACTTTTTTTTTTTTAAAGATTTATTTATTATTATAAATAAATACACTGTAGCTGTCTTCAGACACACCAGAAGAGGGCGTCAGATCTCATTACAGGTGGTTGTGAGCCACCATGTGGTTGCTGGGATTTGAACTCAGGACCTTTGGAAGAGCAATCAGTGCTCTTAACCACTGAACCACCTCACCAGCCTCCTGATCAAACTTTTAAAGAACTAATAAAAACGAGGAAAACATTTTCAATATGACGATAGGTTATATAAGGATTTCTATTTGTATAAAATATTTGCTTCTATTTCAGTGATAGTGACTTCTCAATAATTATCAAAAGGAGAAGCCCATTCATTAGATTAAAACTTGAACTTGTTATACTGTTCCAAGTCATGGTATAACAGCCCCCCTTGAGCAGTGTGACATAGAAGGCTTGAAGAAGTGAAATGTAGCATTTGGAGAAAAGAGACATTGTTGGAGGTTACTTCTATTTTAGGATATTGTCTTTAGAAGTTCTTTCAAGCTTTTAGTATGCTCTATAGTTTCAAAATTACAATTTATAATTTTCAAAGAACCAAAGAGATAAAAATGTATCAAAGAAATGAGATTAATTCTGGCTACGGGTTTGGGGGAATGACAGTCACCCAGGCAATAGAGAAGTAAGAGCAAATTTAACTGGGCACTAGTAATGTGCTGACTTGACTTATGGCAGGCAGGGGCAGGACCTGTCTGTACCTGTTAAACTTCTTAGCATCATAAACTTACCTTCTGGGCAGTTTCTGTATAGCATGCACGGAAAGAGTCTGCTCAAAGGAAGACTTGGTCTCTTCCAGTCCCCTTTCTCTGATCCCTTCCCCCCATCTCTTTTTTGTCTTTCTGGATGCCTACCTTCCTCTGGTGTTCGTGTTCTCAGTGACTCACTCCAATTACTCCAACTTCCTTCAGAGAGATGTAGCTTAGAGGAGATTTGAAATTCATATTCTGTAAATGGTCTCAGATCTTGAAGGTCATGTCTTCCTTTGGCATTTGTAGCATTAACCTTGAATCAGATGAGATTCACTGATTTACAATGTTTGTGTATTCTTATAGAGAGCATTGTGACAGTTCACTACAGGCACACCGTGTACAATGGCCAAAGCAAGGGGACAAGGTTCCCCTTCTCATAAAGCAGTAAGCCTGGAGACTGGAGAGATGCTTCAGTGACTAAATACTGGGTATTCTTACAAAGGACCTGAGTTTGATTCCCAGGACACACATGGCAGCTCACAACCATCTATGACTTCAGTTCTGTAAGTTCTGACTGGATATCCTTTTCTGGTTAAATAAATCAGGTAAAACAACCATACATATTAGAAACAAAACAAAACTGAAAATAGCAAGCATTTTCATGGGCATTCACACCCTTCTGACCACTCTGAAGTACTTTATAGGTCACATCAACTGTTAGTAGTGTGCCAGGGTGAGCCTGAAATCACTCCTGTATTCAGACAACCCCTTCCTTCTTCCCTCCCCTCCCTAGGCTCCACTGACAAATCCAGGTTCTTACTCATTAAGGCAATCTTGTAGAACAGAATGAAATAGCAGGATGAAGTTTACATAGTACCTATTAATAGTACGTGGGTAGAAAGAGGAGGTAGCTTGGTGGAACAGTGTGTTCTTAGCATGTGCAAACTCCTATACAGAAAAGAAAAGAAAAAGGATAATACCAAGAAGTTTTGAAAGATTTATTTATTCATTTGTTTGTTTGCTTATGTGTGTGCCTAAGAGTTTGTACGTGGACCGTATGTGTGTGTGTGTGTGTGTGTGTGTGTGTGTGTGTGTGTGTGTGTGTGCAGGAGTGGGAACTGGCATTACAAGCAGTTGACAATCACACAGTGTGAGTGCTGGGAACCAAAGCCAGGTCCTCTGGTGCTGAGGCATTTCCCCATCCATATACAGAGAAGTTTAACCTGAAAGGGCAAACTAGATAAGATACTTTATAAAATTCTTGAACAAACCATCATCTTGCTCTTTTTTTTTTTAAATTATAAAAACGGTAATGCCAGGTTGGAAAAATGTCTCAGTGGGTTCAGCTCTTGCTGAACAAATGTAAAGACCCGAGTCAAATCTCCAGGACCTGTGTAAATCTAGGCACAAGCATCTATGATCCTAGGCTCCTATAGTGAGTGAAGTGTGGAGACAGGAGAATCCCAGCAGCTCACAGGCTGCTAGCCTGGGGTATGGGCTAGCCTGGAGTATGTGTCTGTGAACAGCAAACACACCCTATCTCAAACAAGGTGAAAGTGGGATGTGAGCCTTGGCATTCAGGGCTGTTCTGACTTCCACATCCGTGCCACGACATATATGCACCCTCATCACCCTCACATATACAGTGTGCTGCCTAATATGCAAATTCCTTTTCTCGGGAAAATCTAGTGCCATATAAACCTCTGAGTACATACTCTAATATTTTTCCAATATATTTTTAATGCTAAAAAAGGATAATGAGGAAGGGGATAGAAGAATAAGGAGAAACAAATTATTAGATTTATAAAATATCATGGCTTAAAACCTTCAGACTCAGGGCCTGTAAAATGGCTCAGCAGGTAAAGGTGCTTGCTGTGCAAACCTTATGACCCGATTCTTATCCCTAGAACTCACGGTAGGAAGAGAGAACTGACTTCTAAAAGTTGTTCTCTCATCTCCGCAAATACACTGTGGCACACACGTACCTGCACACACACACACACACACACACACACACACACACACACACACACACACACACACACACACACACACACACACACACACACACACGTAAACAAAAGTAAAAATTAAAATACAACTCAGAATCAGGGAGCAACATAGTTCTTGTCTGTTTGTGTGTCTACATGCTCACATGTATGCATGTGCATGTAGAGACCAGAGGTCAATGGTAGGCGTCTCCCTCAAATGCTTATGCACTGTTTGATTGTTTGAGAAAAAGTTTCTCACTGAATCTGCCTCTTGCTGACTGGCTGGGCTAGTTGACCAATGCCCTCCAGACATCCTCTTGTCTCTGCACCTCAGTGCTGGAATCACAGACATAGGCTGCCATGCCCCACCTTTTAGTGAGCGTGCTGAGGATCCAAAATCAGGCCCTGTGCTGGCTCAGCTAACACTTTGCCCATTGACCAATCTCTCCAATGCCAATAGTTCTTAACAGAGAGATGGCTCAGTGATTAAGAGCACATGCTGCTTTTGCAGAGGACCCAGTTTTGGTTCCCAGCTCAGAACAGTCTGCAAGTCCAGCTTCAGGGGATCTGGTGCCTTTCCCTGGCTTCTAGGGACATGAGGCACTCATACATACAGGGAAACACCTGTACACATAAAAAAAAAACCTTAAAAACTAGGCAGGTATACACAGCTTCCTGATAGATTTCAAATGATGTGTTTCTAGGCTAAAAAGATGAGTCTATGGACTATGTCAAGGGCTCTTACGTGTTTTATCCCATCCCTCTAAGACTATTACCGTGTTCCAGGATGTGCTGTTAAGAGGCTGGTATCTGAGTCGATTGAGTACCACTTGCCCCTCATCTTCCCACTGCAGTGTACATCTGCTCCCAGAAGCATTTAGAAAGTTGATTCTGATGTTCCACGGCGGAAGAGGGCTCACTAGTAACCAAGACAAACCAAAATGTGCAAGTCAGGCTTTGCAACCAGAGATTGCTTAAGTACTGACATGAGCTACTGAAAATGTTGGTTTCTAGAGAGTCAACTAACCTGGACCCTGGAGGCTCTCAGAGTCTGAATCACCAACCAAAGAACATACACGAGCTGGACCTATGCTTCCTTGCACACATGTAGCAGATGTGCAGCTTGGCCTTATGTCAGCCCTGAACAGTTGAAATGGGAACTATCCCAAAAGCTGTTGCCTGTACTTGGATATGTTCTTCTGGCTGGGCTGTCTTGTCTGGCCTCAGTGGGAGAGAAAGCCCCTAGCATTGAAGATACTTGAAGTGCTAGGGTGAGGGGATACCCAGGGGTGTTTCCACCCACTCAGAGAGGATAGAGTGGGAGGATGGGGGAAGGATTGTGGGAGGGGGTGACTGGATGGGGGCAGTGAGTGGGATATAAAGTGAATAAGTACAAAAAAAGTAAATAAAAAAATTTGGTTTCACTTCTCAGCCACTGAAATAATTGCCCTTACAACTAACTTCATCTCTACCAAAAAAATAGATTTGTTGACTCGACTTAATAGATTTAAAGAAAACCAATATGCCAATGGAAAAATGTTTGGAAAAACAGAAAAAGGGAAAGGGAAGGACGGTGGTGCAGTCATGAACAGTTTTTAAAGAGACAGAAGGTGGATGAGGAGAGAGGTTGAGAGCAAACAGGTATGCAAATAGCAAAGAGAGACGTGGTGTGAGTAGGAACTACAGACACTCAGGGCCACCAGGATGGTCCCAGGTCCATATGGAGGGATGCAAAGTGGGATGCTTGAGACTGGCTTCTAATTTAGCTAGGCCAATTCTATTGTTCAGGTGCTGGGACTGGCTCGTTACAGTTCCCAGAAGTGTGGGGTAGAGGCTAGCATTCTCAGAGCAGAGCTTTTGCATCTTGGCATATTATATGCACAGTGTACACAGGGGGTTAGCCAGTGGGATAAAGAGCCACTGGTATGACCTTCTGGAACACTCCTCAGCCTGTGGTGTCACTGGCAGCTGCTTCTTTCATGGGAATAAGTCAGAAACTCTTATTTCTCTAGGAGAATGAGGCTGAAAGTCCCATTTTGTTGCACTTCTATGCGGCTTCAGGCCAGCCCTTCTTTTACATGCATTAGAATAGCCTTGTACTTTGTCTGTAGCTTTTGGTTACTTCCCATTATCTTCTGTCTCCTTGAAAATAACTATACACAGAAGATTTGAATGAGTTTTAAAGTAAGTGTTATGTGCCAGTGAATGATGCCTGATTAACTGCAGTAGAAATTACCTATGTCCAAGAACGTGAACGTATGCGGAAGTGAAGAAGAATTTCCAAGATCATTGATGGCAGTAACACGGACTGTGAACCTGGATTCAGCTAAATCAGGGGTTAGATTGATCCCAAGATCCAGTCGATTACAGTTATGACGATTGTCAGAATAACATTGGTTCTGACAGGTCAGATTGTTTGGTCCGCTTAACCTGTAACCCAAACAAAGCTGTGTTTAGCAGTATACTTTTCATGCTGCTTCCTGCAGTTACTACAAAAGGACAAAATGTTCTAACATTAGAAATTCCAGACAGATGGTTTAAGGCTGGTCTTGTTACTAGAGGATATGCTGTGGGCATCTCTGAATCCTGTTCTTATGGATAGAGCCATGCTTCCTACACACTCCAGGTTTTAAATTTTAGTACAGTTGAAATCTTTTTAAATGCATGTTTATATAAAGGAGTATTTTGCCTACCCTGTTCAATTCTCTAAATCATGGCTGTCATCTTGGCTCCTCAGGGCAGTTCTAACCTTTATCCAAAAGACCTGTGAGCATCTGACTTACACTGAGTGGAAATATGGTGTGAGCTCACAGTATGTCCATACTGTAAGTAGGAGGACTCCAATCCTGGTCCCATTGCCTTTTTTATCTCATGCTCACCTACGTTCAGCTAGGCTGGTGATGAGATTATGAGATATATTCCAGGAAGAGAGGCTCCCATATTCCCTCTTCTTGTGTACTCTCACATCAGCCATTTTGTATTTTCAAAAGCAATTCCTCCAAGGAGGAGTCCATTTACATATTCATGATGTCCAATAGTGTGTGACTGCAAATGAGATGGGGTTTTACCCAGCCAGCTTAACCTGGTTGCAGGGAGACTATCTTAGCCAAGGCCTTGGATGATCCAAAGAACTTCTTGAATGAGAATTTAGAGCCAAGATATCAGGGCTCACAGTTCAAACTGCTGAGGCATTTATCATTGACAGACACTGGGAACAGTATTTAAATTCCAAGCAAGCTATCTATTGCTGCTTCTTGGCAAATAATGAAAAACATTTGATATTGCTGAAAGCCATGTAAGAGAATATACACAAAACAGCCACAAGGTGCTTTACTCACTGTAAAGTGTAATAGGTTTTCAGATAAGTAACTTTTCCAGAGTTCCAGGAGCAGGCCACAGTTCCATTTTCTCCTTCTTGGACACATGATATGTTTTGAGGTGGCTCTGGAACAACTTTGAAAAGAAGAGCAGGGTTTGATTTTAGGGATATTCCTCAGGTGACATCAAGACCACAGTGCAATTGTTTTGCCAGTATATTGATAATACCTTCCACATCTCCCACAAATCTAATTGAAGCTATATACTATCATGTTCATATTTGCTCCCAAGGCATGAATTTTATCTAATAATTAAAGCAATAGTAATGAACATTTTTTTTAATAATTTAAGCCCCATGCTAGGTATGTTATATGCAGTTCTCAGCCAGAACACTCCATAAAGTAGGTAAGATTATTTTTCAAGTTATCAAAGAAGAAACCAAGACAGGAAAACTATTTGGCCCCAAGTACAAAACTCTGAAGGGCAGAATCTGGTAGAGATGTGGCTGGCAAGCAATAATTCTACCATATTTTTTTGGAAGACAAATATCTCTTACTTCAGGTAGACCCACAATGCCAGATGAATGCCAACTTATTAGAAAACTTTAAGTCAGGCATGGTGGTACCCACCTCTAATTCTCTCACTCATCATGCAAACATGGGAGGGTTATGAATTCAAGATATCCTAAGCTATGTAGTTTGTCCCTGTCTCAACAAAAAAATAACAAAGAAACAAAGAAACAAACAAGTAAAAAAAATCTCTACTAATGTAAAGACACTGTCTTTATGTCCACCCACATGAAATGGCCTGCCAAGATATTGTATTACTTGGAGTACAGGTATAGATGATTTCTTATTATACAGATGTTTACATATTCCTAGCTGTCAAAATAAAGGTATACAAACAAGGTGCCTATTTTTAAACAATGTATTTTTAAATTGCATATAGTTGTTTTGCCTGCGTGTGTATTAAGACCATTTGCATGTCTGGTGCCTATAGAGTGCAGAAAATAGTGTTGGAGTTAACAAATGGTTGTGAACTTCCATGTGGACTTGAATCCAGGTGTATGCATGAACAGAATTAATGGCAGGTTTTGAGAAAATGTTCAGTTGCCCAGCCACTTTACTACAGAACTGAGACTGTCATGCAGGTGATTCTGTAACTGATAGAAATCTCTCTCTCTCTCTCTCTCTCTCTCTCTCTCTCTCTCTCTCTCTCTCTCTCTCTCTCTCTCTCTCTCTCTCTCTCTCTCTCTCTCTCTCTCTCTCTCTCTCTCTCTCTCTCTCCCTCTCTCTGTCTTTCTTGCTATCACCCAGCACACATACATACACAGTAGTGTTCATTGTGTGGCCTTGGACAAGTTAACATTTCAGCATTTAACTTCATCTATTGCATGGTTATAGCAGTATATAGCTCTCATGGTTCTACTTAATAAGATAATAAATTATTCCTTTTGCTAAATAATAACCACTTTATTTTAAACATTTATTTAGGCATATAAATCTAAATCTCTCAGCAGCTACCTGGAGGAACCCACCATGCAAGCCAGTAGCACTAGTCGGCCACCAATGAGAGGAGAGTAAAATCCTAATTCTGTTGATTTCTGGACTTTTCACACTGAGATTCTCATGCTGCTCTCATAACAAAATAAGGAATGTCATAGAACAAAGAAATCTGTCTGGTGTTTGGGTTTCTATTTACTTTGTGACAATCATACAGAACACAGAGACAGAGACAGAGACACAGACACAGACACAGACACAGACACAGACACAGACACAGACACGGACACACACAGACACACAGAGCCACTTCCTAAGAGTTCAGAAAGGAATGCTCACCACCAACTGAGATCTCAACCCCACATACTGGGACTGGTAGCGTCTTTTGAGAGCTGCTACAGTTTAGCTTGCAGACAAACAAGGTCATACCAAGGGACAGGTTGGTGACTTGAAAAGTGGAGGAGTGACCAGTGTGGTCATGGACTTTTTTGCCATGGAGATTTTCAACAAGGACATCATTGACAAACTTTAAGAGGATTAATTCATTAGAACTGGGATGATGTGAACAGCCTTGTTTGGGATTCAAGGAGCAGGAAATATTGGCAGCTGACCCAAGAGGAATCACAGGGGCAGGCTGGACAGTCACAGCACCAAGCTTGCACACATCTGCAGGAAGAGACAAACGCAAAACTCAGCTGGAAAGAAGACATCCATTTTGGAGGGAAAGTTTGTTCAACCCCCCCCCCCCCAGCAGGGTAAAATTAAAACTCATCAGATTATAGAACTACTAATAATGTACATTGCTCCAGCGGCATTGGTGATGCCGGAGAACAGAAGACAGCCACACCAAAGCGCATTTAAATTAATATATGTTCTTATTAAAACATCCATGCTATAATCATAATCACAAGAGGAAAGTAGGAAGAAAACAGCACTAAAATAACATTTTAGAATACAGTTCCAAATCTCTCTTGGGACTTTTCCAGATGTGAATTTCATACCAAACCACTTAAGGAGAGCTTCCCAGGACAAATCTCATGTTTACCATCACCTTTGTGATTTATAGTGCTTATTTTAATAAATATATTAAGAGAAAAGAAAGACAATTTTATGAGATTTTAGAAGCATATCTAGAAATATTTTCTTCTCTTAATATATCAGTTGTTATTATGTGTAACTAGTAACATCATTTTATAAGCAATATAAATACTCAAAGGCTCAGGAGTGTTTTGCATTGGCATGATGGATGAAAATCAAAAGCTAGGTGTAATTCTATAATCCAAGTACTTGGGAGGCTGAAATGGGGCTTGATGAATAAGGTTTTAATTTTATTTATTATTTATGTGTGTACACCTGTGACACAGAACTTGTGTGGATGTTAGAGTATGTGGGTTTACAAAATCAAATTCAAGTGGTTAGACTTGTATGGCAAGTGCCTTTACCTGCTAGGCATCTTCTGGTTCTAAAATGCACCTTAATATAAAACATGCATCCATTATGCTTCATATTTCTTAGGCAGTTCCTTATGAGTAAATGCATGATTATGTATTTGTATTAATTATCAAACTAAATAAGCTAAAACTATAGAGCCAGATTTATCCATTCAATGGTAAAAGACTGATTACAAAATCCACTTAGAACTCTTTCCACAATGTGTGATATTTTTGTACCTGAGAACTTAAACTGCAATTCCTTTCACAGACTAGTTTATATCTTACCTATATTTGCTTTAATCAACAGCCACATGAACAAAAAAAGAAGTGCCAATGAGCATTCTCTAATGGTGTGTGCCATGAGTCGTCAACTCCAGAATGCAACTCTTGTTCTCCTTGTAAAAGAAGACAAATTAATTCATGTTAAGCACATTCAGAAACTAGCAGAACCACAACCTTCCAGAACAACCCAAGCACTATTGATTCCTCCTATTGTTAAGACCATAAAACTAGGAAACTGAAGCATCATCACCACTTTCTGCCTCCCATCTCAGTGAACCATCTTGGGGATGAGCAAAAGCGAAGAATGGGCTGGGTATCTCATTGTGTTCAGGCTGCTGAGGCTTGGCACAGAATGGCAGGATGAGAGTCTGAAAAGAAAGCCTGGAAGGTGCAGCTCAGTTTCAGTGGAGACCCCAACATTTTGAAGATGCTAGTACCATGGAGTGATGACAAAGGTAGCAGGATCTGGGTAATGAAGTCAGATTGAGACACCTTTTGTGCTGTGACAAAATGGACCAGAAAACTGTAAGTCATAGTAAAATGCGCTTTACACTGTTGGATTTTGGTTTTGCTTTGATCTGATTGTGACTGTGCCCTGATTTACCCTTCTTGGAATAAGATAATATTAAACTTACATTTGATTTTGCAGAAAAACCACTATTAAGAGACTTTGGAATTTCAGAGAGACTTTAGGTATTTTAAAAAGACTTAAGGTTTAAGTGTTTGAATTGACAAAGACTGTGAGATTTTAAAAACTTTTACATTGTAATGTGAATAATGAGATAATAGGGATGAGCAGGAAGGAGAAGGTTATGGTTTAATAGTAAAGTGCCTATGAGGTTGACTGGGGTCAATTGTTCTGATTGCTTTTATGCCTGTTTGATAAAGGATAGAGGCATTTGGAGAGTCTCTTAACTGAACCGAGGAAATGTTCCTATTATACAGCTCATGTTGGTGAGGATGTGGGGGAAAGGCGAACACATATTCATTGCTAGTGGGAGTGCAAACTTGCACAGTCATAATTCCTCATGAAGCTAGGAAAAGATCTACCTCAATATTTAGTATAGACTAAGCTTGGACATGCACCCAAAGAACCCTAATCCTACTACAGAGTCACTTGCCATGCATGTGCTCTATTCATAGTAGCCTGAAAGGAAAATGGCCTAGATGTCCATCAACAGAAGTATGGATAAAGACATGTGGTCCATGTACATAATGGAATTATTATTCAGGTGCTAAAAAATGAAATTATGAATTTCACAGGTTAATGGATGGAGTAAGAAGAGTTCATCTAGGAATCCCCAGTGCACCTCATTTTCCCATCCTTCATCAGACCTGTGGATCCTGAACCATACATGTTAGATTCCCTTCCCCCAACCATCTTCCCTGGCCACTGAGTCCTCTGGAGCACCCCAAGCTGCCCTGAGCAGTCTGCATATTCTTGACAGACTTCCATTCCCCCACTACCTCTTGACCCACCTCTATAAGACCTGCTGATCAGGAACCATACAGTCCAAGGATACCCAGAAGAGACCTGCCACACTAGGACCATTAAGGTTAAATACCCCTCCCCCCGCATACCTACTACAACAGGAAAATTCAGAGACCAAAGTCATACAAATGGCTAATGACCCTCAAGAGAACACAATAAATAAAAGCCAATGCAATATGGTACACTTAGACCACACTTATCCTACTACAGCAAGCCCTGGATATTCAAACACAGCACAAGCACAAGAAAATAACCTTACTTATAGATATAACAGAGACCTTTAAAGACAAAATGAATAAATCCCTTAAAGAATTGCAATTAAACAGTGAATTAATTGCTGGTGAAGGAAATAAGTAAAACTGTGCAAGACCTGAAAGTAGAAATAAAAGCAATAAAGAGAACACAAGCTGTGGGAATCCCGGAGACGGGAGAATTAGGGAAGAAAACAGATGCAAGCATTACCAATAGAATATAGGTGATGGAAGACAGAATCTTACATATTGAAGATACAATAGAAGATATTGACACATCAGTCAAAGAAAATGTTAAATCTGAAAAGTTCCTGACACAAAACATCTAGGAAATCTGAGATACCATTAAAAGACTTAACCTAAGAATAATAAGAACAGAAGATGTTTAAAAGTCTCAGCTCCAAGGCTCAGAACATATTTTCAACAAAATTATGGAAGAAAACTTTCCCAACCCAAGCAAAAAAGATGCCTATAAACATACAAGAAGCTTATAGAACACCAATTAGACTGGACCAAAAAACCCAAAAAATTCCCCTGCCATACAATAATCAAAACACAAAATTTATAGGACAAAGAAGAATAATAAAAGGGGAAAGGGGGGAAAGAGGGAAAGGGGGAAAGGGGAAAAGGCCAGGTGATATATAAAGGCATATCAGAATTATACCCAACTTCTCAACATAGACTCTAAAGGTGAGAAGAGCCTGGACAGATAGATATCTTGCCACCTCTTAAGAAACTACAGATGTCGTGGCACACGCCTTTAATTCCAGCACTCAGGAGGCAGAGGTAGGAGGATTTCTGAGTTCAAGGCCAGCCTGGTCTACAAAGTGAGTTCCAGGACAGCCAGGGTTATACAGAGAAACTCTTGTCTTGAAAAAAAAAAAAAAAAAAAAAAGAAGAAACTACAGATGCCAACCTAGACTACTATACCCAGCAAAACTCTCAGTCACCATGGATGGAGAAAACAAGATATTTCAAGACAAATAAATCCAAATTCAAACAATATCTATCCACACATTCAGCCCTACAGAAAATGCTAGAAGGAAAACTCCAATCCAAGAATGATAACTGCATCCAAGGAATCAAAGGAAAGAAGTAATTCCATATCAATAAAAACAAGAGAAGCGCGCGCGCGCGCACGCACACACACACACACACACACACACACACACACACACACACACACACACACNCACACACACACACACACACACACACACACACACACACACACACACACACACCACTAACATTACAACATTGGGAATTAGCAATTATTGGTCATTAATCTCTCTAAAAATCAATGGACCCAATTCCCCAATAAAAAGACACAGGTTAACAGAATGGATGTGAAAACAGGATCCATTATTCTATTGCATAGAAGAAACACACCTCAGCAATAAAGATAAACATTACCTCAGAGTAAAGGGCTCGAAAAAAGTTTTCCAAGCAAAAAAAAAAAAAAAAAGCAAGCTGTAATAGCCATTCTAATATTTAATAAAATAGACTTTCAACCAAATTTAATCAAAAGAGACATGGACACCATACTCATCAAAGGAGAAATCTGTCAAGATGATATCTCAATTCTGAATAGCTATGGCCCAAACAGAAGGGTACCTGAATTTGTAGACGAAACATTGCTAAACATTGTTAAAGCTCAAATCACACATTGAAGCTTACAGTGACCCCATTCTCACCAACTAAAAGGTCATCCAGGTGAAAACTAAACAGAGAAATAATGAAACTAATAGACATTATGAATCAAATGGACCTAACAGACATCTATAGAATATTTCACCCAAACACAAAAAAATATACCTTCTCAGCACCCCATGGATCATTGTCCAAAACTGACCATATAGTAGGTCACAAAGCAAATTCCAACAGATATAAGAAATAAAAAAAATGTAAAACAACAAAAAAGAATATTTGGTTTATAATTGCCTGAAACTGTTCCTTTTTAAGATACAGCTAATTCTCAAAATTTGCAATTATTTATGTAAACACAACTTAATTTAAGAGAACATATATTTCCTTACTTTATAGGACATTTAAGAGCTCATACTGGATTGCCTGGGATGAGAGCAATGCCATAGCAGACTTGTTTAACAGGTAGGTTATAGTTCTTACACAGAATCAATTAGCTAAACAATCTCATTCTTTACATCATCAAAATAGTAATAGCTTGTGACAACAATTTGGTATTTTTAGAGAATGTGCACCTCAAATTGTAAAGACTTGTCTTCAGTGTCCTCAATTTCTACCTGTACCACATAATGGTGTTAATCCTTGAGGACTCATACCTAGTCAATTATCACAAATAGACTCATATTTCTGATTTTGGAAAATTAAAATATGTGCATGTGACTATTGATACCTTCTCACGCTTTCTTGTTGCAGCTTTAACAGGAGAAGCAAAAATGTAATTACTCAGTGCCTATGTTATTTCTTTGTGCTGGATGTTCCAAATCAGATTAAAACAGATAATGGAACTGACTATTGCAATTGAACATTTGAGACATTCTGTTGACAATTTAATATTACCCATACTACTGGGATTCCTTATTTTTCCATATTCCTTTATTTTTATTTTATTTTTTTATTATTATTTTCTTTATTTACATTTCAAATGCTATCCTGAAAGTTCCCTATACACCCCCCCCCCAGCCCCTGCTCCCCTACCCACCCACTCCCACTACTTGGCCCAGGCCTTCCCTTGTGCTGGGACATAAAAAGTTTGCAAGACCAAGGGGCCTCTATTCACTGGGATTCCTTATAATCCTCAAGGACAAGGTATTGTTAAGTGGGCCCATGGAACTTTAAAACAATATCTTCATAAAATAAAAAAAGGGGGAATTATATCCCTGTATACTACAAAACTATTTAAATCATGCTCTTTTTAAATTTTAAATTTGGATGTTCATGGGCAAACAGCTATTGAGCATTTTTGGCATCCTCACACTTGGACTACATATGCTTTAATGAAATGGAAGGATTCTATTATAAGCCAATGGCATGGACCCGACTCTGTACTCATATGGGGACAAGGTCATGTTTGCATTTTTTACAGGAGGAAAATGGAGCACAGTGGCTGCCAGAAAGGCTGGTGCAACAAATGAAACAGTGCCACCTTCCTGCTGAGTCCCTTACTGAGGATGATGATGGTTCCTATATGCACAGAAGTCTACTGAGCTTATGTTCCGGATCCCCCAGTGATACATCTAGCAGTGTGTTCCAGAGCAGAGATTCTTGTGACTAGTAACAATACTCGACTTCTTCAATCTCCTTGGACAAAGGAGTCAACTAATAATAAGACCATGACTTTCAATGTATTTGAAAGTGATGGGCTTCCTGTTTGCTTTGTAAAGAATAGTATGAGGGCTGGTGAGATGGCTCAGTGGGTAAGAGCACCCGACTGCTCTTCCGAAGGTCCGGAGTTCAAATCCCAGCAACCACATGGTGGCTCACAACCATCCATAACAAGATCTCGACGCCCTCTTCTGGAGTGTCTGAAGACAGCTACAGTGTACTTACATATAATAAATAAATAAATCTTAAAAAATAAAGAATAGTATGCTAGGTGTATTTCCATGTTCACTCAATTTTGGAAGAGAAATGTTTCACAAACTGTAAGTCAAAGCAAAGAGATGGGTATCCCTAAATATTTTGAGGGATCTGCCTCTGATCCTCATGAGGTACAACCTTGATGGTCTGAACCTGCAGAGAATGTGGACCTGGCATCTAACAAAACTGTTAGATGGAAAGAATGTTATAACCCCAATGTGGTTTAATGTTTCCAATAGTATGTGAGTTATTAATTGGGCTGGGAATTAGTCAAACATTGGACAAAAGAAGATGTCCATAGGTCTTTGGCAGTCTGAGTCAGGTTACTGTCAATGGCATATTTGGAAGTTAGCTACAGTTCTCTATGAAGTTACATTAGAAATAGACAAAATTGGAACAAGGTCTGTATTTAAAACATGTGTTAGTGCATGTGTTAAAGCTCTTAATCTTTTATTGGTCATGTAAAAATTACTTTTGTTTGTCTGTGGTATTTAGTGTAAATTATATTTATTATGCACTTTCTAATTGGATTAATGTATTGAAATCTGGCATGTCTGTTATGGTAGTCTATCAACCAGCTTTTGCTTTATTGCCTGTGACTATAACAGGACCTTGGTATTCGAAAAAAGACTCTAAATATTGGAAGAAGTGAGTCAAGATTTAAGATGAAGCAAGAGGATAGTGGGGTTGATTATTGCTGGTATAACAGCTTTGATTACATTAATAGCCAGTGCTTCTGCAATTGCTTTGATACAAGAAGCTAAAACAGTCACATTTGTTAATCATTTAGCAAAAAAAAAAATAATTACTAGTGTTCTGAATGTTCAAAAGGATTTGGATAGGCATTTGGAACAAAGAATTGATGCTCTTTATAATACTATTTAAATTATTGGAGAGGAGGTTCAGAGTTTAAGAGTAAGAAGCCATCTTGAATCTCACACTAAATACCAATGGATTTGTGTCACTTCTAAAGTTTATAATGACTGTCACTATAACTGGGAGAAAATTCAAAGACACTTGCAGGGTATTTGGCATAATTCTAACCCTCACTGGATATTTTAACTTTGCGTAAAGAGATCATGAATTTAAATAATGCTGCTCCACTGAGTTTTGATACTGTGGATTCTGCTGATAAAATTATTTATGGCTTAAGCTCAGTATTTCTATCTTGGTGAAGCTTCAAGAGTGGCTTATATAGTTTGATCATCTTGACTCTTCTTGTCTTGGGAATACTTTTATTCTTGCCCATTTTGATAAAACAATTGATGTCTTTAACAACATCAATATGTTGGTGGCCAAAATACATGGCTTGAAACTTAAAGTGGATCCCCAAACAAAGACAGTAGTTTAACAGGCTGGTAGTCAGTGACAGTAAGGTTCTGCACAGAGCCTTACTAACTTAAGACATAAGTGCATTACCTTGAATAATGCATTTTCAGTTACAGACAGGGAAGACATTCTTGTCAGAACAACTTAAGACAGATGAAGTCTTGTTTATAAAATAAAAAAAAGGAGAGATAGAGAGACCCTTTGGTGCCACTTCTAGAAAATGAGCAAAAGTAACCCTGTAGGTGGAACAACAATATGAACTAACCAGTACCCCCTGAGCTTGTGTCTCTAGCTGCATATGTAGCAGAAGATGGCCTAATCGGCCATCANTGGGAAGAGAGGCCCCTTGGTCTTGTAAACTTTATATGACCCAGCACAAGGGAAGGCCTGGGCCAAGTAGTGGGAGTGGGTGGGTAGGGGATCAGGGGTGTGTGGGGGGGTATAGGGAACTTTCGGGATAGCATTTGAAATGTAAATAAAGAAAATAATAATAATAATAAAAAAAGAAAAAAGAAAAAAGAAAATGAGCAAAAGTATTTGATAGTGGGCAAAGACAAGGAAGTAGACTCTAGAAGAATATAGCTGAGGAATGTATTTCTTGTATCTTGATCATCTTGTTAAGTCCCTGAATCAGTGACTATGGGATCTTTGTTTGTTCCGTGACTTCTTTGTTTATGCCTTAGAAATGACCCTATTCAGCCGGGAGGTGGTGGCACATGCCTTTAATCCCAGCACTTGGGAGGCAGAGGCAGAAGGATTTCTGAGTTCGAGGCCAGCCTGGTCTACAGAGTGAGCTCCAGGACAGTCAAGACTACACAGAGAAACCTTGTCTCGAAAAACTGAAAAAAAAAATGACCCTATTCTTTGCATGTACCTAGAATGATATAAAAACACACTAGAAAAAAATAAATTGATTCAGCATTTGCTGAAGTCATGCTATAATGTTTCTAATTGTCTTTTTTCCTTAATCCTTGCTCCCTTCCTCTAGACCATGTTGACTGACTGAGCTGGCTTGATTAGCAAAACTCATTCTATGAAGCTATAGTCACCATGATACCTAAACCACACAAAGACTCAACAAAGAAAGAGAATTTTAGATTAATTTTTTTTATGAATATTGATGCAAAAATACTCAATAAGGTACTCTCAAACTGAATCCAGAATCAAATAAAAAACATCATCTACCATGATCAAGTAGGCTTCATACCAGGGATGTAGGTATGGTTCATTATAAGAAAATCCATCAGTGTAATCCACCATATAAACTAACTGAAAAGCCGGGTGTGGTGGCGCATGCCTTTAATCCTAGCACTTGGGAGGCAGAGGCAGGCAGATTTCTGAGTTTGAGGCCAGCCTGGTCTACAAAGTGAGTTCCAGGACAGCCAGGGCTATATAGAGAAACCCTGTCTCGAAAAACAAAGCAAAACAAAAGAAAAAAATAAACTAACTGAAAGAAAAATAATCACATGATCATCTTGTTAGATGTTAAAAAAGCCTTTGACAAAATACAACACCCCTTCATGTTAAAAGTCTTAGAAAGAGCAGTTATACAAGGCACATACTTAAACATAATAAAATCAATGTTCTGCAAGCCAATAGTCAGTATCAAACTAAATGGAGAGAAACTTAAAAAGCAATTCTACTAAAATTGGGGAAAAAACAAGGCTATCCACTCTCTCCCTATCTACTCAATGTAGTACTAGAAGTTCTAGTCAGAGAAATAAGAAAACTAAAGGAGATGAGGGGATAAAAATTGAAAAAGAAGTCCAAGTATCATTATTTGCAGATGATATGATAGTATATGTAAGCGAGCTCCCAAATTCTACCAGAGAACTCCTATAATTGATAAACACCTTCAGCAAAATGGCTAGATACACAATTAGCTAAAAGAAAAAAAATTAGTAGTCCTCCTTTATACATATGATAAATTGGCTGAGAAAGAAATTAGGGAAGTAACACCTTTCATAATAGCCACAAATAATATAAAATATCTTGGTGTGACTCTAACCAGCAAGTGAAGGACCTATATGACAAGAACTTCAAGTTGTTGAAGAAAGAAATTGAGGAAGGTACCAGAAGATGGAAAAAAATCTCCCATATTCATGGATCAGTAGGATTAACATAGTGAAAATGGCCAACTTACTAAAAGCAATTTACAGATTCAATATAATTCCCATCAAAATTCCAACAAAATTCTTTTCAGACCTTGACAGAGCAATTCTCAATTACATATGGAAAAAAAATATCCCAGGATAGCTAAAACAATAAAAGAACTTGTGGAGGTATCAACACCCCTGACCTCAAGCAATGGTAATAAAGACTGCATGGTGTTGGTATAGGAACAGACAAGTTGATCAATGAAATTAAATGGAAGACCCTATGTAACTTTAAGCTTTTTCTTTTTTTTTTAAATTTATTTATTATTATTTTCTTTATTTACATTTCAAATGCTATCCTGAAAGTTCCCTATACCCCACCCCCGCCCCTGCTCCCCTACCCACCCACTCCCACTACTTGGCCCTGGCCTTCCCCTGTGCTGGGTCATATAAAGTTTGCAAGACCAAGGGGCCTCTCTTCCCAATGATGGTCGAGTAGGCCATCTTCTGCTACATATGCAGCTAGAGACATGAGCTCAGGGGGTACTGGTTAGTTCATATTGTTGTTCTACCTATAGGGTTACAGCCCCCTTTAGCTCCTTGGTCAAACCCTTACTTTTAATGATGGTTCTTAAATGCTTTAACCTCCCTTTTAGTCCATTACCCACTAGAGGTAGTGGAAAAGAAAGGATGGTGGGGGGAGTGGAAAGGTTTAAAAAGGTTCTTGGGAGCAACTCCTGTCTGTTGTCTGGAAATTAGCAGTTCCCAGGTTAGTGGCAGTGGCGGCTCGATCCACTTGCGAACACGTCACAGAAACATGAGCAGTCCAGTTCAGTAGAGTCAGTAGAGTTGGGTTAGCAATAGCGGTGACATGACCTAGCAGAGACAGCCAGGCTGAGGCTTGGCTAGACCAACAGGAACACCAGGAGATGTTCTCTGCTGTGCTTCTCTCACTGAAGTGAAGATCAGCAATGATGAAAACCCATAAGTGTTGCACAGCTAGGTGTACCAGCAAGCCAAGTGCTCTCTCTCTCACTCAGTTGAGTCCTATTTATACCCTCCAAACATCACCTGTCCGACATATGCCTCAGCCCTGGTCTTGCCTCAGCATTTGAATCCAATCAGCTGAAGTCCATGGGACTGGCAAGAAACTCCAATACACAACCAGAAGTTTTTTTGGTGTATTTCTCTCTATGGAGTCCTGACAAATGCAGGTGTAAGGTAGACCTGTATAGGCATGTTGTTAGCAAAGAATCCTTTCACATGCTTGCTCTAGCAGAACATCTCTCCTGTATTTGCTTCAGTGAAACGCTCCTCATGAGTCTGCTTTCACACCTGTGTCCACTCTAGCAAAACACCATTGAACATAACTGACTTTCCAAAGAACCTTTAAGTTTCCACTTCAATCCTGAAATAAACCCACACATCTATACTTGATTTTTAACAAAGAAGGTAAAACCATATAATAGAAAAAAGAAAGCTCTTCAACAGTTCTAGTCTAACTGGATGCCTGCATACAGAAGAATTAAAATAGACTCATATCCATCACCCTGCACAAAATTCAAGTCCAAGTGGATCAAAGACCTCAACATAAAACCAGATATATTAATTCTAATAGAACAGAAAGTGGGAAATATTGTTGAACTCATTGGTACAACAAACAACTTCCTAAACAGAGCACCAGTGACTCAGGCTTTAAGATAAACAATTGATAAATAGGACCTCATGATACTGAAAAGCTTTTGTAAAGCAAAAGACACTGTCAATAGGACAAAACAGCAGCCTGCAGATTGGGAAAGAATCTTCACCAACCCTATATCTGACATAGGGCTAATGTCCAAAATTTATAAAGAACTCAAGAAATCAGATTCCCAACAACCCAAATAATCGAACTAAAAAGTGGGGTACAAAGCTAAACCAAGAATTCTCAAGTAAGGAATCTCAAATGACAAAGAAGCACTTAAAGAAATGTTCAAAGACCTTAGCCATCAGGGAAACACAAATCAAAACAACTCTGAGATTCCTTACACCAATCCGAAGGGCTAAGATCAAAAACTCAAGAAATAGCACATGCTGGCAAGGATGTGGAGCAAAGGGAACACTCTTCCACTGCTGTTGGGAGTGCAAACTTGTACAACCACTTTGGAAATCAATTTGGCAGTTTCTCAGAAAACTGGAAATAGTTCCACCTCAAGACCCAGCTGTATCACTCCTGGCCATATTTCCAAAGATACCCCATTCTACTACAGGGACACTTCCCCAACTATGTTCATAGCAGCTTTATTTGTAATAGTAAGAAACTGGAAACAACCTAGATGTCCCTCAACTGAAGAATGGATAAAGAAAATGTGGTACATCTACACAATGGAATACTATTTGGTTATTAAAAACAAAGACATCATAAATTTTGTAGACAAATGGAATCCTGAATAAGGGAACCCAGACTCAAAAGGACATGCATAGTATGTACTCATTTATACATGGATATTAGCTATAATATACAGGATACTCATGCTACATTCCGTAGACCCAAAGAAGCTAAACAAGAAGGAAGGCACTTGAATGAGGATGCTTGAATTTCATTTGAAAGGGGAAAGATAAAATAGTCATAGGAGGCAGATAGGGGGAGGGAACTCGGTGGGAAAGAGGATCAGGAGGGGAATACAAGTGCTCACAAGTTGTGGGGAAGAGCAGGAGAGATGGCCAGAAGACCACGAGAATGAATGGAAATCTGCAACTGGGGAGGTGGGGAGCATCTCGAGGACATCCCAGAGACCTGGGATAGGGGAATAAATGGGAGTGATCTTAGCTGAAACTCATAGCAGTGGGGATATGGAACATGAAGAGGCCACCTCCTGGAGCTGCACAGGAACTCCAGAAAAGCAATGGGGATTTTTTGGATATATATTACTTTGTTTGAGAATTAAAAAAAAAGTCTCTCTGGTCTTTTGCTCTTATGTTATGGTTTCTGATTTCATGTATTATGTTTTGTTTTGTTTTATATGTACGTGTTTCTTGTGCTTCCTCATTGTCTTTTTTCCATTTAAAAATTCTTTTTTTTTTTTAATTTGGCTGTTTGTTTATTGAACAGACAGAAAAGGAAGGCCCTGAACTAGAGGGATGGAAAGAGTGGGGAGGACCTGGGAGGAGATGAGGGAGGGGAAATTGTGATCAAAATATACTGTATACATTTTTAATTAAAAAAGAAAAAAATTGTCTGTAGATAAATAGGTGGTGCATCTTCTTGATTGATGATTAATGTAGGTGGTTCCAGGCCATTGGGGGCAATGCCACCCCAGGATGGTATAAAAAAAAACAGGCTAAGTGAGTCAAGGAAGGAGTCAGTAAGCAGTGCTCTTTCCCAACTTCTGCTTCAGCTCCTACCCTAAGTTCCCACCCTAACTTCCACTAATGCCAGACTATAATGCACACTTGTAAAATGAAGTAAATCTTTTCCTCCCCAAGTTGTTTTTGGCCATGGTGTTGTGTCACAGCAATAGGAGCCCTAACTGAGACAGCCTTCATTCTGTTTCTTAAACTGATGAGATTCTCACTGCTGTGCTTCCTGCGACAGGAGAGGCAGTGTCCTTACACAAAGCATAAGCAATTGAGACACAGCACACTTGGCAGGTCTTGCTAGAATATAATGTGTCACATAAAGATATGACCTGTAAGACAGTCTATATAATATATATAGATAGATGGTGACTTTAGGCTTCTATAACACACTGAAGTAAACATAAGCATTGATTTTTCCCTGAACACCAGGAGAAAGCGGTTCCATTTATGAGAAGTTCAAATCCTTTGACAACCTTCAAGTAAATGAGGTGTCTTCCAATAAAATGAAACCTCCTACAGGCTGTAAACATCCTTCACACAGTCACCTCTAAGGTCAATAGCAAAACTTCATTTCTGTCAGTAATCACAGGATGAAAGACTGTCCGTGACTCATCACTCCACAGCTTCCAGCCACTGAAAACCCTTGAGGTTTGGTCTGTTGCTAGGCACTGTAAAGCTAAGTTCTGCCTAACTGCCTACCAGTGAATATCTAGGTTTTTTTTGTGTAAACCTTGTTCCTTAATTTAAAACTATTGGTTAAATAAAAATGGCAACACCCAATTACTGGAGGAATCAGAGGTAGGCGGTTTTGGAGTTACCTGGTTGGGAGAAGAGAAGGCAAGGAGAGAGGAAGAAGGATGAGGGAGAGACAAGGAAGCCTTCATGAGGGGAGATGGATGATGAGCACATGGCCAGGAGAAACAGCAAGTCTCTGGGGTACCCCGCTGGGGAAATAGCCTGGTCAGCAGCCAGAAAAGTAGATTAGGAGTTACCACCCCAAGTAATTGTCAAAGCAAAAACAAACAAACAAACAAACAAAACAAAAAACAAAAAACAAAAAACCAAAAAGCCAAAAAAAACCCCAAAAAAACCCCCATAGTCTGAGTCTTCTTCATTCATAAGCTAGATGGGGGAAGTTTAAATTGGTTCAACTGCAGAAAATAATGTCTCAGAGGGAGGTCAGGGCAGGACCCCAGGTAGCACCATCCAGGGAGGCAGGAAAGCACAGAGCTATAGCATCCAGTCTCTGCTCAGTCACCCAGAGACAAGCACAGAGCAGGCAGCATCGCTGAAACTGCCCTCGAGCAGAATACGGAAAACAAACAAACAAACAAACAAACCCCAAACCCTAGTCTTACACTGATGCTAATTTCACCTAGATAGGAACACATTGCATGTCCACATTTGTTTTCCTCTGTAGCACTGTGATGTGTTGAAGGGAAAACGTGGTCTGGTGAGCAAATAAGGCTAGTATAATTTACTCTGCTGTGCGCTGCTATGTGTGAGAGCCCCATTTCCTTCTCCCATAGTTGGCATTAGTAATGTCCGCTCAAACAAAATTGTTATGAAGACTTAATGTGGTAGTGTCTCAGGCCCATGCCAACTCCTAGAACCAAGTAAGCTGTCCACTGAGGGCACTGTTTTGTTTCTCTCAGCGCTGGGTTGTGCTGCTTTCTGAATCACTGTCAGTGTACTGGAGTTGTTCATTTTTCTGAACAAGGGAAAATATTGTATGTTAGGTGTTGGAAAAAGGACTTTCAAATATTGGCAGGTAACTGTATGAGCTGCTTTCTGTCCCACTTCCTCCTCCTTCTTTGTAGGTGACATTTTTGTTCACTACAGAACTGTCAGTGTTGCTTCGGAATGTGCACTGGGCTTGTTGTATTACAAAGTCATGCTGTAAATTAACAGTACAGGAAAGGAAGCTCATTATAAGAAGTAAAAACAAAAAAACCCTCAAAGCACAATGTTCCAATGTTTAAAAGAATACAAACATTCCTGTATTATTTGCTTCTAAAAAAATTGAGACATGGTCTTATGTAACACAAGATTTTATCTATCTATCTATCTATCTATCTATCTATCTATCTATCTATCTATCTATCTATCTATCATCCCTCTATCTATCTATCTATCTATCTATCTATCTATCTATCTATCTATCTATCTATCTATCTATCTGTCTATCTATCTATCATCATCCTCACCCTCATCATCTATTTATCTATGTGCATGTGCACCTGTGCCATGGCAAGTGTGTGGAGGACAGAGAACTACGTGTGGAAGTCGGTTCTCTTCTCTCACTTTTTGGGTCTTAGGGATTGAACTCAGGTTGACATGCTTGTTGGCAAGTTCCTTAACCCGCTGAGCCATCTCATCAGTCCCAGTTTTGAACTTTTTTATCTTACCTCCCACTTCCAAGTGCTAGGAGTAAAGGTCTGAACCACTACTCCTAAGATCATACTCCTAAGATTTCCTAATAATCAAAATAATAGAACTTTTACAAGACTAATATTTAAATAGCTTAAGAAAAAAAGAAGGGGAAGACAATGAGAAATCTTAGCATGATAATATGTCAGTAAATTGTAATATCCAAATAATTAATGTAAATAATTAATAAATAATAAAAATATGCTCATACAAGGAGGGGGTTAGAAAGGAAAATCATGTCAAAAGTTTTTCCATAATAAAGATTAATAATTTTTTGTATAACATGTGTTCAGTTTCAAGATGTTTCCAGATTAAAATAATTTTTGCCAACATTAAAATGATCAAACTGGGGGTGTAGACATGATTCAGCAGTTAAGAGCACTGGCTGCTTATAGAGGACTCAGGTTTGATTCCCAACATCCACATGGTGGCTCTAGTTCCAGGGGAGCTGACACCCTTTTTTGGTCTCCACAGGCACAAGGCATGGAAATGATGCACAGACATACATGCAGGCAAAACATCCATACACAAAAAATCATAAAATAATAAAATCGGTCAACTCACAAGATGAAAAGAGAAATAACAGATATAACTATATTCATGCTGTATGATCTGCCTTCTACTCTTCCCAGTCCACCTCACATCTCCTGAATACACCATCCAAAAGCTTTGGACTTTCTAAAGGTATCTGATACTCGTCTTTAAACATTTGCAGATGCAGAGGTTGAGACCTTAATAGTGCAAAGTTTTCTCTAGTTGCTACTGAAAAAAAAAAAAGAAACCCTCTGGGTGATGAGAGCAGGGTCTTTCTATGACACGAACCAAGGTGATGAGAGCAGGGTCTTTCTATGACACGAACCAGAAATCACCATTCCCTGTGTTCTCTTTGCTTGAGTCTAAAAGGCTTACTTACAAACAGCAGGGCTTGGCTTTAGCATCTTGCTTCACCTCTGCTGTGACAGCAATAGGTTGGTGAAAATTTCCTGCTAGACACTGGTCCCAGCCTGTGCAGCCACATCCAAGTTTGCAATTTGTATGTGGTTCCTGTCTCTTACCAGGCAAAAGCTGGACTCCTGGGAGAATCATCTTTGTTGTGTTCTTGGTTGTCACAGAACTATTGCTTTAAAGAGCTGATCTGGCCTCCTTTCTCCTGCAGTAGTTACTGTTTGATACACTCTTTGAGCCTTTTGGGAAGAGTGTGTGGGCCTGCACTGTTTGAGGAAGGTAGTCTGTTACAAACGCATGATAGTTGACTTCTGGGATACCTCAATATTCGTTTAGATTCTCTGAGAATTTTTGATATGGTTTTACAAGCTTTAGTCAGGCTTTTTAGCTAAGTAAAATTGAGAGAGCTAGCCTTTCCCATTTTCTTTTGGAGTTAGTAGGCAGTTTCACTTCAGGATTTTCTCTTCCCACTAGAAGCTGAAGCCGAGTCAGCACTGGATCCCTGCTCACCTCACTGTGCATGTTTGCAGTTCTGTGGCTTGCCTTAGCTTTTACCCGAGGGTAGGAACTTTCCTTTCTCGCTTGAGTTTAGGAAACTCCTTTATATTTGTTTTTTTTTGTTTGTTTGTTTGCTTGTTTTCAGTCCTTTTAGGATCTCTTTATAATTTAGTCTAAAAAAGAAAAAAACACAAACAAACAAACAGACAGACAGACAAACAAACAAAAACTTGCCAGATTCATTCCCAGGATACACAGATGGCTTACCACATACAAGTTAATAAATGTAATACAGCATATAAATGGAATCAGGACAGAAATTACTTGATCATTTCAACAGATAAAGAAAAAGGCATTTGACAAAATCCAACATCCCTTCATGATAAAAGCCTTGAAGAAATTAGGAATGGAAGGAACATATTTCAACACAATAAAGGCCATACAACAAAACTATTGCCTACACTAGGTTAAAGGGAGAAAAACTCAAAGCATGCCCTCTAAGAGCAGGAACAAGACAAGGGTGTTCTCTTTTTCCAGTCTTACTCAATATGGCATTTAAAGTCTTAGCTGTGATAAGACATGAGAAGGAGATAACAGGGAAACAAATAAGAAGGCAAGGAGTCAAGGTGCACTTGTATGCAGAAGACATCTTTCTGTATGTACAAGAAGTTAGCTGGGTGTGATGGTTGTAGCATTGGTGAGGCAGAGGCAGGCCAGTATGTGTGAGTTAGAGGTGAGCCTGGTCTCTACGCGGCAGTTCCAGCCCAGTCAGTACTGCATGGTGAGGCCTTGTCTTAAGCAAGCAAGCCAGCCAGCCAGCCAGCCAGTCAGCCAGCCAGCAAGCCTAAAGACTCCATCAGAAAACTCAGAACTCATAAACACTTTTAGCAACATTGCAGGATACAAAATTAACATAAAAAATCAGCAGACTTCCATTAATGACAAACATGCAGACAAAGAAATTGGAGAAAGAATTCAACACACACACACACACACACACACACACACACACACACACACACACAAATATATGCTAAAATAAACAAACCAAAAAATTAGAATAAGACCATGAAATGAAGTGAACAACCTCTTTAACAAAAATGGAAAAACACTCAAGAAACAGTAGAAGACATGCCATGTTCGTGGATTGGAAGAATTAATATTGTGAGGATAGCAGCACTTCCAAAAGCAAGCCCAGATGAAATGGAGCTACCAACAAAGTTTAAGTGACCTTCTTCTTAGAACAGAAAATACAATCTTAAAATTGGTTCGCACATGCAGAAGATCCCAGATAACCAAAGAAGTCCTGAGCAAAAGAATAATGCTAGATGTATCACATGCCTGATTTGAAGTTATGCTACAGGACAATGATAACTAAAACAGCGGTACTCACACAAAACTGTCATGATCTATGGAACTATAGACAGAGATTCTAACTCACACAGCTCCACAAATCACCTCCAAACAAACCCAAGGCCTAAATGAAAGACCAGAAATCCTAAAACTGTTAAGGAAAAAGTACGACTCTTCCTTTAAGACATAGGCATAGACAGGAACTTCCTCAACTGGAGTCTAGTCATGCAAGAAATAACACTATTGCTAAACGACGTAATGAAAAGTAAAAGCTTCCGCACAGAATAAAAAATTAATCAAGTGAAGAGGCAGTCTACAGTAATCTTCGTCAATTAAATACTAAGCAGAGGATTAGTATGTAGAACATACAAGATTAAGCAAAACAAAACAAAACACATAAATAATGAGAAATCAAAGAACCTAGTCAATAGATGGGCTATTGAAAAGAACAGAGAGCTCTGAAAAGATGAAGTGAATATAGCTACCAAGCATGTACAAGTGTCCAAGAACAACGAAAGGCAAATAAAAATCACACTGAGATTCCACCATCACTGAGTCAGGATGGCATAAGAAAACAAACAATGACAACGAGGAGAGCTAGCGAGCAGTTCAGAGGTTAAAAGTGCTTGTTATACATGCCCGAGAACCTTAGTTTGATTCTTGGATCCCAAAGAGGAAGGAAACAATCAAGGTCTACCTGTTCTCCCTGACTTCCACATGTGGCAGGTATGTACATGGGTACACGCGAGCATATACTACTACTCTTCCTTACAATAATAAAAAATTGTAAATGGCCAAACTAGGTAAGGTGGAACAGACTTGTGGCTTCAGCACTCAGGAAGCTGAACCTGGTAGATCACTACAGCCCAGGAGTTCAAAGCCAGTGTGGAAAACACAGCAAGAAGTTCACCTTAAAAAAAAAAAAAAGTGAAACAAATCAAGCAAAATAGAAGAAAGAAAACAAAAAACTCAAAGAATACAAAACAAAGAAGAAAGAAAGATGACTGAAAATAAAACCAACGCAATTAACATTTACTGAGAAAATTAAATCGTGAGGCTGGGGAAATGCCTTAGTGGTTAGGGGTGGGAATTGCTCTCTCAGAGACCTTGAGGTCAGTTCCCAGCACCCATGTTAGGCAGTTCACAACAATTTCGAGCTCTAGTTCCAGGGCTTCTGCACACACACACACACACACACACACATACACACACACACACAGACGCACACACAGACACACAGACACACACACAGACACACGCATGCACACACACAGACACACACAGACACACGCATGTACACGTGCACACACACACAGACACACGCACACACACAGACACACATACAGACACAAGCACGCACATACACACAGACACACGCATGTACGTGCGCGCACACACACACACAGAGGCACACAGACATACACACACAGACACACGCATGCACACACACAGACACACGCACACACACAGACACACGCACACAGACACACGCACGCACACACAGGCACACGCACACACACACACACACACACACAAATACAATAAAAATAGATCGTTTTAAAAAAGAACATTAAATCACCTGCAAGCTGTTTCTTCCTTAATTTATTCCACAGGGCTTTTTTTGATACCCCAGTGCTAAATCCCACGGTGTGGCCAATGTGTCCAGGCGGAGTCAGGGGGAACATGTAGTCATTGGTTTATTTCTGTCTCTTGAGCAGTGGGAAATCCCGACAGGTTTGCTTCATCTTGGGACATCACCCTCTGCCTTTTCATAAAGTGAGAGGATCTTAAGACTAGTAGCCATCCCACCAGGTTTCTCATATCAATAGAGAATTCCGTTGAAGTTTCTGATCTAATAACCCACATGTCAACATCTCTGCCTGGCATTTACTTAATGAACTCCTTTTCTTGATGTAATAACAAAACAGACTCTGATTAATCTGAACTTGATCATCTTTTCTGGCCTTTGTTAACAAGTTTTCATAACACAGAGCATATAACTTAGTTATTAATCTTAGTTGCTCTACTACACAAGGGAACGATCAGCATTTTTGCATCAAAGTGACATTTGCTATTATAAGGTGACACAGGAAAATTAGGAGCAGACTTAGAGTCAGACTAGAGTTATGTTCCAAGCTTTTTCTTCATCCCTTCCATTACTGTAGATGCCTGCTAGCCTAACAGCACTTCTTCTTTTTTTTTTTAATTTTTTTATTAGATATTTTCTTTATTTACATTTCAAATGCTATCCTGAAAGTTCCCTATACCCTCCCCCCGCCCCTGCTCCCCTACCCACCCACTCCCACTTCTTGGCCCTGGCATTCCTCTGTGCTGGGTCATATAAAGTTCTAACAGCAGTTCTTATGTTGCCCATTGCAATTCTATGGGGACTAATCTATAAACCTCATTTATTTTCAACGAGCCCCAGTGTTCCCGTGTCAATGCCACAAAGCAGCTAACCTGAAGTTGAATTGGATGGTGTCTGCTCTTATCACTCAAACCGAGCTTTGAAAAGTGCCCCCCCCCTCCCCTGAGCAGCTAGGTTAGTCAAGAGCTCTGCAGAAGACGGAGAAAAGATGCTTCAGTATCAGCTGACAGTTGTCGACGTGTGGCTTATCCACAGAATGAGAAATAAATAATGAGAATGAGAATAATGGTCCCGGTGCCACAGGACCATTGTGGGGTTAAAATGTGATGCTCTTAAGCATTGTACCCAACATACAGCAAGCGCTCAGTAGATAGTGCTCCTGTTCCCATGCCGAAAAGGAAAAGAATACCACTCCATTTTTTTCAAGGTCATTGTTAAAAGTTAGATAGGTAGCTTGGAGCTTGATCTTTCTCGTTAAGCATCATCTAGTTCCACTGAAACATTAATTTGATTAAAACAACGTATATTGTTATACCTTTGGTATACCATGATATACGTTGATATACTTTGATATAAGTATCTCTAATTATAACTTTAAAGGAATGAAGTGGGTTTTCTATTGGCTCTTGTGCCCACCAAGTGTAGTGAGAAAAAAAAAAACAAAAAAACGGATGTTCAATTCTTATTTCTATCTTAAAAAACAACAACAAATGCTGTTGCCGTGTGCAGAGTACTAGAAACTTCCAACAGCAAAGGAAACCAGATCTCCTCTGAGATTTGGTGGTTACATATTGAAAGCAGTGAAGGCAAAAATTTGCTAGAGAACAAGCCAGGTGCAACAGCAAGAAAGAGCCCAATACTGAGAAATTATTTGCAACACTTACGGTTCTAGGAGGATTCTTCTCTCCTCAAGTCAGGCTGAAGTTCAGAGTTTGCCATCCTATCTAAGTAACCACTGAGACATTCAAGAGCCATGAGGAGTGAATCAGAGTATACTCCATGCCTAACAAATGGATAGCTGAGGACTCATTGAATCAGGCGTGGGGGATGCACAGGAAAAGGGTGCTACACCCATTCCTCACCATTGGAGAATGGGAATCCAATCTCTCTTTCCCTCTCTCATCCCTCTAACTTCTACTTTAAAAACAGCACCTCATTCTGTAACAAGAAGTGATCCCCTGCTTAGGGCATAATTGGCCCTAAGGTGTGGCTCCCCACCTTTCTATATCTTGGTCGAGGGCACCAACCTCTATCCTCATCCCAGGGAAGCCTGTGGGGCTCAGTCTGAGGACCAGTCAGTGGCTACGGGTGAAGGGAAGTCAGTCACTGGACCCTCAGAGCCCGGGACTCGCCTTACCGGGTTCCTCTGCGCTCGCCTGGTGCCTCCATTCACCGGAGCTCTTCCCGCGCACAGGACGGAGGGATCCTGGCACCCGCTAACCTAGCGCAGCGCCATCGCTGGAGTCCACGCGGCAGTGTGGTCCTCCGGTGCAGTGGCCATGACAAGTGTCCAGGCGGAGGTTCCTGGCCCTCGGGGAAGTCCCTTCTGGGCTCTCACCACACCCGCTGCTAGCCGCAGAGGGAGGGTTTAAAACTAAGTGAGAAAGGAACCAAGGCGTGTGACCCCAGCTGCCAGCACCCAACGTGCTTAGTGAGGTTCTGAGAAAAAAGGGAACTTGCCCAGTGCAGGAGGCGTGTGCCACAAAATGACAAGGCTGACGCGCTAACCAACTCACTTACCAACCCATTAACTAGCATCTCAGTTATTTAAAGGTGGCTTTAAGGACATATAGAACAGAAAGTGGACTTGAAACAAAACACACTGGAGAAACTATTTTTTATCTGTGTTCACACTGATAGTTCGACATGCTTAACTAAACCTTTTCTTTCCCTCATTATAAGCAGATAAACATAACACAATTTCATAAGCACATGCGTTGCTGCTGTTCCTTTCTCCCCGCACCATCTCCCACCCACGATGCCACCACTAGATTTAGACCCCAGCTTTTCTGCCTCCTAATTTGCCAGGTGTTAAAATTTGGAAAAGTGCATATGTAGAATACACAACTTACAAATAGATTGTACCACATGTAATTTACATTCTATAGTAAGTTATTATGCAAGGACTACAAAGAGCTTTAAAATTTCAGATCAACACTCTTTTGTAAGAAGAGCTGTGGAAATCCTTGGTATAGCAAACTTAGCTGAATTGTCTTAGTCAAAATTCTGTAATATAAGATTATTCACAATATGCTACTTATTTTTTTCCTGCAAAATATTTAAAAGCCCAAATTTATGGGTTTAGTGATGACAGCTAAGTAATACATACACCAAATGAGAATAAGCTAAATAAATAATGAGTAAATACATACATAGTAGCTTCTGGTTAGTTGAAAGGACAGCTGGTGATATCAGAGATGATATGATATTAAAGTTATAGTGGTCAAATATGAATGATAACTTTGTGCATTTTATGGGTTAGGCTATTTTTCAATAGCTTCATTTAGCTTATTGACTATTCATTTATGCATATATAATAAAAAGTAGCTGAACATATATTAGAACTGGTTTTAAAAATCCCTTTTTATTTTCTGAAGGTGTATACAGTCTAACATACTGAAAGACCACTGGTTACCAACCTCCATCTATAGTACCTTACATCACTACTACCAGATGCTAATTGCTTTAAATATTCCTGAGACACTTTATTTACCTTACGGAGGAAGACGTGTAAGTTCAAGAGTCAGGTTTAAATTTGATTGTGAAGCAAGAACATCAGCTATTGAGAATACAGCCTCCTTTGGTTTTTATATTTCTCCAGAGGCAAATCAATAAGGTAGTCTCTCTTCCATAACGTAGAAGAATGTTTTCAGTCTGTGTCTGTCAATTAATTTAGGGTCCTGGTCAACTAAGAACTTGTGCCAATAGCTATGCGTAAGAGCGATTCTCTCATGCTACTCACTTTGTAGGTCTTCAGTTCCTAGAGCACAGGAATCCCATGCCATGTCTGCCCTCCTGCCTCTAGCACTGCTGTACTGGAGAGCACAAGGTGGGAAGCTTGCTAAAGGTTTATTGCGTTGAAGTAGCCCTTTTCAAAGAGAGCTCATTCTCTTTGGAATTAAACAGTTTCTAGGTATTTAGAATTTTCAAAACTTTCAACAGAGTTAAAAAGTTGTCCAAGAACTACACTATTCTTAGCAAGTCTGTGACCATTTCAGCAGTGCAGAACGTCTCCGTTTCTCCCTCCATTGTCCTCCTCCTTCCCTTTGAAGGTGATTGCTTGTTTAGTTAGAAAAGAGGGGCTTGCTTGTGTGCTTTCTAAAAAGCAAGACTAAGACAGTGGAGCCTGTTCATGTAAGACGACAGACGCCCAACATATCATCCAAAACGTCAGCCTATGCCTGTGATGAAACTCAGCTAAGTGTATAACCACAGTGACACGGGCAGAGGCTTTTCTAGGAACCAGCTCAGTTTCCATTTCTGACATGCTTTTACTCCTTCATATGTCTATCTTGCTTCACTGTTGACACTTGGCGCCTTGAATGTCCTTACATGGGCATTCTAAGAGTAACTGAGATGTCCTCTGCTTAAAGTGCCCCGGATAAATATTAACAGGTGGTTGTCAATATAGAGATTGTAAATATTAGATTGTGCTGCTACCAATTAAACCTGGTAGGAAGGTGTGGTGGTTTGAGTAAGAATGCCCCATTAGGGAACCAACATTCAAATGTATAAGCCTATGGGGGCTTTCTCATTCAAACCATCATAACTTGTGTCAACACAAGTTTAACATTTTACACACCATGAGACCCAGATCTAAGATTAACCACTTGAGCCGGGCGGTGGTTGTGCACGCCTTTAATCCCAGCACTCAGGAGGCAGAGGCAGGTGGATTTCTGAGTTCAAGGCCAGCCTGGTCTACAAAGTGAGTTCCAGGACAGCCAGCTGTTTTTGTCTCCTGAGTGCTAGGCTAAATGTGCATGCCACCACAGCCAGCTTATTTTATTTTTTTAATGGTTTATGTATTTTTATTTTATGTGCATTGTTGTTTTGCCTGTATGTATATCTGGATGAGGTTGTTGGATCCGCTGGTACTGGAGTGACAGAGTTGTGAGAGCTACTTTGTGGGTGCTGGAAATTGGACCCAAGTCCTCTTGAAGAAGAGCTATGGCTTTTAACTGCTGAACTATCTCTCCACCCCCTCCCCCCTCTCTCTTTCTCTCTCTCAATAATAATACCATATTAACCTCACTTGTAATAAAAGGATGTAAATTTAGATGTGATATATTGCTTTTCAATTATACAGTTATTCAATAAAAGGAAACAACAACAAAAACCAACAAACCAATCTTCAGGTAAATAAAAGCAAGATAATACCTGTAGTTGGATCAAACACGACTAGCTGAAGCATAAACTGCAGTTTTTCAAGAGTAATAAGGTAATACCTAAAGCTGTTTGTTTAAACCCTTTCAACCAACCACTCCTGTCTGCAGGACATAAGAAAGACTCTCAAAATGCCACAGAATTTTACTGTAGTACTGCTTACAGTAATGACAAAGACAATTAAAACTCCTAACATGGAAATGAGTACCCTATGGTAGATTTTCCTCAACCACAGTAGTGTGATGTCAATGAAACTCTCCCAAACCATACCAGGTAGACTGGTTTGAATATGCCTGGCCCAGGCAATGGCACTATTAGGTGTGGTCTAGTTGGAGGAAGTGTGTCACTGTGGAGATGGGCTTTGAGACCCTCTTCGTAACCACTTGGGAGCCAGTATTCTCCTACTCTTATTTTGGAACAAGAGATACAGCTCTCAGCTCCTTCTGGGTCATGCCTGCCTAGGCGCTACCATGTTTCCCGACATCATGATAATGGACTGAAACTCTGAACCTGTAAGCCAGCCCCAATTAAATGTTGTCCTTTATAAGAGGTGCCATGGTTGTGGTGTCTCTTCACAGTCATGAAGTAACTAAGACAACAGACTTGGTTTTTCTCTCCAATAGTTTACTTTTGACAGCGGTTAAAATAAAATTGAGATACATCTGAGTTGATGGAATCTTTGGGGGGATAATTTATCAAGATAAAACAAATGTTACAACTTTATGAAGATATAAACCTGGAAGTTTCAACAGCAGTTTGTGTTACTGCACTCAAATCAAAACGAGTGTTGTAATGCTGACACCTTAAACCTTGTGCTATGTGCCAAGCAGATGTCACACAGGACAGTAACTTGGAACCAGTAAGTTTATGCAGCAGAAATAGTTATGAAAGGCAGGTGTATTTTCTTATAACTACAAAACATATGTTCCCACTTTTAGAAAAGTAAATATGAATTAATTTGCAACACAAGTCTCTGGAAAGATAACAGATATTTTAGAGTTCTCTGAAAAACAGGGTGAAATGCTTGCCTTCAGCATGTCTACACTTTATTTTTTCTTTCTAAGATGCACATTTATCCTTGGAAGATTTTGTCATAGTTTCCATTGATTACAGTTCTGGGAGGAAGAAGTGAACATACTCAATGGAGCCAATAGAGCCACTGAACTGGAAATCTGCTCTTAGAAAGAATTTGTGTCTTTGAAAATGCTTAGTTAATAAAATTTGATAACACCAGGCAATTTATTTCAGTGAATATACAAGATTACCCCTTTTTCATTTATTTTTCTTACTAAAGAATCCTATCATGACTTGGTACCATTTCATATTAGAATTTCTTATGTGAAGCAAAGACAGTCCCAAAATGAAGGATCCTCAGGTGTCATAGGAATAGCAGATGCTACCAAATCATTAAAATCAAGAATGGTACTCACTCTGGGATACCTTGGAATCATCTTAATATGAAACATTTTGATGTTTAGATCCATCAGGCTTCCTAACAGACACTGCAACAAAATGATGTTCATCTATTTTGCTTTCCTCAAAGGCCCATTCTATTTTTTCTTCCCCATTCCAAATCAAACATGTTTCCTTATAAACCTGACCAATGTCCATGCTTAATGGAGATACATCAAATTCATGCTGCTGCATTTCAAATCCCAGTCCAACACCAATGGCTCTTATGAAGCTTTCTTTTAACGCCCAGTGCTGGTAAAACATATCCAGTCGAGTCCATTCATCATTAAAACTTTTGATTGCTTCCCATTCCTTTTTGGTAAACTTTCCTTTCATAATATGAAAGAATTCTGGAATTGATCCACGACCTGGAAAACTAGTGTTCATGATATCAATGCCAATGTAGCTCAGGTTCTGCAGCAAGAACTAACTGCATAGCCCCCTTGATGAGAGATGTTAAAGTTGAAATTGGCATAGAGATTCAACGAGTCTTTCGCAAGAACTGGCTTTCCATTTGAAGTTC
This sequence comes from Mus pahari, assembly GCF_900095145.1. Classification (NCBI taxonomy): domain Eukaryota; kingdom Metazoa; phylum Chordata; class Mammalia; order Rodentia; family Muridae; genus Mus; species Mus pahari. Next base: position 85,314,230 of record NC_034591.1, read on the forward strand.
TCTGCAGACGGATATGATCCCAAGCATTCAATTTCTCTGCAACTAATTTCCTTCTCATTAGATGACCAGCCATGGCTGCCTTGGCTTTGCGGGCAAGCACGAACTGGCCTGGATAGACTTCACTGCCAGAAGTCATTTGGCTCGACTTGGCAACCAGGTACCACAGGAGAAGGCCCAACGAACGCCCTCCATGGATGGAGGGTCTCTTGGCAGGGAACGCACAGCCTCTTGGCGGGGAACACCATACGACCTGCTTGGACCGCCGATCCTCCGCATTGGAATTTTGACTAGGACTGTGTTGAATCTGTAGATTACTTTTGGTAGTCATTTTTACTATGTTGATCCTATCGATCCATGAGAATTGGGAGATCTTCCATCTTCTGATATCTTATTCAAAGTCCTTCTTCAAAGATTTGAAGCTTTTATCATACAAGTCTTTCACTTGCTTGGTTAGAGTTATACCAAGATATTGTACATTATTTGTGACTATTGTAAAGGATGTTTTCTGATTTCTCGGTCCATTTGTGTATAGGAGGGCTACTGATATTATCAGTTAATCTTGTATCCAGCCACTTCGCTGAAGGTGTTTATCAGGTGTAAGAGTTTCCCAGTATATTTTGGGGGATTGCTTATGTATACTGTCATATTATTTGTAAATAGTGATACTTTGCCTTTTTCCTTTCCAATTTGTATCCCTTGAGCTCCTTCAGTTGTCTTATTGCTCTATCTAGAATTTAAATACTATATTGAATAGATATGGAAAGAGTGGACAGTCTTGTTTTGTTCCTGATTTAGTGGAATTGCTTTGAGTTTCTTTCCATTTAATTTGGTGGTGGCTATAGGCTTGTTGTAAATTTCCTTTATTATATTTTGGCATGTCCATTTTATTACTAATATCTACAAGAAATTTATCATAAAGGGGAGTCAGATTTTGTTGAAAGCTTTTCTGTATCTACTCATATGACTTTTTTTCTTTCAGTTGTTTATATGTTGGGTTATATCCTCTGATTTTCATATGTTGAACCATCCCTGTATCTCTGGGATGAAGCCTACTTGGTCATGGTGGATGACCTATTTGATGTGTTTTTGAATTTGGTTTATAAGTATTTATTAAGTATTTTTGCATATATATTATAAGGGAAATTGGTATGAAATTCTCCTTATTTGCTACATTTTTGTGTGGTTTGAGTATTAAAGTAATTACGGCTTCACAAAATGAATTTGGCAATGTTTCTTCTGTGTTTATTTTATGAAATAATTTGAAGCATATTGTCATTAGGTCATTTTAGGAAGTCTGGTAGAATTCTTTACTAAAACCATCTAGCCCAGGGCTTTTTGGTTGGGAGACTTTTGATGACTGGTTTTGTTTCACTAGGGGTTATAGTTCTATTTAAATTGTTTATCCATTTGTTTTAAATTTTCTAATTTTGTGTAGTACAGGTTTTTAAAGTATGACCTAATGATTCTTTAGGTTGTTTTTTTTTTTTTTTCTGTGCCTGTCTTTATCTCCCTCCTTCATGTCTGACTTTGTTAATTCAAATTTGGTTATTTCTTGCCATCTACTCCTCTTCTCTGTGACTATTTCCTTTTCTTCTAGAGATTTCAGGTTGCTAGTTTGAGATCTCTCCAGTTTTTTTTTTTTTTTTTTTTTTATGTAGGCACTAAGTGCTATGAACTTTCTTTTTAGCATGACTTTCATTGTGCTCCATCATTTTGGGTATGTTGTGTATTTATTTTCATTGAATTCTAGAAAGTCTTAAATTTCTGTATTTTCAGATTGACCCATTTTTCATTCAGTACAGAGTTGTTCAGTTTCCATGAGAGTCTAGGCTTCTTGTTGTTTCTGTTGTTGTTAAAATCCAACTTTAATCTGTGGTGGTCTGATAGGATTCAGGAGACTATTTCAATTTTCGTGCATCTATTGAGACTTGGTTTGTGACCAAGTATGTGGTCAGTTCTAAAGCAAGTTCCATGAGGTACACAGAAGAAGGTATATTATTTGTGTTTGGATAAAATGGTCTGTAAATATCTGTTTGGTCCATTGACTTTATAACATCTGCTAGCTCCAGTGTCTCTACTTAGTTTTTGTTTATATAAGCTGTCTGTTGGTGAGAGTGGGATATTAAAGCTTCCCACTAGTATTGTGTGAGGGTCAATGCATGATTTAAACTTTAGTAATGTTGTTTGTACAGATGTGGATGTCCTTCATTTCGTGCATAGATGTTAAGAATTGAAAGATCATCTTGTTGGATATTTTTCCTTTGATGAGTCTGAAATGTCCTTCCTCATGTCTTTTGATTAATTTTGATTTGAAGTCTATTTTGTTATACATTAGAATGTTATACACAGGTTTATTTCTTATGTCCATTTGCTTGGAAAATCTTTTTGTAACCCTTTATTCTGAGGTACCTTTGATGTTGAGGTGTGTTTCTTGCATGCAGTAGAAGGACAGATCTTGCTTGTCTTTTTATTGGAGAAACTGAGTCCATAGATATTAAGAAATATCAATGACCATTGATTGTTATTTCCTTTTTATCGTATTCATTTTATTGCTGTTGTTGTTGGTTATGGTAGTGTGTGTGTATATACGTGTGTGTTTCCTTTCTTTTCACTTTGCTGGTGTGAGATTACTTATTTCTTGTTTTTTCATGGGTGTAGTTAACCTCCTTGGGCTGGAGTTTTCCTTCTAGTACATTTTGTAGAGCTAGATTTATGGGTAGACATTGTTTAAATTTGATTTTATCATGGAACATCTTGTTTTCTCCATCCATGGTGATTGAAAGTTTTGCTGAACATAGTAGTCAGGGCTGGTATCTGTGGTCTCTTAGAGTCTCCAAGACATCTGTCCAGGTCCTTCTGACTTTTAGAGTTTCCATTGAGAAGTTGGATGTAATTCTAATAGGTTTGTTTTATATGTTACTTGGTCTTTTCCCCTTGCAGTTTTTAGTATTCTTTGTTCTATATGTTTAGTTATCTGCAATTATCTGTATAATTATTGTGTGTGAGGGGACTTTCTTTTCTGGTCCCTTCTATTTGGTGGTCTATAAACTTCTTGTATCTTCATAGGCATCTTCATTAGGTTAGGAAATTTTTCTTCTTTGATTTTGTTGATAATATTTTTTAGGTCTTTGAGCTGGGAGTCTTCTTCTTCTTTTATTCCTATTATTATTAGTTTGGTCCCAAATTTATTGTCCCAAATTTCCTGGATACTTTGTGTAAGGAATGTTTTTAGATTTAATATTTTCTTTGACCAATGCATCTATTTATTCTATTGTACCTTCAATGCCTGACATTTTCTCTTTTATCTCTTGTATTCTGTTGGTGAAGCTACTCTGTAGTTCCTATTTGCTTACCTAGATTTTTCATTCCCAGAAATCTCACAATTTTGCTTTCTCTATAATTTCCATTTTCAGGTGTTAAACAATTTTGTTCATTTCCTTCTACTGTTTGTTTGTTTTTCTTGGCTTTCTTTAAAAAGGATTTATTTATTTTCTTCATTTTTGTTTTGTCTTTTCTTTGATTTCTTTAAGGGGCTTATTCATTTCCTCTTTAAAGACCTCAATCATCTTCAGGATAGCGAAGGCTACACAAAGAGAGCCTGTTGTGTCACAACAAAACAAAATTATTTGTGCAGGGGTGGGGGATGGACTGGATGTCACCGTGTGAATGTGAACATCTGCAGGACAATTTTGTGGAGTTAGTTTTCCTCTAACATGTTTATGTGAGTTCTGGGAACTGAACTCAGGCCATCTGATTTACGTTGCATCAAGTAGCAAGTTCTTTTACCTGGTGAGCCAGCCCAAGTTATGACATTTCACAAACATAGCCATTGCCTATGGATGAACAAGCCACATAGAAAATTTGTGGCTTAGAGAGAAGCAATGGATATTCTAGAGGTTTTTATGTTTCTTAAGGCCTCACTGAATGAAAACATAAGTTTTAAGAGTAAACTGAGATTAAGAGCAGTTTCAACACTGTTGGTGCAAAGTTCTAAACAGTAGAAACGTTGTTTACATGCTAGCTCAGTTATTTTCAGCAGTTAAGTCTAGACATATGAGTTGCAGGACTTGTATCCCCTTGTATCCCCTCACACCCCATATAAAGGCTGACTACCTGTGCCTGGCAAACACAGAAGTGGATGCTCACAATCAGCTATCAGATGGAACACAATGTCCCCAATGGAGGAGCTAGAGAAAGTACCCAAGGAGCTTAAGGGGTCTGCAATCCTATAGGAGGAACAACAGTGTGAAATAACCAGTACCCGCAGAGCTCGTGTCCCTAGCTGCATATGTAGCAGAAGATGGCCTAGTCAGTCATCATTGGGTGAAGAGAGGTCCCTTGGTCTTGCAAACTTTATATGCCCCAGTACAGAGGAACACCAGGGCCAAGAAGTGGGAGTGGGTGGGTAGGGGAGCAGGCGAGGGGTATAGGGGACCTTGGGGATAGCATGTGAAATGTAAATGCAGTAAATACCTAATAAAAATTGAAAGAATGAAAGAAAAAAAAAAGGCTGACTACCTTCTTCATAAAGGAGCAGACATGTTGGTGACATAAAACATTAAGAAGTTCCTTTGAAAAGGAGAGAGAACTGGTCATATACATTTTCCACAATTATTCCCATGTAAAACACAACACAATTCTTCTATATGTGTTGGTTTTGTTTGTGAAATTTTCTAGTGCTGATGGTGAAACCTAGAGCCAAGTGCATACTAGGCATATGCTCTACTACTGAGCTACATTCCCTGATTGAGGTTCCCCCACTTCTTTCCTCTTCTCTCTCTCCTTTTCTCTCATCTTCCTTCTTCTTCCATCTGTCTCTTCCCTTCCCCTCCTATTACCTCTTTTCCCAGCCCCTTCTTATTCATTCTTGTCTCCTCTCTGTTTCCCCCACCTTCTCTGTATAGCAGTTTGTTTTTTTTTTTCTCCTACATCATGTCTTTCTTTTCTCAGTGTGTATTTCTGGCTTCTCTATTAAAAAATCAGGTGTTTATATGTGTGTAGATTTATATCTGAGCCTTCAATTCAATTCCATTAACCATTGTGTCGGGTTTCGTGCAATACCATATAGTTTTTTTTTTACTGTAGCTCTGTAAAACATCTTGAAATTAGGATTGGTGATATATCCTGCAGTTCTTTTATAATTAAGAATTGCTTTAGTTATCCTGTTTTTGTGTGTGTGTGTTTCCATATGAAGCTGAAAATTGTTCTAATATCTGTGAAGAATTGTGTTGAAATTTTGATGGGCATTGCATTTAATCTGTAGATTGCCTTTGACAAGATGGTTGTTTTTATTTATTTATTTATTTATTTATTTATTTATTATTTTCTTTATTTACATTTCAAATGCTATCCCGAAAGTTCCCTATACCCCCCCCGCCCCTGCTCCCCTACCCACCCACTCCCACTACTTGGCCCAGGCCTTCCCTTGTGCTGGGTCATATAAANTTTACAAGACCAAGGGGCCTCTCTTCCCAGTGATGGACGATTAGGCCATCTTCTGCTACATATGCAGCTAGATAATACTAATACTAATACTAATACTAATACTAATACTAATACTAATACTAATACTAATACTAATACTAATACTACTGATCTATGAGCATGGTAAATATTTCCATTTTTAAATATATTTTCAAGTTTTTTCTTCAATGACTTAAAGTTTTATTATATGATCTTTTTACTTACTTGGTTAGAATTACCTCAAGAGCTCTCTAGCTCTCTCTCTTTTTCTTTGTGCCTCTGCCTTTGTATATCTTAGATTTTGTTTCTCTGTTCTCTCTCTCTCTCTCTCTCTCTCTCTCTCTCTCTCTCTCTCTCTCTCTCAGTATTATCAAAGGCATTGTTTCTTTGATGTTTCTCAGTCTCTCAGTCTGTCATTTGTATACATGTATACATGAAGGCTACTGATTCTTGTTTGTTAATATTTCATTCTGTTACTTTGTTGAAAGTGTTTTTCTAGAAGTTTCCTGGTGGAGTATTTAAGCCCCATCCCCCTCCCACTCTCTTTCTCCCACACATATCATATCATCTGCAAATAAAGATACTTTGAATTATTTGTTTCCTGTTTAGATCCCCTTGATCTTTGGTTGCTTATTGGCCTAGCTAAGACTTCAAGTACTATATTGAAAAAGTATGTAGAGTATGGAAAACCTTGTTTCATTCCTGATTTTAATGGAAATGCTTTGAGTTTCCCTACATTTAGGTTGATGTTTGCTATAGGCTTGCTGTAAATTGCCCTTATTATGTTGAAATATGTCCCTTATATCTCTAATCTCTCCAGAATTTATCACGAAGGGGTGTGGTATTTTTCAAAGACCTTTTATTCATGAGCTGATTATATAATTTTTGTCTTTCAATTTGTTTGTAGGCTGGAGTACAGTTATAATTTTTGTGTATGCTAAACCATACCTGCATCTTTGAAATGAAGCCTATTGGATCATGGTGAATGATCTTTTTGTTTGTTTGTTTTTGAGACAGGGTTTCTTTGTGCATCCCTGGCTGACCTCTCTAGACCAGGCTGACTTGGAACTACAGAGATCCACCTGCCTGTGCCTCCCCAGTTCTGGGATTAAAGGCATGTATCACCACCCCAGGCTAGTGAATGATGTTTTCGATGTGTTTCTGGATTCAGTTTGAAACTATTTTATTGATAATTTTTGCATGTATGTTCATAAGGGAAATTGATCTGTAATTCTCTTTCTTTGTTAAGTATGTGGTTTGAGTATCATTGTGATTGTGTCCTCATAAAAAGAATTAGGCAATGTTCTCTCTGTTTCTACTTTGAAGAATAATTTGAGAATTATTGGCATTAATTCTTCTTTGAAGATCTGGTAGAATTCTGCAGTGAATCATCTAATACTGGTCTTGTTTTGTTTTTGTTTTTTTCTTGCTTGTAAGACAGTTTTATTTCACTAGGGGTTGTAGGTGCTTATCTGATCTGATCTTGATTTAGCTGTGGTAGGTGTTATTTATTAAGACATTTTCATCTTTCATCTTTATTTTCTTTCGATTTTTGGTTGCCAGTTTGGTGGAGGACAGACTTATAAAGTATATCCTTATGATTCTCTGGATTTCCTTGATGTCTGTTTTTATGTCACCCTATTCTTTTTAAATCTGTTTATTTTCTTTATGTTATTTAGTTAATTTTGCTAAGGACCTGTAAATTTTATTGGTTTTCTAAAAGAACCAACTCTTTGTTTTATCTATTCTTTGTTTCTGTTTATTTATTTCAGGCTTCAGTTTGATTATTTCTCACCATTTACTACTCTTAGGTGTGATTACTTCGTTTTGTTCTAGAGATTTCAGGTGTGCCATTAATTTACAAATATATGATCTCAATTGTAAAGAAAAATGTAGGCACTTAGTGCTATGAACTTTCCTCTTAGCACAACTTTCACTGTGTCCCATAGGTTTGGGGTATGGTGTGTATTTATTTTCATTGAATTCTAGAAAGTCTTTAATTTCTTTCTTTATTCCTGTCTTGATGCATTTTTCATTTAGTAGGTAGTTGTTCAGTTTCCATGAGTGTGTAAGCTTTCTGTTATTGTTGATATCTAGCTTTAATCCATGGTGGTCTGATAGGATGAAAAGAATTATTTCAATTTTCTTCTATTTGTTGAGACTTGCTTTGTGTCTGATATTGTGGTCAGTTTTGAGGAAGTTTCATGAGGTGTAGAGGTGTGTTTGGGTGAAATGTTCTGTAAATATTTGGATGGTGTATTTGGTTTATGATATCATTTAGTACCAGGATTTCTCTGTTTAGTTTTTGTCTAAATGACCTGTCTATTGATGAAAGAGTACTGATGTTACCCACTGTCACTGTTTGAGGACCAATATGTGATTTAAACTGAGTAGTGTTTCTTTTACAAAGTTGGGTGTCATTATGTTTGGTGCATACTTTTTTAGTATTACAATATTGTCTTGGAGGATTTTTCCCTTGATCAGTATGTAATATCCTTCTCTATCCTTTTGAATTAGTCTTGTTTTGAAGTATATTTTGTCATATACTTAAATGGCTATTCCACCTTGCTTCCTGAGTCTATCTGCTTGGAATGCCCTTTCCTGCCCTTTTATCTTGAGATGATGCTAAGGTGTGCATCTTGGATGCATCAGAAAGATGGATCCTGATACAATCTGTTAGTTTGTTTTTTTAATTGAGGATTTGGGATCTTTGATGTTGAGATTCATCAGAGCAGGGTTTGTTGATTCCTGTTATTTGTTGTAATGGTATGCTCCCCCTTTTGTATAATGTTCTGGGATTATTTATTTTTCGTGTGGTTTTGGATGTCGTTAACCGCTTCAGGTTGAAGTTTTCCTTCTGGCACATTTAATGGAGCTGGCTTTGTAGATAGACACTGCTTAAATTTGGTGTTATCATGCAATTTCTTTTCTACCATCTATTGTGATTGAAAGTCTTGCTGGATATAGTAGTCTGAATGTGGTCTCTTAGAGTTGTAGAAGATCCATCTATTCATCCATTCATCCTTCCATCTATCCATTCCTTTCTGACTTTGGGAGTGTCTATTAGAAGTCACGTGCTACTCTAATGTGTCTGATCTTATATAATACTTGGTCTTTTTCCTTGTGGCTTTTAGTATTTTCTTTGTTCTGTACATTTATTATTTTGATTACTATGTTCCAAGGGGACTTTCTTTTCTGGTTTAGCCTATTTGGTGTTCTGTATGCTTCTTGGACCTTGATAGCCTCTCCTTATTTAGTGTGGGGTTTTTTTTTCTATCATTTTGTTAAAAGTATTTTCTGTGCCCTTAATTTGGGTTCTTTCTACTTCCCTCCTTTCTATTATTATAGATTTGGTTCTTTCATAGTGTCTCATATTTCCTAGATATTTTGAGGATAGATTTTTGAAAATTTAACATTTTCTTTGACTGAGGTAAACAATCCTCTTATCTTATCTTCAATGCCTCCATTTCTCTCTTCTATCTCTTGTATTCTGTTGCTGAGGCTTACCTCTGAGATTCCTGTTTGAGTTCCTAAATTTTTCGTTTTCAGTTTTACCTCCATTTGGGGTTACTTTAGTGATCTATTTTTATTTTCGTGTCCTAAACGGTTTCATCATTTCATTCCATTATCTGTTTCCACTGACATCATTAATGGATTTATCCATATTCTCTTTAAGGTATTGCACATGTTCATCATAGCTATTTTGACGTCCTTGTCTTAGGCTTCAGCTGACTTGCATTTTTATAATAATTTTTATTACAAGCTGTCTTAGTCAGGGTTTCTATTCCTGCACAAACATCATGACCAAGAAGCAAGTTGGGGAGGAAAGGGTTTATTCAGCTTACATTTCCATGCTGCTGTTGATCACCAAAGGATGCAGGACTGGAACTCAAGCAGGTCAGAAAGCAGGAGCTGACGCAGAAGCCATGGAGGGATGTTCTTTACTGGCTTGCTTCCCCTGGCTTGCTCAGTCCACTCTCTTATAGAACCCAAGACTATCAGCCCAGAGATGGCACCACCCACAAGGGAACCTCCCCCCTTGATCACTAATTGAGAAAATGCCTTACAGCTGGATCTCATGGAGGCATTTCCCCAACTGAAGCTCCTTTCTCTGTGATAACTCCAGCTGTGTCAAGTTGACACAAAGCTATCCAGTACACAAGCCTACTGTAGTAGGGTTGCTGGGTTCTGGTGAAGCCATATTGTCTTGAGTGTCATTATGTTTTTCTGCTGCTATCTACACATCTGGGTTTTGGATGATTCTAGGTGTTGATATCTGGTCTTTGTTGAGGAGATGCTCTGTTACTTAATTTCTGTTGGCTTTATCTTAGGTTCGTGTGCTGACTGTGTGTAGTAAAATAGTAACTTCTGAGTCGGTTACTGATGTAACCACTAGGACTCTAGGGTAAAATGATGTTTTCTAGTTTTGGAGGTTGATGGGAAAGAATAAAGATAGTCTAGAAGAGGGGGCCAAGAGGATCCACAGGAACAGGAAAAGCTGAGTCTATTGTGAGGTTTGGTGAAGTTCCAGGGAATGGTGGCAGAGAGGGAGGAGAGACTCCTGAAAGTCATCTGCTCCAGGGCTGGAGATGACACCCAGGGGATTAGTAATGGAGAATAGGAAGGAGAGTGCAGATAGCCTACCTAATTCCTAGGCTAGTATGTCCAGTGGATTCCCAGGTAGAAAGTGCCTCCAGGCCTTAGTTGCTGGGGGCACAGAAGTACTTATACTCACAGAGAAGCACTAAGAGACCCAGGAATGTTGTCTCCTCATGGAAAGCTGAGAGTTCATTTTATTAATAACATGGTGACCTTATAGCTGTTTGTGAAGGCAGCCCTTACTTACCTTTTGTTATAGAGGCAGACCTCATTCAAACTTTCCAGAAATACTATCCCAGATTCTTTCCTCCCTGGACCATTAACCCATCCTTAGGGGAAATGTCACATGTACTTTATGATCTACATAAGAGACCACCCTTGATTTTAGGCCTTTTGGCTGTAGAAACCACCCACATGGTCACATGCCCTTTGTAAGACTGTCTATGTAGTCACACCGTAAGGTTTATTGTATACCTGGAATTTGGACTGGCTGGGTTGATTGTTGCCTGGAATTCCCCCCACCCCAATTGTACTGTTTTAAATATGCTGACAATGTACTATCTGGCCTTAGACTCCCTTAAATCTGACCCTTGTTGATGAAGTCAATCTGTACCAGGTTTTCATTCTTATCTCTTCACAGATTGCAGCCTGTATTGACACTTACAGGGACTCCCACACATGGCACTGATTCAAAGGGATGGTGTGAGGAAGGAGGACTGGGTACATCAAGAGGGATTTTTTTTTTTTTTAAAGACACAGACATTCACAGGGAATCTTGTGAAGATGCAGGGAGTATTCAGCCATCTGCATGTTGAAGAGCAGAGCCAGTGCTCAGACATGTCTGATGTCTGACTTGTCACCCCCAGAACAGAGGTGGTGGTGGTGGTGGGGCTGATAAATTTGTGCTGTTTCAGCCACCCACTTGTGGCAAGACTTTGTGTGACAAGCCTAACACTGAACTCCTAGGGTTTCCTAAAGGAAACATGAAAAGTACACGAGTATATGAAAAGGTACTCATTAGTCATCGGAAAAATGTAAATTAAAACCACAACAAGCTACCACTCCCCACCTACCAGAATGGCTATAGTTAAAACATTTGACGGTGCAAAAAAATATTTAGCTACTACTATAATTATTGATACAGTCAATAGAAATGTACAATATGTTGTCCTTGGCACTGTACCAAAGAAATGCATCACAGAGGTAAAGAAAATAAGGCTTCAGACCGGGCATGGTGGCACATGTCTTTAATCCCAGCACTCGGGAGGCAGAGGCAGAGGCAGAGGCAGAGGCAGAGGCAGAGGCAGAGGCAGAGGCAGAGGCAGAGGCAGAGGCAGAGGCAGAGGCAGAGGCAGAGG
>NC_034591.1:85325864-85327377 GCF_900095145.1 Mus pahari
TCCTCTTTTCTCAAAAAAAAAAAAAAGTCTTCCTTGAACTTCCCTCCTTACATCTTCCTCATGTGATTTTTGTCTAAGGGGAAGCGGGAAATACCAAAAAAGAAAAGAAAAGAAAAGAAAAGAAAAGAAAAGAAAAAAAAAGAAAAGAAAAAAAAAAAAAAAAAAAGAAAAGAAAAAAAAAGAATAAGAAAAAAGAAAAAGAGAAACAAAGAAAGAAAATAAGTCTTCCCTTGAACTTAGAACTCAGAAGGAAGGTAGAGGATTATACCAGTAAAATGCTAAGCATGGTAATAGTGAAGGTTGCTTTGGGAATTCATAGCAGTATGATCTAGCACAGATTAGAGGCATTATCAATGATAATTAAGAAGGGAGAACATGTCAGGCATTTTCTGATGGAACAGGACCGAGACACATGGTATCACAAACAGGTGAGTAACTGGTGTTACGGCAAAGATGCTGTTGAAATATCTGATTGATATTACTGAAGGGCGAGGTTGAATGCGTTTGAAAAGACAGGGTATTCCTCTCGCTACTCTTCAGTGTGATCCCGTTCGGGCGCCAACAAGCTCAGTAACACAGAGAGCTTCAGTTTACGTTGACCTCATATGAAAGTTTCCAAGACTTTCTCCTGACTGTAAAGGGCAAAGAAGCTACTTTTGCAGTGGTGGTGATGACTTCAGACTCACAGTAAAAGATTGACATAGAAGGCCTTTGTGACAACCCCTACCTTCATCTACCACTCCCCCAAAGAGTAGTAGTCTAGACAGGAAGCCATCGAAGAGAACTGTTAAAAATTGTGATAAGGACGCTGAAGTGTCTACACAGTTGATGGCTTCTGGGGAGGGTAGAGGTGGTGAAGGACTCAGTTTTCTTTAAGTGGCTGGCCTCTGGGAGTTTGTCACAAATTGGAACTTTCTTCTTCTCCTCCTCCTCCTCCTCCTCCTCCTCCTCCTTGGAGGTGGTCACAAAGGTAGGAGGGTGGACCTAGGAGGATTGGAAAGTGAATGTGATTGGAGTAAATTATATGAAATTCCCAACTAATCAATAAAAATATGTTGGGACAAAATCCTAGGCTAATTTTAATACTCTGCTACCACTGTCCTGAAACTGTAAATAATTTTTACAGAGACCCACATTCTCATGATGCATGCATTTTATAACAGGTGCAGTATGTTGTTAAGAATATTTATAATCCTTAGCAATTTAATGTGTTTCTTAACGAGTCTTACCTGAATACTCTGTAATTTGCTCACTACCCTGGACAAAGAGGTTTATTTTCATAATAGAATGATAAGCCACAGTTCAAAACAATGTCCAAGGAGTTTATATAGAAGAACCAACATGATGTAGAGGAATAATGAGAAATCTGAACCTGAAACCAGGGTTCCTGAGTTAGCCAAGCATTACCACTATATTTTTTTTTATTATTATTTTCTTTATTTACATTTCAAATGCTATCCCGAAAGTTTCCCATACCCCTCCCCCCACCTCTGTTCCCCTACCCACCCACTCC
>NC_034591.1:85327388-85345665 GCF_900095145.1 Mus pahari
ACTATATTTTTTAAGTAATTCAAATTGTCAGGATAAATGTGAAGGGTATGTAAAGAATTTCCAAATTTTCCTAGATTACCTGTTTGGCTTTGTTTGTTTGTTTGTTTTAGATTTTTGTCCTGTGCTCCAGGAATCCTGAAAAGGAGCTCCATCTAAAGATTTATTAAAACTTCAGTGACTATGGAGAGTTTCGACTATTGTAGGTCTCAGAGCATAATTACAATTTCTCTATCTTTAGTTCCCAAAGAACCATTCCTTGCTCACATTTGTGTCAGACCTTAGATCTTGATACATGGATAAAAGTCCTTGGGATCCATTTACTTAAAAAAAAAAAAAAAGGCCTTATTCTCTACCAACAGAAGGGCTAAGAATGGCATCAGTTAGCATCTAAGGCCAGTAGTTGAGATTTTCCCATTTTTGTAGAAATTGCTTCTCAGATGTTTCTACCAATGTACTTTTAAAAAATGCCTTGATTTTATAACTTTCTTTCTTCTCTTACCATAAAGCTCCAGCAAACTGCTTCCACATTGGACCGTTGTAACCAGACCCCAGTTATTCAAATTTTGGTTCTAGAATAAACTTTCTCTTATTCCCTTTAAGAGCTTTATTTTTATGTTGATTTCTTATCATTCTCTCTTTCCTTTCTTTCCCCAAATTCTCCAAAAAAGGCTGCTTGCAGACATTATTTCCTATTAGCTCTAATCCCTGTATGTGTTTTAATGTTAACAAAGATATGTCTTTAAAGCTCACAATATAGCATCAAATGTAAGAACTTAACAGTGTTCCATACTTCATATTATAATCTAAGGCATCAAAGTTATAGTGACTGTCCCAAAAGTACTTGACAAGAAAATCTATCATCCTTCCTTCCTTCCTTCTTTCTTTCTTTCTTTCTTTCTTTCTTTCTTTCTTTCTTTCTTTCTTTCTTTCTTTCTTTCTTTCTTTCTTTCTTTCTTTTTTGTTGTTGTTTAAGGGGTTTTATTAGTTTCTTTTTGGCATTTTTTATTAGATATTTTCTTCATTTACATTTCAAATGCTATCACCAAAGCCCCCTTTTCCTGCCCCCCACCCTGCTCCCCAACATCGAAGGAGTTACAGAGACAAAGTTTGGAGCTGAGAACAAAGGAAAGGCCATCTAGAGACTGCCCCACCCGGGGATCCATCCCATATACAACCACCAAACCCAGACAATATTGCATATGCCAGAAAGATTTTGCTGATAGGACCCTGGCATAGCTCTCTCTTGTGAGGCTATGCCAATGCCTGGCAAATACAGAAGTGGATGCTCACAGTCATCTATTGAATGGCCCCTAATGAAGGAGCTAGAGAAAATACCCAAGGAGCTAAAGGGGTCTGCAACCCTATAGGAGAAACAACAATATGAAATAACCAGTACCCCCCAGAGCTGTGTCTCTAGTTGCATATGTAGCAGAAGATGGCCTAGTCAGCCATCAATGGGTGGAGAGACCCTTGGTATTTCGAAGATCTATCATGCTTTCTTATGCACAGGGTTTGGTCCAGGTTAATGTGCTACATTCAGTGGTAAACTTTATTTTTTTAATAATTTATTATGACTGGATCTGGATGGTGTGACTTTAGTAACATTTCTAGCACACACACACACACACACACACACACACACACACACACCTCGGCTGATGTCCATATTGTCTTGGTGTAACTTTCATATTTTTTGTGAATTATTTCTGTATCATTACTACTAAGAAGAAGGATCCATATTTGCATTTCTACTTAAAGAAACAATTTAAACAGCAGCCCCTGGGAACCATCAAGGATCCTACAGTGGAATAAAGGGACATGATTTCAAAACCCATATTTATCTATTACCACACACTAGGTAGGTGATGTTAGACCATACTTAGTTTTCTTAGTCATAAAATAATGGTGATAACCCATATCTTAGTGGTTGTTAGGAATATTAATTAAACAACAGAGGTGAAGAATCCGGTGTGAATGAACCTGAACACTGAGATTTAGTTTCTGTCAAGCTTATGTATTCAGAGTAATGATGTCTGGTACTTCATTAAAGTTATTTAGAGCAGGGGTGGGGTGTAAGAGCCGACACTTAGGTCATCTCTTTCTCACTTTGTAGGAAGAGGTATCCGGTTTCTGTGCAAATACAATGCTTTCTCTTTTATGTGCCACACCACATCAAACTCAGTACCACGCAAAAGATTTCTGCTTATGCAGTCGTAGGAAAGAAAACTTGCATTAGTTGGCTGGAATATTTTGTTTAACAGTACTTTATTCACATTCTGAAACTTAGCTGTGTGTTTGAGGGGGAGGTCCTCTTACTTGATGCTTAATATCTTTATCCAGGAACAGTTTTAAACAGAGTTGTAAGGGTCACAATCAGAACCGTTTATGACCATAAAATCAACAGAGCTTAATCCATTTTAGAATTCCAAATAGGATGTATGGTGAGCAAGTTGATAACAATGACTTGTGCCTTCTCATGAGCCTTTAAGACATACCGGTCTGCAGTGTAATTCCACTTGTTCTATTATCTGCAATTTCAGAGATGCCTGTGGAGGAGGATTTGTGAGGGTGGCTTCATGATTAATCCCCAGCATACTGTGCTGGAAACACCAAATGTTTCCTTATGCTGTGGTCCCTGTTCTACTTCAGGTACGTTAAAGTAGAAGGTAAAACAAGCACTGTGAATTATTGTTAATCTTTATTTATTTATTTATTTAAACTCAGGACCTCTGCTCGCTCCGGCCCTGCTTGCTCTGGCCCAAAGATTTATTTATTATTATATGTAATTCATTGTAGCTGTCTTCAAACATACCAAAAGAGGGCATCAGATCTCATTACAGATGGCTGTGAGCCACCATGTGGTTACTGGGATTTGAACTCGGGACCTTGGGAAAAGCAGTCAGTTCTCTTTACTGCTGAGCCATCTCTCCAACCCATTCCCGATCATTATTAAAACAAAATACCATACATTTATAGCATCAAGTATCATTACTTTGGATTTCCTCTATATCAGGGGGAGTGTTGTGTGTATGTGAGTGTTGGTGTCCATGAAAGACAGAGGCATTGGATCCTCCTGGAGCTGAAGTCACTGTTGACTGTGAGACTACCCATATTTGTGATAGGAACTAAATTCAGGTCCTATGAAGGACAACACACTCTCTTCAGCCCCAAATGGCACTTAATTTTAATTCCCTAGTGTATTAGTCAGGGTTCTCTAGAGTCACAGAACTTATGAAATATCTTTATATATTAAGGAAAATTATTGGAATGACTTACATTCTGCAGTCCAACTGACACATCAATGGGCAGCTGTGAATGGGAAATCCAAGAATCTAGTAGTTGTTCAGTCCCATGATGCTATGTGTTTCAGCTGATCTTCTGTATAAGTTGGGATCCTGAAGAAGTAGGTTCCAACAGATGTGCTGGCAAGTAAGTGCAAGCAGATGATAGAAAAGAAGAAGGAAGTTCTCCTTCTTCCATTGCTTTATGTTGGTCTCCAGCAGAAGGTATGGCCCAGATTAAAGATGTGTCCCACCACACCTGGACCTAATGTGTTCTTTACTTGGTACTTGCTCTGTCCCAGGCTGGCCTTGAACACAGAGATCTACTTGTGTCTGGCTCCTGGGTAAAGGCTTTTACCATCTTGCCTGGACCTAAGCTTTTCATGGCCATTCTTCCCCAAGATCAGGATCAAAAGTGTGAGTCATCCCATGTCAAGATCCAGTTCTAAAGGCTGTGTCTTCCAGCCTCAAGATCTGGATCACAGGTGAGCCCTCCATTTCTGGAGTGTAGTTCATTCCAGATAGAGTCAAGTTGACAACTGGGAATAGCCAACACACCTATTCTTCAGATTTCTCCTATCGGAAGTTAGGACTTCAGGGCTATGCATTGGAGAGAAGCAGTTTTACCCACAGGACTAGTCATGTGCTGTTTCTATAGTTCTCCTTTTCTAGTTCCTTCCTACCTCCCTGAACATTCCATCAGTGTCGAGATAAGCTTATCATTAAGGGTCCCCTCTTACAGCCCAGGATTTGTACTAACATTTGTGTACACTTGCTCCTTGTTAGAGCCGTCAAAGCTCTCCTTAGAAAATTTGGAGTTAGGTGTGTGAGAGAGGCTCTCCAATGACACATTAGCATCAAAGTTGTTGTCAGTCTTCTTTGTATCCATGTGGCCAGAATAGTAGTCTGTTCTCCAGTTATCAAGCAAGAATAAACAGCTGTACAGAATGTGTTAAAAAAGAATGAACATTCTAAATGCTTTGAATCCTTAGTTGTGCTAATTATAGCTGAATATAGTAGCTTATTTTCATAACTCTAGAACTCCTAAGGCTGAGGCAGAAGAATCAGACACTTGAGGCTAGCTTAGACTATATAGAAAATATTGTCTCAATGATGTAGAAGAAAGGCAAAGTTATATAAAATTGATGTTATGAATGATATTCTAATAGATTTGCTTGGGAGACACTAAGTCACACAGTGAAGTGGAATTTAGCTAATGGAGCACTGCCTCCAAAATAACCCAAAGATAAGTATGATGATAACCAGCAGGCTAGAGACATAGTGTTAGAGAGAAGAACAATCTAGGATGCTAGGATGTACAAGTTCACCAGAATTGACCATCCCTAAATTCTCTTAACAAAGACTATTTGCATTTAAACCACTGTGGCAATTTGAGTGAGAATTCTGCCACCAGTCAGAAAAACTGGTAAGACTGAATGAGCTCAAACCCCATGAATCTTAAAACTGATAATGGTAGGAGTGGGGCCACTTTCTGCCTGCCTCTACCTCCTCTGGGAGAACCATGACAATGAGTCACTAGGGAAAACACCTGGAGTCCTTCCTCAGGCAAATAGAGCATCAGTAGCACCTCTAACTGAGCTAATAAGAAGCATCTATCCCTGGATCCCACCCTGCTTCTTTTTTTTTTTATTTTTTATTTATTTTTATTTATTATTATTTTCTTTATTTACATTTCAAATGCTATCCTGAAAGTTCCGTATACCCCCCCCCCCGCCCCTGCTCCCCTACCCACCCACTCCCACTGCTTGGCCCTGGCCTTCCCCTGTGCTAGGTCATATCCCACCCTGCTTCTTAATGTTTATAAAGTCTCTATCCATGTGGAATAAAGTGCTAAAGTTATTTTACCAAGAATTGTCCGAGAGTGTCTGTTTTACTGAGCTGTAAACACTTGGGGAAGAGTTTTCTCTTCTGAAGCATTCTATATACCCTCTGAAGTGTGGTTTCTGGTTACACACTGCATCCATTAGGATTAGTTTAAATTGGCCAAAAAGATGACTCAGCTGGTAAAGGCACTTGACTCCAAGCCTGATTCATGACCTGAGTATGATTTGTGAGACCTACATGGTAGAAGGAGAGAACTGACTCCTGCAGGTTATCTTCTGTCTTCCACAAGTATATATACACACACAGACACAGACACAGACACAGACACAGACACAGACACACAGACACAGACACACAGACACAGACACAGACACACAGACACACACACAGACACACACACAGACACACACACAGACACACACACAGACACAGACACACACACAGACACAGACACACAGACACAGACACAGACACACACACACACACACACACACACACACACACACTCACACACACACACCCTCACACAGNACACACACACACACACACACACACACACACACACTCACACACACACACCCTCACACAGAGGCTCCCCCTCCCCCAGGATGGAAGGAAGGTGAGGGAAATAGTTAGAAATAAAAGGATTATTTCAGATACAAATAGCAAGACCTTTAGTTATAGGGATTTCATATTCAAATCAGTTTCAGCAAGGCATAGTGACAAGCACCTGTAGTCCCATCTACCTGGGAGGGTGCAGCAGAAGGATTCTGGGAAATATCAGAGAAGATTCCATTTCAAAACAAACAGGTAAAATCTCTAAATTCTTAAGTTCAAAAAGTTTAAAATGCAAAGTATTAGAGTTAAGAATGTTGATCCAGAGAAACTCCTGGAATCATTGGCTTTTTCTTTGTGCCTTACTACCTTAAAAAAAAACAACAAAACTATATTACTTGTGTGTGTGTGTGTGTGTGTGTGTGTATGTGTAAATGCCATTGTGTGTATACTGTGGAAATCAAATGACAACCTGCAGGTGTGTCAGTTCTATCATGTGGGTTCTGAGGATCAAACTCAGGCCATCAGGTTTAGCAACAGCTGCTTTTACCTACTATGTCATCTTGCCAACCCTGCTCAACCATCTTTGGTACATGGCTCCTAACTTTTAGGTCACCTTATGTATTTAGATGGATATCAAAGCTGTACCTGTCCTGCCAACTTTTTAGTCATCAAATAGAAGAAAGGGAAGAAATGGTTTCTTTCTTTTTTCTATCCCCATAGTTCTTCACTGCTTTAAAAGTATTCCCTAGGACCTCTCTCTAGTAGTTTTTATGCATATTTCATTATGGCCAAACCTAGCTGCAAGAGAAGCTGGGCGCTGTATCTCTTAACTGAGTGTATAACTTCCATTAGATAGGAATTCTCACAGCTCATTAAATAGAAATGTAAGAATGACTATTTGAAAGAAACTTAGCAGTTACTGCTATAGTTAGTTAGAACCCCAACACTGTGGTAAATTCTATGAAGATGGTAAGTGTGTCATAAACACATAATCACAGGCAGAAGGGAGAGTCCAGGGCAGGTACAGATAAGTCTGATGGCAAGGGTGTGCCTCTTGATTTATGGACATCAAGAAGGCATAGGGATCTGAGTTTGTAGATGGACTGTGTGGTGGGGTGATGAAGCTCTCATTGCTTGTATCTGTAAATTTGATACTGAAGGCACTGAAAGTGACAAGCAATAATCAATAATAGCAAAAAACTTTCTTCTTAAAATGAAGAAATTTAGTTCCTAGAAGTGTATAAAATACCTCTGAGAAACATTTAAAAAGTTTCAACAGGGCTCACATGAAATTTAGCTTCAGGAGTTTGGTCTCACTGGGTGGTTTTTCCCCCTAATTATTTCTAAAAAGGAAACTTGGAGCTTGAAACAGGGTGAGAACCTGATCCATTTGTGAGCATGTTAATGTGGCATGAGTGAGGCAGAGTGTCTGGCTCCGCATACCCATATAAATCATTATGTTTCTCTCAGCTTCATTCAGAAAAAGAATGGATTGAACCTAAACTAATTAGATGTCGTCTAAAACAGTAATATATAATGAATAAGCTTTTAGACTGTTAGAAGTAAGTCAGTTTGCAACTTATGGGTAGAGGCTGGAGCTCAGTGGCAGAACGCATAGTGGGCATTCATGAAGGCAAGGTTTTAATCACACAATGATAGATAAAATTTATATATGGAAGCAACACATTTCTCTATGCCAAGCTTCCCATAGCTATAATTCAGCTATTGAAAGATATTTAGTTAATATTCTTGAAAGTGAGCATGAAAA
Source organism: Mus pahari (assembly GCF_900095145.1). Classification (NCBI taxonomy): domain Eukaryota; kingdom Metazoa; phylum Chordata; class Mammalia; order Rodentia; family Muridae; genus Mus; species Mus pahari. The sequence goes on from NC_034591.1 coordinate 85,334,841, forward strand.
TTTGCTCATTCATTTTCTTTTAGTTAGTGTACTGCTTGCCTGTGCCTTATTTTCAGGTGGATAGCTGTCTCCAAAGTATGGAAGCTGGAAAGATTTCTTCCCAAATGAGGGACATTATTTGCTCGATGGAGGTCTTAACTCTACCAAATTAATCCACCTAACAAAAGAGAGTTTGGTCAAGGCAAAGAAGTCCATTGAAAATGACTATCACATTGGAGTGACTCAAGAAAATAAAACTGGATAAATGAAAAGAAAAACACATAAAGTGAATTGTATTGTTCCTTTCATATCCATCACAGGATGGGTGATTAGGAGAGCAAAGGTGATGGAGATACAACATAGGGATATTATGAAACAAAACAAAACAACAAAACAAAACAAAACCACCACATAGTTGGCAAAGAATGTACAGTTCTGAAAACTTGCCAATGCCTTCTGCCTCCTTGGGCACCAGGCATACATGTGGTGTGCATAATATATACTGGCAAAACCCCATACATATAAAATAATTTAAAAAATTGAAAAAATTGAAAAAAATTTCAAGGAACTGCTAGATACAATAGAGGCTATTGTTTTGGACTGACCTGGGTACTAAATGGCCCAGAATCAAGTGAGATTTTAAGGAAGCTTAAAGTGTACTCTGTTTTCTCTATTACAAAATGTGATCAGAAATTGATGTTAAGCAACCACCTTTCCCACTGTTCTGTATCCTTGTTGTCACCTTGCCAAACCCACTGCTCCACACGCCCCAGAGATCACCCATGCTATTTTGTAGCACTGAGACTGCCCTAGCTCATCAAATACACGTGGAAGCCAATTAAATCTATAGTTCATTGAATTTTTGCATTTTGACAGGATAAAGCAGACAGAATTTTTGCCCTCTTGGGTTTCATGCTACAGTAAGTGACAATGAACAAGATTATCTAATGAGGTATGTATAATGCTTATTCAATGCTGGAGGTAATGAATGATGCAAATTGAACAGGAAGAATAGTGTCTGAATGAAGGAGGAAGATGTGTTGCAGTTTTAGACAGAGTGACCCAAAAGGGCTGAGCACTGGCAGGCTTGTGTATAAGCTTGTCATATGACTTTTCTTCAGGCCTTATAAGTTGTGGGTATTCCATGTGTGTATATTTAAATTACGTAAGTTTTTTTCTCTTCTTAATGTGTCTTTTGTCACTCTTGTGTTCAGATGCTGAGGCTTGTGAGAAGGACCAGTTACTACTCCCTGAAAGGGCAGCCATGAGGCCATATCTGTCTCCGTGATGCACAAACGAAGATGACAAGTAGATGGTTGAATATATGAATGTGGAGCTGAGGAGAGAGCTTGGATTCACTCATTTTAAAAACATTTAGACAGTGTGTAAAGCCACAACAATGGACAAGGTCACAAGGGAGAAATAGACTGTCAGCGCCTCAGTGATGAGGATATGAGGAAATTTTGTGAAAGGAAACAGAGACAGGGTGGTCCAAGAAAGAAAAAAAAAATCAGTATGTGATGTTCTTGGAGGGAAGAAACTTCAAGAAAGAAGTAAGTAACTTAGCAATATCTGGAGCAAGACACACCAGAACTTGCATGCCTGTCACAGAAAAAGGGCAACTAGAGATCCGGATACTAAGTACCCAGCATCACACACCTGGAATGTAGTAAGTCTGCAATTAAACAAAATACCCAGGAAAGGATATAGGTACAGAGACAAGATTTAGAGCTAAGATGAAAGGATGGACTATCCAGAGACTACCCCATCCAGGGATCCATCCCATCATCAGCCACCAAATGCAGATACTAATGCACATGCCAGCAAGATTCTGCTGAAGGGTCCCTGATATAGCAGCTTCTTGTGAGGCTATGCCAGTGCCTGGCAAACACAGAAGCGGATGCTCACAGTCAGCTATTGAATGGAACACAGGGCCCCCAATGGAGGAGCTAGAGAAAGTACCCAAGGAGCTGAAGGGGTCTGCAACCCTGTAGGTGGAAGAACAACAATATGAACTAACCAGTACCCGCTGAGCTCATGTCTCTAGCTGCATATGTAGCAGAAGATGGCCTAATCGGCCATCATTGGGAAGAGAGGCCCCTTCGTCTTGCAAACTTTATATGACCCAGCACAGGGGAATGCCTGGGCCAAGAAGTGGGAGTGGGTGGGTAGGGGAGCAGGAGCAGGGGGAGGGTATGGGGAACTTTCGGGATAGCATTTGAAATGTAAATAAAGAAAATTAAAAAAAAAAGCCTTGTTTGTCTTTAATACAAAGGAAGAAAGCAATTAGTCCACTTATTTGTGATATTAGTTGTATTTATAATTCTAGTTGTTTTACTTGAATTTGCTTTGCTAATGAGGGTCTGAAAGGAAGAGGCAAAATGGAAAAATATTCGTCTTTCTGTTCCTCCCTGTTCCAGAGATAGCCTCGTCTTCTCATATAGTGCCAGTCTCCTCTCATAGACATGGTGGTGAAGGTTGGAGTGAACATATTTGTCCATATTGGTAGCCTGGTTACCAGGGATGCCAGTTCATCTGGCAAAATGGAGACTGTTGCTATGACCCCTTCACTGACATCAACTGCATGGTCTACATGTTCCAGTATGACTCTACCTATGACAAGTTCAATGGTACAGTTAAAGCTGAGAATGGGAAGGTTGTCCTTGCTGGAGTATGTGGTCCAGGGCTTCTTACTCCTTGGAGGTCATGTAGGCTATGAGGTTGTCCACCACCATGTTACTATAGCCATATTCATTGTCATACCAGGGATTGAGCTTTACAAAGTTGTCTTTGAGAGCAATACCAGCACCAGTATCAAACATGGAAGAGTAGGAGTCAGTCACTGGTAAAGTTTCAGGAGACAGCCTGCTCCTCAGTGTAGCCCGGGATACCCTTTAGTGGGCTCTTGAATGCCTGCTTCATTGCCTTCCTGATGTCATGGTACTTACCAGTTTTCTCCAGGAGGCATATCAAATCCATGATGGACATATTCTGGGTAGGGACATGGAAGCTCAGTGAGCTTCCCGTTCAGCTCTGGGGTCTTGCCCACAGCCTTAGCAGCATCGGTGGATGCAGAGATGTATTTCTGTGCTGCCCCACAGCCATCATGTCACAGCTCTGTCTCAACTCAGCCCTCAACACTGAGTATCTCCCTCACAGTTTCCATCCCAGATCCCCACAATAACGAGAGGGGTCTAGGGAGCCCTGCTCTTTTGAATACCACCAATAAAGTTCGCTGCACCTACAAAAAAAAAATTGAAAAGGTGCAACTAAAGAATTTTTAAATATATTTTTAGAAGCCATGGAACACTGATGCAATGAGCAATTGCATCTACTACAGAATGCTTCTGGCTCCTCTTTGGCATTTACATTAATCATTTGTTTCCATGCTCAAGGCATCCTTGAATTCCATCCTTTCTCTCACAAGGTTTCATGTGTTCTTCTAGCCACTCTAAGACATCCTACAAGTTGGCATTTTGAAGGCAGTATGCACAGATTACTAAATAAAGAAAACCTGCACATACTTGGCATCTGGTGGTTTCTTAAAATCCCATTATATTTAATGAAATATGAATGAATTCCAATTTCAGGGACAGAGACAGACTAAATATGCATTGAATGATAAATGAGTAAAATGAGAGCTGAACTTCCCTTGTATTTTCCATTAGGAAAAAAATGTTCTTCAAAAGTGTTTGGGATGTAACTTGAGGATCACCAACATGGTCAACATGAAGAATGGCAAGACATTGATTGTAACTCTGCTTGAGGAGCTCATGCCCACACCTGGATATGTCTCACTTTCATCATTTCTCCCTGGAGGAGGCTGGACTTGTCCTTGGGTAGATCTTTTTATTCCTCTGTTCTTGGGAAGTACATACCAGGGAGGGTGTATGCTGTTTTCTTCATGAATGTCTCTTTTTTTCCTAACCCTCATGTTTAAGTCTATATAAACATTTCTTTAGGGTCAACCAGGTGGCTAAGCAGGTGGAGCACTTGTCACACAAGCCTAATGACCGGAGTTTGATTGCCAGAACCAAAAAAAGTGCTAAGGAAAGTGGTGACTCCACAAAAGTTGTCTTCCAATCTCTACATGCACACCATGGTATGTATCACCTGCTTGGTTTGTATAACAATAAATAAAATTCAAAATAAAACAATACAACTGCCCCAAGTATATATTCAATAAAACCTCCAAATATACTTTAGAAGTGTTGTGCTTAAAGTTCTTCTCTCTCTTTTTTTTTTTATTAGATATTTTCTTCCTTTACATTTCAAATGTTATCCCCTTTTCTGGTTTCCCCTCCAAAAACCTCCTATCCCCTCCCCTTGTTCACCAACCCACCCACTCCTGTCTCCTGGCCCTGGCATAGCCTATACTGGGGCATAGAACTTTCACAGGACCAAGGGTATCTCCTCCCACTGATGACCAACTAGGCCATCCTCCGCTACATATGCAGCTAGAGCCATGAGTCCCACCATGTGTTTTCTTTGATTGATGGTTTAGTCCCAGGGAGCTCTGGGGATACTAGTTGGTTCATATTGTTGTTCCTCCTATGGGGCTGCAAACCCCTTCAGCTCCTTGGGTACTTTCTCTAGCTCCTTCATTGGGGACCTTGTGCTCCATCCAATGAATAGTTGAGCATCCACTTCTGTATTTGTCAGGCATTGGCATAGCCTCACAAGAGATAGCTATATGAGGGTCCTGTCAGCAAAATCTTGCTGGCATCCACAATAGTGTCTAGGTTTGGTGATTGTATATTGGATGGACCCTCAGGTGAGAACTTCAGATCGATTTCCCTTATGAATATCTATGCAAAAATACTCAAAATTCTTGCAAACCGAATCCAAGAACACATCAAAATGACAATCCATCTTGATCAAGTAGGCTTCATCCCAGGGATGTAGGGATAGTTCAATATATGGAAATCCAGATGTCATACAGACCCTAAGAGAACACAAATGCCAGCCCAGGCTACTAAACCCAGCAAACCTCTCCATTACCATAGATGGAGAAACCAAAGTATTCCATGACAAAACCAAATTCACACAATATCTTCCCATGAATCCAGCCTTTCAAAGGATAATAGAGGGATCTATTCTGTTCCTGATGCTCACATCTATGGTTCCTGATTTCGTTCCTAGGATTTCTATCTCCAGAGTTGTCTCCCTTTGTGATTTTTTTTTATTGTTTCTACTACCATTTTTAGCTCCTGGATGGTTTTGTTCAGTTTCTTTACCTGTTTGGATGTGTTTTCCTGATGTTCTTTAAGGAATTTTTTTTTTTTGTGTTTCCTCTTTAATGGCTTCTACCTGTTTGGCTGTGTTCTGCTATATTTCTTAAGGGAGTTATTAACATCCTTCTTAAAATCCTCTAACAGCATCATGAGAAGTGATTTTAGATCCGAATCTTGCTTTTCCGGTGTGTTGGGGTGTCCAGGACTCGCTGTGGTGGGAGTACTGGATTCTCATGATGCCAAGTAGTCTTGGTTTCTGTTGGTAAGATCCTTGCATTTGCCTTTTGCCATCTGGTAATCTTTGGTGTTAGATATTCTTGCTGTCTTTGGCTGGAGCTTGTTCCTCCTGTGAGTCTGTAAGCCTGTGTCAGGACTTCTGGGGAGACCAGCTTTCTCCTGGCGACCAGTGGACAGAGGGCTGCTGAACAGTCCCACCTCCTCAGTTCAAATGGAGGCCTGTAGGACCCTGTCCCAGCTGCTCTGCAGCTTCCGTGGCCTGTGCGCTCCTGAGTAGACCTGGATTAGAGAGTCACAGGAGAGAAAATGGCATCTCACCTGAGTCCTGGTGTCAGACACTACCTCCTGAAATTCTTTTCTGTGTGGAATCCACAAATCCAGGTTAGTCCTAAGTGAGGATCCCCAAAAGACTAGGACTGCCCAGGCTGCTGGTGGTGGCAGTGTGAGCTGTCTTTGTCCTTTATTGCTGACAACATGACCTTATCTTAAGGAAAAAGACATCAAATTCTCAGGAGTAAAGGCCTAGGAGGGCAGAACTCCATTCAGGTCAGAGGGCTTCTAATGTCCCTGTCTTCCTATTGCATGTTGGGAATGTATGTTTATTGAGTACGGTGGCAACGCCAGCAGGTATAGCTACTCCATAGGCTGCGGCAGGGGGGATTGCTTGAGCCTAGAAGATTGAGGCTAGCTGGGGTATGGTAGTGAGATCCCAGCTCAATCACATAAACACGTGACTGTACTCACGTTGCTTGAGGTGTATTTTTATGATAACGGTATAGCTCTAAAATAAAACATTTACTCCATAATTTAGTGCTATACTTCCTTTTTATAGTAAAGTATAGTAAAGCAGACCATTTTGATATTGAGTTGAGGGAGCTCATGAGGCCTCACCCTCCCTGAAGATATATATGTAAAATTCATGATCGTTGGGGAAAGTTGGCATTTTTTTTTTTTTTTTTACTATGAATGACACTTTATTCAGTCATTTTCTTTACAACTGAAACCCTGGGAATTCAAAATTAACATCCTTGTCTGTGAGCTTCTTATACACACCAGAAAAAGTTTCGACCTTGTGTTCCACGTTGTTCTGCTGTGCTTTGTCGAAGTGAACTTTTAGGAGCCGGCTGCCATCCAGTTTCACAGGGATCCTCTTCCCCCCAATTTCACTTGGGAAGACCAAGTCCTCAAGGATGGCGTCGTGCACTGCTGTCAGGGTGCGCCTTCTGGGGTGCTTTTGCTTATTTTCCTTATGGCTTTTCTGGGTTGGCTTGGGCGGAATCCTCCTCTGAGCAATGAAGACTGCATGCTTCCCACTGAACTTTTTCTCCAATTCACGAACTAGCCGGACTTGGATTTTCTGGAAAGATTTAAGCTGAGGAACTGGTACAAAAATTATGATAGCTCTCCGACCACCACCAACTTCAATTTCATTCCTGCAGCTGCACCTTGAGATCGAGCAGCGCCCGAGAGATGCCAGATTCGAACTCTTCCAGCTTCTTGCCATTAGGATTCATAGTCCTGGCGCTCGAGCTGAACATGGCTTTATCCTTACGGAGTGCCTGGCTTAGAAAGAGGGACAGCTTTCACGAGAGCTGCTCTTATCCGGGTGGCGGAAGGCATTTTCTTAGGTAGGGTAGTCATTGGTAAGTTGCCGATGCCCCTGTATAAACCTACTCATGCTCCTTTGAAGAACGCTAATGAAACGTATTACATGATAAAAGACATGAAAGTAGATGGGGACCAGCAGGAATGAGGAAAGGAAGCAGCTGGAGTGGCAGGTGGACAAGAGATGATGACAAGGGGTGGATCTGATCAGACTACATTATATACATTTATAAAAAGGCAGTGCTGCAACCCATCGGGTGTAAGTACAGCTAATATATACTAATAAAAATGAAAAAGTTGGAAGAAACATATTTTCAGGCAGGATGTGAAGAGAAGTGAAAGAGAAGACTCATTGACTGCCACACCTCGCACAGAGGCCCTGGTGTTGGACTACTCATGATTTCCTTCCTGTGCTCTGAGAGAGAGAGAGCTGCTAATTTTAGATTTGTCTTTATGGTCACAGTCAGTGTTTTTGTTTGGATTGAGACAATGATCTCAGGAAAGAATGGAGTTTCTATAAAACTGTTGCTTAGCTTTTTGTTCTTTTGCTTATCTTTCCCTTTCTCTGTTATACAACTCATCAGGAATCTTCTTACTGCTCAGAGTAAAAATGGCTCATTTAAGAGCACATTCCTAACATTTATGAAAGGCAAATCACAAAAACAGACAATAGTCTGTATTTTTTAGCATAAGGGTGAATGGAATGTTTCTTCATAGCAATGATGGGAAATCTACACATGCAAGGTGGAGAGTCACTATCTTGAGCTAGGATGACTATGAAATTAGCAAAAAGGCTAAAAGAGCCCTAACTTGAAACATTAATTGGAATTTAATGGTTAATCTTGGCAGTGAGAAAGATACATAGTAACCCTCCATCCAGTCTCTGGTAGCTCTCTGTAATTTTGTCCTAACTGTGGTATTCACAGAAGTTGTACAATCTAGTCATGAATCTGAGTCTAATTACTTTATATTAGTGTCATTCTTTTACCTCAAAGAGAGCTATGGTTTATTTTTAATCGCCTCTTATATGTTAAGTCAATAGTGTCTGCCAAGTGGGTAACAGTTGCCTTTAGAGCACAACTCTGAAATTGGCATAATTACCTCACACAGAGAGAAGCCGCAGCAGGACTCCATAATCTCTGGGTTTATAAAATCTAATTATGTTCAAAATACAATATTGCATTTTCACTGATCTCAGAAAGAGCCCAAACATGATCAAAGCCAGACTAACCACAGAGTACGTGGAGAACAGTGAGGTGTCCTCTGCATTCAATCTGCCCCTGCCAGCTGTCTGAGGGAGAAGCCCCCCTTGCTCAGTCAGTCCTCATGTCACAGAGAAATGTGCGGATGTGCTGGATAAATTTCTGGACTGGCCCACTTGACGTCAGGTAAAAAATTCTCTGTTTCGTCCTGCGGTTCAGGCTTCTCTAGGCCAAGCTAAGTCCAGAGTGGAAGAGAGGAGCCCAGTCGGCTTCTCCATGCTGCTTTAGAAGCAGATGTAACTAAGAGTTGGAGAAAGGGAGGCCCAAACAAGGTCTCCAGTGTGTTCTCAGAAGGAAGTTTGTTTTCCTCACCTTTACACTTTGGAATTTTACAACTGATTGTGTTTGATAAAGAGGATAAACTGCTAAAGTATATCTTCCAAAACCTCTGCACTATTCCATAGTCATGAGCAATCCCTCTATTTTAAAAAAGGATGATTGAAAATATAAGAAAAGAGGAAGCCGGGAATGTGCTGGGAGTGCAACCCAGGAACCCACGCTGCCTGAGAGCCATCCTGGTTAGAAAAATTCTACTCTAAAGAAAGTGCACACCCAGACCACACATACACACACACACACACACACACACACACACACACACACACACACACTTTAGGAATTGGTTTCACTGCACTATCTGTGACTATTTTTTTTTTTTTTTGATCCTATGTAAGAAAGAAGAATGTATTAGGGCAGGGAATAATTTATTTTCCTTACCAGCTACAGCATTGTACAGAGCATGCTTCCCCATCATGTTTCAGTATCTCTCCCCTTACTGTTTCTTAGTGGCATCTTGAGGTCCACTTCCCTCCTTTCTTTCTCCTATGCCATACCAAATGGGAAGATATTTCCACTGAGAAACAACAACTTACAAGTGTGAGACTCAGTTAATAATATATAGTAAAATAATAAAAGAAGTTAATAATATACTCAAGAGCAAATTGGATTGATGTCACAGTTCATACTTGTTCCCAGAAGGTACAGAAAATACAGCATTCAGGCAAAGACTGGAGGTGATGTGGCTAGCACCATCAATGGGGAAAGAAGTATGACTTTGACCACTCAAAGGACTTTTGCATGCATATTATAGTTCCACTTCTGTGTTTTATGGGATTCCCGAGTATCTTTATCTTCTGTTTATTTGCTTTTTCCTTTTCTGCTGTGTTTGATTTTGTCTTACTAAATTTTATTATGTTATTTCCCAAGGTGCTTGTATGTTTTTAAAGAAGAGACAGAATGGAGGCAGCCCCAGAGAAGAAGGGAAATGAAGATGAATGAGAGGAATACAGGGAGGGAAAATAGTAATCAGAGTATATTTGATTAAAAAAATAAAAGAAAAAAGTCTCCTTCCTACGAACATTCCCCTTTGCTTTCTTCCAATTTTTTTTTTTCTCAAAAGGAGCTCTGGCAAAGTTTTATTAAAGGAAAACATTCTTGTTTACTTCTCACCAGTCTGTTCTGGCATGCTTCTAACAATATCAGAATCACCTGGGTCAATGATAGCCAGTGTACATACTCTGTAGTATTTTCCACACGTTGTACCTAACTCAATATTATTGCCACTGTAGTGATGGACACCAGTTTTAGCCAACATAGCATAGTACTCTCTTTCAGATTTCCTCCAAGCTGGGCAATTGTTGGTGAGAATAATCAACTTCGCTTTGCCTTGTTTGATCATCTTCAGTGTCTGTTTGTACCCCAGCACACACTTTCCACTTTTCATAACAAGCTGGAGCCTAGAGTTGATCGACTCCAGAGCCTTTTTCCATCTTCTTTGCAGCCACCACCTTCCTGCCTTAGGTGCGGACACCCCCAACCGAGATCAGCTGCCAAGATGGCTGGGGAGTGAGATACGCACTTTCTTCCAAATCGACAACCTCTTTTTGTTTAATTTTTGTTATACACACATATATGTATATGTACATACACACAACACAGACACATATATGTATATATACACATATTTATGTATGTTCTTAAATATGTCAATGAAACCTGGTCAATCTATATAATATTTATATACATATGATTTTAGACCACCATTTGATGTTTGATAATCAATCAGTGTTCTCGTCCCTAGTGATTTAGTTTGAGTTAATATTACTATGATGAGACATAATGACCAAAACCAACTTGGGGAGAAAGGGTTTTGCTTGGCTTTCATATCCTGAACCACAGTCCTCCGAAAGAAGCCAAGGCAGGAACTTGGAGGCGGGGTTCATTCAGAGGCCCTGGAGGGATGCAGTTTACTGACTTGCTCCTACTGTCTACTTATCATCCTTTCTTATAGAACCCAGGACCAATAGCCCAAGGGTGTCCCCACAATGGACTGGACACTCTCCCATCAATCACTAATTAATAAATTGTTCTAAAGGCTAGGCCACAGCCAGATTTTATGGAGATAATTGTGGTTACCTCTTCTATTTTTTCCTGTTATTCATTCTTTTTAAAAAATTTATTATTATTTTCTTTATTTACATTTTAAATGCTATCCCCAAAGTTCCCTAT
>NC_034591.1:85345945-85353877 GCF_900095145.1 Mus pahari
TCTGGATAGTCCATCCTTTCATCTTAGCTCTAAATTTTGTCTCTGTACCTATATCCTTTCATGGGTATTTTGTTCCTTATTCTAAGGAGGAATGAAGTAGCCACACGATGGTCATCCTTCTTGGTTTTCTTGTGTTTTGCAAAATGTATCTTGGTTACCTCTTCTTAAATGTTCCCTACTCTTAAATGACTGTAGCTTGTTTTAAGTTGACATAAAACTAGCCAGAACACACGGAGACCTCTACTAAACTATAATACAAACTGGAAGGAGGGAGGGGGAAGAAATGTCTCATCCAAATCCCAAATCCCAATTCCTCCTTGGTACTTTCTAAAACAATTGATGTGCATGCATGTGTGTGCTCGTGCTCACATATGAGCACGCAGGTGCCCATGAAGACAGAAGAGGGTTTTGGAGCCACTCGAGCTAAAGTTACAGGTGACTGTGAGGCACTTATTGTGGGTGCTGGAAACAAACTCTGATCCACTACAGGAGCAGCAAGTACTCTTACACCGAGCGATCTCTTCAGCACCCCCTTTTTGATAAACGTCCTGAAGAAACTCAGGAGGAAGAACATATCTCAATAAGTGCTATATACAAGAAACCTATATCTAAAATTATAGGAAATATTGGAAAACTCAGGACAATTCCACTAAAATAAGTGACAACACCTTAAAAAAAACATTTGTACTCAGTGTAGTCCTGGAAGTCATAGCTAGCCCAATAACACAAGCAAATGAGAGGGTAAATAAAGAAGGAAGGCAGCATACCTCTAGCTACAGATGGCATGATGCCCTATATAAGAAACCAAAAGAATCTAGCAGGATACTCCCAGAGCTGATACATGCTTTTTGCAAGGTGACAGGACACAAATCGGTGACCTTATTTATTAGTGACAGGCATACTGAGAAGTTAATCAAGGAAATAATCCCACTCACAATAAATTGAAAAACAAACAAACCAAGAAGCAAAAATAAATACCTCAGAATAAACTTAACTAAAGATGTGACGGCTCTCTGAAAGGAAACTTCAAAAACTGAAGAAAAAAAAATCAAGGAAGGCATTAGAAGATGAAGAAACTTCACATAATTACAAATCAGATGGATGAATTAATATTGTGATAATAGCCCTTTTACCAAAGAAATCTACAGAATCAGCAAAATCCAATTAAAAATCCCAATACTATTCTTTATAAAAATATAAAACAATCTTAAAATTCATATAAAAGCATAAAAGACCCCAGATAGCTAAAGTAATTCTGAGCAAAAAGGGTAATGGAGATATCACTGAACCTTACTTGAAGTTATGCTACAGAGCTATTGTAATAAAAATAGCATGGTGCTAATATAAAAATAGATATATAGACCAATGAAATAGAATAGAGAAAACTGACACAAACTAACTTCAGTAATGGGATTTTTAAAATATATACAGATGCTAAAATACACTAGATAAAAGACAGTCTCTTCAACAAAAGGCACTGAGAAAAATCAGATAGCCACAGGTTCAAGAACAAAATGAGATCCTTGTCTCTTACCCAGCACAAAAGTGAACTCGGAAAGTATCCAAGTCTTCACTCCGTGGAAGGGTGCAAGCATGAGAAAGCGTGAGCAGGCATGAGCAGGCGTGAGCAGGCATGAGCAGGCGTGAACAGGCATGAACAGGCATGAGCAGGCATGAGCAGGCGTGAGCAGGCATTAGCAGGCATGAGCAGGCATGAACAGGCGTGAGCAGGCGTGAGCAGGCGTGAGCAGGCATTAGCAGGCATGAGCAGGCATGAACAGGCGTGAGCAGGCGTGAGCAGGCATGAGCAGGTGTGCTGCAGGAAAAGGCTTCAGCTTTTATCATACAGTCGCTCATTTCCTCTGTCAGGTTTATTCCAAGGTTTGTGTTCCTCCCTCCCTTCTTTCCTTCTTTTCTTCCTTTCTCTTTCATCCCTTTCTTAGTTTCTTCTTCAGGCAGGACTTTTTTTAAAAAAAAAAAAACAAACATAGGGTACTCCAGTTACTCAGCCAAAAGGACTGGAATGGGATCTAACAAAATTAAAAAGTGTCTGTACAGCAAAAGAAATAGATAATCATGTGAAGAGACAGCTTACAGAATGGGAGAGGAATCTTTGCTAGCTATACTTCTGATAGAGGATTAATATCTAGAATGTTAAAAGAAGTGAAATAGCTAAATTACAAAAAAAAAAAAAAATGATGGAGGGACTGAAGAGCTGACTCAGTGATTAAAAACAGTGCCTGATCTTCCAGAGAACCTGTGTTTGATTCCTAGCAGTGACATGGTGACTCACAACCATTTGTAACTCCAGTCCTAGGGGAATCCAAAGCTATTTTTCTGGCCTCCATGGGCACTATAAGCACATGACATACAGACATGCATGTGTGCAAAATACCTAGACAGATAAATAAATTTAAAAAGAAAACAAATGCCAGAAAGTGGTGGGGCATGCCTTTAATCCCAGCACTTGGGAGGCAGAGGCAGGCCAAGGCTACACAGAGAAACCCTGTCTCAAAAATCCAAAAAAGAAAGAAAGAAAGAAAGAAAGAAAGAAAGAAAGAAAGAAAGAAAGAAAGAAAGAAAGAAAGAAAACAAACAATGTGACTTTCAAAAACAAGCATAGGAAGGTAACGGAAAGTTGTCCAAAGAATAGAAACATTTTTTAAAAAAGGGTTCAACATAGTTTTATGTCAGAGAAATGCAAATAAGAATTTTGAGATTCCATCACACCGCAAACAGACTGGCTATTGTTGAGAGAACAAATTCTGGTGAGGAAAGGTGAACTGCTGGTGGAAGTGGAAACTGGTGCTGGCAACAAGGAAAGCAGTGTGGGGGATTCCCCAGAAACCTAGTGATAGATCTAGCCTATGACCCAGCTAACCTACTCTTAGGGCTATACCCAAAGGACCTATACCCATTTGAGATACATTGTTCATTGTTCATGGTTACTCTACTCTTAGTAATGAACAAGCTTCACCCACCTAGATGTCCATCCACTGATAAATGGATAGTGAACATGTGTTACATATATGTGCAGAATGGGATATTATTCAGCAACAAAGAAAAGAGAAGTTATGGTATTTGCAGGAAAATGGATAGGACTAGAAAATATTATATATTGTTCTATAAACAAATACTTAAATTATGTGTCTGTCTGTGCATGAGTACAGGCACTCAGAGGCTGATTCCCTGGAGCTTGAGCAATTGTGAACCAAGCACCATGCATACTGGTCAAGGAGTTCAAATTCTTGTAGGAGTAGTTACCACTGTTAACCTTCATCTCCCAAACATTATATGAAATGAAGTAACTCATGCTCAGAAAGACAACATTTCATGCTCTTTCTCCTATGTGGATCCCTGGCTATCATATTTTATGTGCATTTGTAGATATATGTGTGTAGGGAGAGGCCAGGGACCTAGAAAGGGGCCCTTGAGAGGGGAAAACAAGGCTTCCAGGGAGATCGGTGGCAAGGGTAATAGATCAATTGTGCAATGTAAGCACAAGTGCGAATATGGGGGTAGGAGGGCTTAGTGCAGCATGGGGGCAAGGACATGACTTCAGGAGAGTGTCAACCAAAACTAAGCATAACCAAAAAAGCCACAAGAAACCTGCTACTTTGTAAGCTAATTAAAAAAAAGTTTTTCCTGTGCTGAGCAGAGATGTGGTGGGAGGAGAGGCCAAAGAACAAAAACTGTTGCATGCTTCACACCACCTGGGGCAAGAGGCATGCACTGTGCTGTGGCGGAAGCATTTGTGAAAGAGCAAAGAACTCTTTGCTGTCGTCCTTTTAACTGAAGAAAATCTTTTTACACACGTTAGATTAATGATTGCAATGACATGACTTAAAAAATGTCTTCCACAATATACCAGATCAGCCAATGAACAGAGATAAATCTGTCTTGTCATTGTGTCTTAAATCTGACCCACCTCTTTCCCTTACTGTCAGTCTCCCTTTAGAGAGGAATAAGGAAAAGTCATGACAATTTACAAGTCAAGGTATTTAACTGCTGAATTTTGTGAGTGGCATAAAACATCTTGTTTAGATTATGGAAAGTACAACAAATACATATATACTTTAGGATAGACAACAGAATTTCCATTAAGTGGTAATTTTTTTACATTTTACCTGGTTGTTCTACTTTGGAGAAGAATGGCTTCATAGAATGAGAAAAAAGTAAACAGAGGCATGTAGTGACCAGCCTGCAATGTCTGCAGCAGTGACCAGTCTGCAATGTCTGCAGCTGACATAGGCTATGGAATGTAATGGATATTCATCATTTCAGAGTTGGATACAGATCTGTTTTCAGGAGAGTTTTATGACAGATTCAACACATAGTTGGCAATAACAGTCAAACTGCTTGTTTGGTCTATCCTATGCCTTCCTCACGTGGATTCTGCTAGAATAAATATTGGTGTTTGCCACAGATTGAAGCCCACCACTTCCCACTTCTAACTTCAATGGAGAAAGGAAGCCCATGGGTCCCACCACTACCGTTGTAAAATCTTTTAATCTAAAACGATGGAAGTAGTGGAAGAACAATGAGCAAGTATGCTAACTGGCTGCTAGCCTCTGTTCCTACCATTACTTGTTCTGTAGTTTGGTTTTAGGTCTTACCTATTCAGGAGAACTTTAAGTATTAGATGAAAATTAAACGTGTTTCTGCCTTTGCAAGGAAATATTCATGTTTTGATTTTAAAGACCCATTTTCTACATTTCACTACTATATTTTTTGCACTATTTATTCTTTGTACAAACTGAGCTGTACTGTACAATTTAATGACAGAAGTAGGGAAGAAATAGTCCTGGTGGCATACACCTTTAATCCTAGCACTTGGGAAGAAGCGGCAGGAAAACCAGGAGTTCAGCCATCCTCAACTATACAGTGAGTTGGTCAAGTTGGCTTTGTGACCCCCTGTCTCAAGTGGGAATATTAACATGAGATGAAAACAAACAAATGAGCGAACAAGCAAACAAGCACAGCCTCATTGTTTTGTTTTGTTTTGTTTTGCCAGTGAAGTAAGTCCCATCCTGGAGTCATGGCAGTGCAATTACACCTCTTTTGAGGGAAGCTTTGGCTTGCAGTGGAAAGGCAGCTTCTCACATTGACTTTGATGGCATAATCTACTTTTGCAAGAGTGAAATCCTACTGAAATGGCTTTCCAAAACGTTCTGTGGAAAGTAAGAATTACTAGACGGCAAGTCTTCATGTCTGATTGCCAAACAGGAGACAAATTCATCAGACAGCAGAGTCTGCGCTGGGATAGTTTCACTGGGTGAGTCACTTTGCAAAATCATGCTGGTTTCCTCCTGTCTTGAGTTTTGTATGTCAAGAGAATTGAATTCTCCTTGATTTAAAACAAGGCTCAATTCATCAAGAATTAGTGTTTTGCTTAGTAAAGCCATACTTGAAGCAGAAAATTGGAAGTTGGGATACATTTTCAATCTGGCAAAGTGGTCATCTGTGGCCTCAAGGGATGTAGGGTCTCTTTCATCTCTGTTAATGAAATGGTTTCCTCCAGGAGGAACATTTGAAACCTGGGGTTTGTATCCAGTGTTGAGATCAGGAATATACACAACAGAAGAACTGGTAGACAGTGTAGTTAGAGGACAGTCTCTTGTCTCAAGAAGTCCTGTGAGCCTTTCTTCTTTGTAATCTGTGGGTTTGTGTTCCAGGGGAGAGATTTCACTTATCTCTGTAAGGACAGGATCCACATACAGGGCCTGCTCACTGGCATTATCATTCTCAAATACACCTTTTTCCTAAGAGGGAAAAACATTAATTCATTTTACAGGCAGCCCACTACCACCAAAACCCCCAAAATTATTTAAAAGAATTGACTGGATAATTGAGTTGGGGCTGAAACTTTCCCCAATTTTCGTTTCCTTT
The DNA here is from genome assembly GCF_900095145.1 of Mus pahari. NCBI lineage: Eukaryota > Metazoa > Chordata > Mammalia > Rodentia > Muridae > Mus > Mus pahari. Next base: position 85,351,835 of record NC_034591.1, read on the forward strand.
TCCGTTTATCTGAGTGTTTATCTCCTGGATGATTTCTTCCTTCTGTCTTTTTGTAGGTCTCCCAAAAAGAGAATTAAGAATAATCCATGTCTTAAGTATATTTCTTGGTTAACCTCCACCTTTTTTTTTTTTAAGTTTTAGATTTTTTTATTTGTTTATTTTTATTTTATCCTGAGAATCCTTCATTCAAATGATGTGCATCTAGGCTACATTGACTCATGTGTTGACTAGTTTTATGTCAATTTGATCCAAGCTAGAGTTATTTTGGAAGATGAGTGAGACAATATAGCCACAGATTGGCCTGCGGGCAAGTCTGTGGTGCATTTTCTTGATGATGATTGATGTGGGAGAGACTAGATCATTGTAGGCAGTGCTACCCATGAGCTGGTTGGTAGTCCTGGGTATGTAAGAAAGCACACTAAACAGGTCATGGAAAGCAAGCCAGTAAGCAGCACTCATCCATGGCTTCTGCATCAGTTCCTGCCTCAATATTTTGCCCTTCCTTCCCTGGGTGATAGATGGCCAGCTATAAGATGGTCTCTTTCCTCCTCAAGTTGGTTTTAGTCAGTGTTTATTCACAGCAATAGACAGCTAACTAAGGCAGTGGGCTCACCCAACTTTAAGCAGAGCCCAAGTTTGTCTGCCCAAGCTAAAAATCAAAATATAACTCAAATATAAAATTGTTAGGATAGGTGGTAGAGTACTTTAATTGACAAACTGATAGCCTAGATGTTAATTATATATCACACTACATAGTTTGCATAGTTGCTATGGTTATGCTCAATTTATATCTGAAAAAGGAGCCTTTTAATTGGACAGAAAGGTGGAAATGTTGTGGGTTATCTTGGTGCTGTTTGTATTTTGATGTTAATTCAGCTTCATTAAGAGGTGCTGGCCCTGAAGAGGAATAGATCACATACTCAGGTGTTCTCCCTTGGCCTTCTCCCCTTTCTAATTGGTCAAATAAAGGTGGAAACCAATGATTGGGCAATGGAAGGGAAAGGTGGGTCTCAGAGAGGGAGGAGGACGAGGAGGAGTGAGGGGAAGAGGAGGTGGAAGGAGGATGGAGCAGAACCACATGGCCTGGAGAAGCTGCAAATAGCAAGGGGTCTCATAGCTGGGGAATAGATTAGTACAGTGATAGTTCTGTATAATCTAGGCATATAGTTTATAAATATAATAACTGGGTTGTGATTTTTTTTATATAGGCTAATTGGGATAAGAAGTTAACACAACAGTCCCTTCAGTACTTGAGTTCACATCACCCTCCTTCCCAGAATATTTTTTTCTCTTGAGAAAGTTCTCATCTTTCCATATTTTCTCTCTGCTTTGTAGCTGTCAAAGCTTTTCCCAACTGCCTAGCATCCCTAGGCTATCCTGTGAACTCCTCTTTTCCTGGAAAAAAATATGATACATATATACATACACATAGTCTGATGACCAGACTGAACTCTTATTGGTCCTAAGTGATTTTTTTAGTTATGGATATTTTGTTGTTGTTTATTGCTTATTTATAGATTTATTTATTTTATATGTATGAATGTTTTGCTTGCATATATGTGTGTTCATTATGTGTGTATATGGTACAGTGGAGGTCAGAAAAGGGCACTGAATCCTCTGGAACTGGAGTTATGGATGGTTATGGGCCACCATGACAGTTCTAGGAATGGAGCCTTACTCCTCTGCAAGAGCAACAGGTATTCTTAACCACTGCACTGCCTCTCCAGCCCCTGCTTATTTGTCTGACAAAGTCTCATTATATAGCTCTGGTTGGCCTTGAAATCATCCTCCTCCTGCTTCAGCCTTCCCTATGCTAGTTTTATTGGCATACCCCATCACACTGGACACCAATCAGTTTCTGTTTGGTGCTGTTTGATTACCTGTAATAATTTTGCAACACTGCTATTTTCCATATTAGGAATATCTTCATAAAGCCATTTTGGGATCATCAGTAAGACTTTTCTTTTAATTCTAGAAAACAAAAAGATACATTAGAAGCAGCTCCTTCCTTCCTTCCTTCCTTCCTTCCTTCCTTCCTTCCTT
>NC_034591.1:85354634-85356259 GCF_900095145.1 Mus pahari
ATATATATATATATATATATATATATATATATATATATATATATATATATATATATATATATACCTCTAGGTCAGCTATGATTTAAAACTACTAATCTACTGTGTACTCAGATTGTTTAACCTACCTTTAAGAGTACAATATAACAATTGACTTTACTTGCCTGGGATTTCCCATCCATGCAATCAACATTTACAACCTAAGCTAATGCATGGCTATAATCTTAAATTACGTACCATTCCCCTGACCCAGATATTGCAAGTATATCATTTGCTTAAACCAGGAAATACAGAAGTTGAAAGCCACTTACTGAAATCTACTATAAAGGTTGAAAGCAATCATGTATGAACACTGGATGATAAATAATGGTATTTGTTTTCTGGGTCAGTTGGGATCATTGGAGTCAGAGACTTAATCCCTTATAAAACGTAGAGATTTCTGTAGAGTATCCCACTCCTCCTCATGGGATGCTTTCTGTGCTGCTCAATAAATAAAGAGTGAAGCCCCTTGAGAGGGACAGACACAGCAGTCATAGATAGACAGATACAGGGATAAGCACACACAGACACATGGACAGACAGAGCCACAAGACAGCAGGTACAGGTTCAGACACATACAACAGACAGATGAGAACCAAAGTTAGCAGAAGCATAAAGCAGAGGATTCAGATCTGGACTTGTTCCTTCTTGGTAAATGACTCCAAGGGAAGTGCTTTTAGTTCTTTCCTTAATGTGACACTAATGCATTGGTAACTTGGTCTTATTCTCTAACATGTATAATCTGTACATATTTAAAATGTGATTTACCAGTCAGGAGTATACAGGCCACAGAAGCGGCAGAGCAGCTGGGACAGGGTCCTACGGGCCTACATCTGCACCCAGGAGATGGGGCTCTTCCTCAGCCCTCTATGCACCTTCCACGCCAGAGGAGAACTAGCCTCCAGGGAGTGCTCTGACCCCTGGGACTCAGGGGAGATCCACAAAAATCACTTAAAGAACAAAGGAAAACACAACACAACCAAACAGGTGAAGGAATTGAACAAAACCATCCAGAAGCTAAAAATAGAAGTAGAAACAAGAAAGAAATCACAAAGGGAGACAACTCTGGAGATAGAAAACCTGGGAAAGAGTTCAGGAGCCATAGATGTGAGCATCAGCAACAGAATAGAAGAGATAGAAGAGAGAATCTCAGGTGAAGAAGATACCATAGAAAACATTGACAGAACAAAGAAAATGCAAAATGCAAAAAGATCCTAGGAAAATCAAAACATCCAGGAAATCCAGAACACAATGAGAAGACCAAACCTAAGGATAGTATAGATCAGAATGAAGATTTTCAACTTAAAGGGCCAATAAATATCTTCAACAAAATTATAGAAGAAAACTTCCCTAACCTAAAGAAATAGATGCCCATGAACATACAAGAAGCCTACAGAATTCCAAATAGTTTGGACCAGAAAAGAAATTCCACCCATAACATAATAATCAAAACACCAAATGCACAAAACAAAGAAAGAATATTCAAAGTAGAAGGGAAAAAGGTCAAGTAACATATAAAGGTAGAACTATTAGAATTACACCAGACTTCTCCCAGAGATGGTGAAAGCCAGAAGATCCTGGACAGATGT
>NC_034591.1:85356589-85357749 GCF_900095145.1 Mus pahari
TGTTTTGTTTTGTTTTTCAAGACAGGGTTTCTCTGTGTAGCCCTGGCTGTCCTGGAACTCACTCTGTAGACCAGGCTGGCCTCGAACTCAGAAATTCACCTGCCTCTGCTTCCCAAGTGCTGGGATTAAAGGTGTGTGCCACCACACCCGGCACAAATGGTCTTAAGAAACAAGCTGGAGTAGCCATTCTAATATCGAATAAAATCAACTTTCAACCTACAGTTATCAAAAAATACAAGGAGGGGCACTTCATACTCATCAAAGGTAAAATCTATCAAGATGAACTCTCAATTCTGAATATCTATGCTCCAAATGCAAGGACATCCACATTCATTAAAGAAACTTTACTAAAGTTCAAAGCACACATTGCACCTCACACAATAATAGTGGGAGACTTCAACACCCGACTCATCCATGGACAGATCCTGGAAACAGAAACTGAACAGAGACAGAGTAAAACTAACCAAAGTTATGAAAAGAATGGATTTAACAGATATCTATAGAACATTTTATCCTAAAACAAAAGGATATACCGTTTCCAAAATTGACCATATAATCATCACAAAACATGCTTCAACAGATACAAAAATATTGAAATAATCCCATGCTTCCCATCAAATCATCACAGATTAAGGCTGATCTTCAATAACAACATAAATAATAGAAGGCCCACATACACAAGGAAGCTGAACAACACTCTACTCAGTGATAACTCGGTCAAGGATGAAATAAAGAAATTAAACACTTTTTAGAGTTTAATGAAAATGAAGCCACAACATACCCAAACTTATGGGACACAGTGAAAGCAGTTGTTAGAGTAAAACTCATAGCTCTGAGTGCCTCAAAAGAGAAACTGTAGGGAGCATACACTAGCAGCTTGATAGCACAACTGAAAGCTCTAGAACAAAAGGAAGCAAAATCACCCAAGGGAAGTAGACAGCAGAACATAATCAAACTCAGGGCTGAAATCAACCAAGTGTGCTACATCCACTCCAGTAGTGACACGCATGACAGGCCAAAAGCCTGGATGCAGTCCTGAGGCAAAGAGTTTCACAGAAACTTAATCTCCTGGAACTGTAGCATCCCATAGCATGTATGCTCCAATTTTGACCTTGCGAATGGATCTGTGTGCTTCCTTTCAGTATTGTTTTGTTATAGGT
>NC_034591.1:85358114-85359301 GCF_900095145.1 Mus pahari
CAGACTACATTACTTATTAGTAGAAAGTCCCCCCACACTATCACTTAGAATAAAAGCAAGTCGCTCCCATATACAGGAGTTTACAATGGTTTAGGAAGTAGATCAGGCTATGGTTTTAGAGTATTGCATTATTTATGAGATGGTTAGCTAGAGCGGAACTCCCTAATTAGAACCATGACTTGGGTGTGAAAGCCCTTGCCCTGGGAGTGTAAAGACCTCACACCTGGCTTCTAAGACTATAGCTGACCTTAGATAGAGCTGACTTTGTCTCAGTTGCTTTATTGCCCAGTTCCTGCCAGTCTTTATTTTTACATTACTCTGTTTTGTGTTAGGGTCATTGAGCATCCAGTAACCTCATTGTACCTTGCCAATGTGTCATATAACTCCCCTATTTTCTTCTGTATAAAAAGTTTGATGCTCAATTTGACAAATTACACGCAGATCCAGCACACTTTCTCTTGTTACCTGTTTGTCACCCCATTCCCACCGACTCTATGCCCATCTGTCTAAATCCCTGATTCCCACAGATTGAGGGGGGCCTATTGAGCCCGGTCCATGGCACAAGTGGAAACAAAAAGAATTATACAAAGAATCAACCAAACCAGGAGCTGGTTCTTTAAGAAAATCAACAAGATAGATTAAACCCTTAGTCAGACTAATGAGAGGGTACAGGGACTATATCCTAATTAACAAAATCAGAAATGAAAAAGGAGACATAACAAGAGAATCTTAGGAAATTCTAAAAATCATCAGATCCTATTACAAAAGCCTGTACTCAACAAAACTGGAAAACCTGGATGAAATGGACAATTTTCTAAACAGATACCAGGTACCAAAGTTAAATCAGGATCAGATTAATGATAAAAATAGTCTCATAGAAACAGTTATTAATAGTCTCCCCCCAAAAAGCTCAGTACCAGATAGGTTTAGTGCAAAGTTCTATTAGACCTTCAAAGAAGACCTAATACCAATTCTCCTCAAACAATTCCACAAAATAGAAACAGAAGGTACTCTACCCAATTCCTTCTATGAAACCACAATTAACTCTGATACCTAAACCACACAAAGATCCAACAAAGAAAGAGAATTTCAGACCAATTTCCCTTATGAATATTGATGCAAAAATACTCAATAAAATCCTCGCAAACCGAATCCAAGAACACATCAAAACAATCATCCATCATGAT
>NC_034591.1:85360156-85371746 GCF_900095145.1 Mus pahari
ATTCCTGACCTCAAGCTGTACTACAGAGCAATTGTGATTAAAAACTGCATGGTACTGGTACAGTGACAAACAGGTAGACCAATGGAATAGAATTGACCTAGAAATGAACCCACACACCTCTGATCTTTTGATCTTTTCCATCCATTGGAAAAAAGAGCATTTTCAACAAATGGTGCTGGCTCAACTGGTGTTTAGTATGTAGAAGAATTCGAATTGATCCATTCTTATCTCCTTGTACAATGCTGAAGTCTAAGTGGATCAAGGACCTCCACAAAATACCAGAGACCGAACTTATAGAGGAGAAAGTGGGGAAGAGTTTTGAACATATGGGCACAGGGGAAAATTCCTGAACAGAACACCAATGGCTTGTGTTGTAAGATCAAGAATTGACAAATGGGACCTCATAAAATTGCAAAGCTTCTATAAGGCAAAGGACACTATCAGTAAGACAAAAAGGAAATCAACAGATTGGGAAAGATCTTTATAAATACTACATCTGATAGAGGGCTAATATCCAATATATACAAAGAACTCAAGAAGTTAGACTCCAGAGAACCAAATAACCCATTTTATTAAAAATGGGGTACAGAACTAAACAAAGAATTCTCAACTGAGGAATACCAAATTGCTGAGAAGCACCTAAACAATGTTTAATGACCTTAGTCATCAGGGAAATGCAAATCAAAACAATCCTAAGGTTCTACCTCACACTAGTCAGAATGGCTAAGATCAAATCCTCAGGTGACAGCAGATGCTTGCGAGGATGGGGAGAAAGAGGAACACTCCTCCATCGTTGGTGTGATTGCAAGTTGGTTTCCTATTTCTGATTGGCTAAGCAGCAGTCAATGAAAAGACTTATAACTAGTCAAAATTCTGAGAAGTAACTATTTAATGATCAACCTGATTGGGCCATCTGTAACACCCTCAACTTGCAAGGCTCAAGAAAGCATGAAAGAAGGGACAGAAATAATGTAGGAGCCTGAGGATAGAAGGAATGTTGTGAAAAAGTATCTTCAGAAGACAACAGGGTGGAAGTGCTCACAAACTCATACCAAATGTGGTTATCTGCATGAGACCTGTACAAGATTTAATCAGTAATTATCCCAGTATAGACATGGGATGGGCACATGATTCTCATCCCTAGCTGAGAAGCTATTGGCGGGTAATGACTGCTGGGCTAGGGGAAGTCATTTTTCTTTAGTGATGATTTAGTAAACAAGTCTACGTTTATGTACATGCAAGCAACCCCTATTAAACTAAGTGGGGTGCATAGGGGAATAAGAGAGGGAATTCCATCAAAATATACTGCATACTTTTGTGGAATTGTTAAAATAGTTTTAAAATAGAAGGGACCTTGAGGCTAGACTCACAAACATCAACAGTCGATAATGGAGTGACAAATTAAAACAGCTCCACTTGTTTTCACACTGATTAATCTATTTCATTTGGATAGAGGTTAAGGCAGGCTGTGATGACTGGGAACAACCCAGACACTGTGGGATAGTGCCTGGTACAATGTTAGTGCTGTGTAAGAAGAAGAGAACATGGAAATTGATATCTATGGTCTCTCCTTGATGAGTGCTTGAGGACCTTGGGTGGAGGAGTCAACATTTTTTTCTAAGCCTTGTTTAGTTCATCTGTAATATGGGATGGAGAGCTTTTCTGATGAAATCATTTTGAGGATTAACTGAATGACACGTGTAAAGATCTTGACAAGGATGGGTAATTATTAAATATCTGTCCTTTAACTTTCCACTTTTAGGGCTGGTGAGATGGCTCAGCTGGTAAAGGTCTCGCTGCTGAAACCTGTTGATCTGTGTTTAACTCCCTGAAATTCACATAAAGGTAGAAAGAGAGAACCAACTCCCCAAAGCTGTCTTTTTGATGTCCATGCACACCCTGTGGCATGTGCACATTCTTCTAGTCACACATTATACATGCATGTGCACATTCTCCTAGTCACGCATTATACATGCACAATCATTTCTCTTTTTCAAAATAAAGATGTTAAGGTGTCTTTTTTTGTTTTAGTAAATCATTTAATTGACTACATTTTGATAGTACATATATATGGCCTAAACCAGGAACCAGAAACTATAGAAACCTACCCTATTCGAAGTGATCTGTTAAATATTCCAATCAGGGAAAACATCGGCAACATGATGGCCAAGAAGACCATTCCTGACAAAAGTCCAATGTCTTGACGATTATCTAATAAAGGGAAGAAAAGAAATTTTAACTGAGCATTACTGTCCATGTGATGACCATGTCAGTGTTCTCTGTACCCTGTTTAAAGTGACAGTCACTGATCTCAAAGGGAAGGGAAGCAGAGTCAACCTTCACCTAGGACTGACTACAAAGTGATTGCCCTTCCAGATTGCCTGACTGTATACCCCAGGAAACCATCTTCTGTGTGAGGAAATTGGACCACATCCATCTGAGGTCAGTGGGTTTCTAGAAGTGCATCTTCAGCAAGTGTGGCCAACTCACACAGACATGTTTTGTGTGAGTATGTGTCGTGAGAAACCTCATTCAGTTTGTCTGACAGCTGAGAATTCCCAACTGCTGTGACAATGTCTAAGGCTGGCTAAAGTCATAATGACATCACTTTTGCAACCTTTTCTGTGAGGCAAAAATTTATCTGTGACTTCTTACCATTCTTCAAAATGAAACTTTGCCTATGAGAAAGCAGTAATTCTACTTAGAACAATATATGCTGTAAGAAAGAAATCAAAATTGCCACATCTTTCACCCTTCTAAAAAAACACCCTTTTTACATTCTGAAGTTGAATTAATCTCTTTAGCTCACCCAGTATAGTTTATCCAGCATGTGTTATTCATAGGCTGTTCTCCCTAGAGCAGAGGACAATAACCTCAATATTTTTACATCTAGAGGATGCTTTAGATGTGACTTATCAGTTTGGAACTTGTTGTGGGGCCATGCTGAGTAGCTTCCCCCTTTCCTTTCTTCTTCCGTCCCTATCTCCCTTTCCCACTTTTTTTTTTTTTTTTAAATAATTAGAACTGAGAGCTACTGGCCCCACACTATTCGCTTCTCTGCTCCATTCACCTGGGTGTCTCCAGGCTGCCTTTTCTCATCTTTAAACTCATCTGCCAGACAGGGGACTGTGAACTTTAGTCTGTTTCAAATTATCACAGACTAGGGAATTCATATTTTTCCTAAGGCCAAAGAGTTATTATTGAACATTCTAAGCAACTAATGAGGCTTCAAGTTGCGGCACAGCCTTGAGCATTAGAGCTTAGAATTAGAGAAAGGATTATCAAGAAACAGGGTGCCTGGAGAAATGGTGTAAGGAGATAGGAGGGACCAAGAGCCAAATTGAACTCTGCCATTCATCAGTTCAATGACCTTGGGGAATAATTATAAACTTGTTCAGATTCACATCTTATTTTTCATAAGATACTGTCTATCTAGTGGAGCAGCAGTAAGTCCCCAGCCTCCAAAATTTTCACAGAAATTTCAATGTGCATGTCTACAATTAGGAGTCTGTATGGGGTTGTCTTTTCCTGCTTCATGTTTCTGTGCAACATGTAACATTTTGTTGTTTTGTTAATAGTTTTTCTCACCTATCTATAAAGAGTAGAAGCTTTATGAAGCCAAAGGCTCCTCTCTCTCTCTCTCTCTCTCTCTCTCTCTCTCTCTCTCTCTCTCTCTCTCTCTCTCTCCTATTTCCTTTTCCTTCCCCTCCCTCCCTCCCTCCCTCCCTTCCTCCCTCCCTCCCTCCCTTCTTCCTTTCCTTCATTCCTTCCTCTCTACATCCCTCCATGCCCCCTTCTTTGACAAGGTCTCATGTAGCCCTGTCTTCTAACCTGCTATGTATCTTAGGTTTTGACTATTGGTTTCTGCTTCTACCTCCTCCTTGCCAGGATTATAGGCACATACCACTATGTCCAGCTTTGTCCATTTGTTTCATTGCTAATTTCTCATTACCCAGTACAGTAGCTGGTACATAGTTACTTAACACACATTGGTTGAATAAATTAACAAAAGTGCAAAAATATCAATATGACCTGAAAGTTTTCTTCTTTAGACCTGTTAGAGTTATGTGCTGGGAAGTAAGCAGCTTACTAGTGAAATAGTCAGGCTTCAAGTCTTTCAATGGCAAATTTCAATTTAGAGTTAGTTAAATTTGCCCACTGTAAAGTTTTAAAGTTTTATCTAATATTTTTACATATCTGAAACATTTAGATGTGTCCATAAAAAATACCAAGCCATACTAGCAAACAAAGTGGGAACTGGTTCATCTAAGAGAAAGAGCACAGACTTGTGTACTTAAAAGAATAGAGCTGAATATGGTGTCTCCTAATCTCAGCATTTGGGAAGCTGAGGCAGGAGGAGGCTTGCTGTGAGTTGTAGGACATTTTGGAACTGGGGGTGAGATCCTGTCTTGAAAACAAAACAAAAAAACCCAAACAAATGAAAGGAAATCACAAGGGTAATATTTGCATTATTTCTAACAGCTTTGTACATTTGAATATTTTTCAATCTTCCTGAATTTCAGCTTCCTCATCTATGAAATAGATTCATGGCATTTATCTCAACACATTGCTCTTGAGACTGGCAGATGATGTATATACAATCCTAGCACATAGTGGGTAGGTGGCATATTTTTAAAAAGACAGTTTTGGAACTTGAGACCCAGAGCCTGCTGAAATGACAATGTAACCACCTCAGTGCTGCAGCAAACAGGCACGTCTGAACTATTGCTTGTACTCAGTGTAAGCACATTTGAACCTAATCAAGTATTTTTCCCATAGAAAGTAACTGGTTGTTGTTTTCTAAGAAATGCTGACACATTAGTTTTGGTGTGGGAGTTATCTTTGGTGAGGAACTGAGGAGACCTCAGCGAATATACATGTGTACATACATACATACAAACATGTGTGTGTGTCTGTGCGCACGCACGCGCGAGTGTGAGTGTGTGCATATGTTTACCTGAAGCAGGATGTCCTCTGAAGATTGTAGCAGTGAGCATCTCAATCTCCTGAGGTTCATGGGATGATTTTGCTGTAACCTGGGAAACTTAAAACAAGAAAGAGTGTCAGCATTTCAGGTTTTAGCATTCAGATGGCTCATTCTCCTGAGGCAGTCTTCTCTTGTTTGGAAATGATTACACTTAGTCATTCTAATAGGTTCAGAGGGTGAAATAAAGTAAGGTCTCAAATGTGAACACTTTCTTATTACCTTTTCAGTGACTACATCTCAAAAGAGGAACTTCTGTATGGACAGTTAAAAACTACCCCAGGCTTTAAAATATCAATGTGGCTAGCAATTTCTCTTGGTTTCCAGGCAACAAATCCCAAGACAATACCAAGATTAAAAATTCCACCCAGCCACAAAAATGCACAATAACTTGTCCCTGCTTGGTTTCTTCAAATTGGTGATGCTAAGCAGCCTAAGTTTCCTTGACAGTTTAAGTTGTGTCACCTCTGCCTTGGACAGGCTCTGGTTTGACTGCGCTAAGATGAACGTTTGTAAGTGGATATTTTGGAGTTGCAATATAGAGGTGAGATGTCACTAAGAATTCTTCTCTGCTGCTTTCCTGCTCCTGTGGTTCTTGGCCAACCCTATCTAGCCATTACACTTTCAGGGCTCCAGTAATGAAAGCTTCAGAATTGGGTGGGGTAAGAAGGCTTGGCAGTTAATTTACTTTAAGTCTGAATTCAAAAGCATTCCAGAGCAAGCTTGCCCATCTCCTGCTTCCTCATAATTGAAAGCAGCCAAAGGTGACTTCATAGACACAGTCTTGGCAGAAGACAGCTCTGAAGGAGGATCTAAGTCCAGCATCCCGCAGATCCCAGCTATCCAGCTACTCCAGTGTCACTTTTCAAACTCAACCTTCTGAAAAAGTGTCTTACACAGCTCGAGCTGTTCCTATTGTCAAGGCTTATGGGATAAAGTGTGGTTCATGGGATACTTGTTTCAAAAATGGACAGCACATATTCAAATAAAAAATTCCTATATGGACCTTTAGAATTATTTGAGAAAGCTAATTGTATGCTGGCAACTTAAGGGCAGTTTTCTGTAAACTACGGGCTGGGGATTTTAGAAGATGAAAGCATCAGGAAACTGTAAGGACTCGCTGTGTTTTGACAGAAAGAGGGAAGTATTTCCTGTGAGTTATGGCAATCAGAAATTGTTTTGAGCTTCTCAATATTTGCTAAGTCCCTTCTGCACCCTAGCAAGTGACTCCACTAAATTCTAAGTGGTGAAGGTTATGTAGTCATGGCCAGCAGCCAGGTTTGCTCATGTAGGAGAGCAGTGATAATTCTTACTACTCAAGAAGGACTTGCAGCTACATGCGTTCGGAATTTTAATACAACATTAAAATGCAGAATAATTTTCCCTTTGGCAAAGGCAGAGGTTTACAACATACATGGATGTTATTTTTATTTTTACTTTTATTATTTGAAAACTATCATTTTTATTTAAAAATAATAAATTGTGCTTTTTATTACAAGATAATATAATTTTGTTGTATAAACTTCAGTTGCTTTGGCAATGAAAACTTTATGGGTTATTGACTTATATGATATGAAAACAACTATATTTCACATTAGCCTTAATGAGTAGATACAATTTTCCTTTAGAGTCTGTTATCATAGCTTCAAATCAATGAGTTACACACATTTAAATTAAACTGGTCATTTAAAAGAAGTGCTTAATTATGAGAGGGTAATTTTGCCAAGAATTAGATATCTGAATAAAATAACTTATAAACAGAACTATTAGAGAAGTCGTCTATGACTATTTTCTTTTAGCATAGGACTGAAATGAAGCCACACGTTCGCCATGTTATACTGCCACCAAGTGGCTAGTTGGTTTCTTTATAAATCATACTTAAATTTCTTTTTTTATTATTACTATTATAAAAACAAAAGTTATGGTGAAGGTATTGTAGCAGGAAACAGAAGTGTGAAATAAAAATAACCCAACTCTATCGTCTTAATTCACCAGCTATTAGTATTTTTAGTACTTGTAGGTATTTTAACATATAAAGGCACTCACAAATAGGAAGCCACACAGATAGATTCTTTCACAGGTGTAAAACATTGTTTATGTCAGCTTTAACCACCAGGCCATAGCTAACAAGCTGGAAAATCTCATGCTATCTCTGTTATTTCTTTATTACCTGTGGGATTCTGCTAATAGTGGGACAATTCTGCCCTTCAGTAGAGTGTTACACTGGGTGACTAGTATATTTTCACAGGATGTATTTGAGAATATTCAGAAGCCCAGATAATTTCTAATTTAAAAAGAATTTTTTGATGTAGTTTACATATACTGCCATGGAAAATAAGAGTGATCCTTCTAGAAGACAGTGTATCTGGAAAGAAGTTAAATTGTAAGAATAGTTCCTTATCCTTGGCCAAAAAGCAAAGCATAGATACACCATTTAGCCCAACAAATACCAGGCTAAATTAACCAAATCTACTCCATAGGACTGGTTTTGGAAAAAGTATTCTATTTGTTTCTTAGTGTCTGGTGCCAAATGATCTCCTTGGCTTTTCACTCTATGTTCACCTCTGGCAAACTGTCATCACTGTGAAGCAACTATTCAGTGCCTTCCAATGTGTTTCAGGTGACATTGTGGACCTCACGTGCTCTCTGCTGAGCTTCCCAATCATGCCTAAAACTTCATCATAACTAAGCATGCTGTTTACTGAGTGATTGAAAGAAGACTTAGACATGGCCGCTGACTTGCTAATGTCACCTACATGGCAGTCGAAGAGTGGAACTTCTTGCCTAGCTTTTCTATTTACTTTGTACTGGTCACTGGTCTCATGAGCTTCACTTTTGCATCAGGACAGTTCAAGGTGGTGGACCACCACCAGCAGCCTGGCCCCAAAAGAGAGAGCATTGCTTCTCTGGGGACAAGTCACAGTGTATTAGCAAAGCCTGGCCTCACAAGGCTCTTGATCACAGCACAGTGTGTAATATGGAGCTAAAGCACTGAGCCGTGATTACTTCAATCTTCAGCCGACTGCTTATTTTCTCCAGATGTTTTTCTTGATCATTCAGTAAACACACTAATTATAGGAGGCGTGGAAATTACAGAAGATTATGGAGAGTGTACAGAATTTCAAAATGTAGAGACACTTATTGTAATAGTTATTAAGTATTGTTCCCACATCAGTATCCTATTGGAGACCATATGCGTTAACAATGTCGCCATGTGTCTTTTTCATTCAGCATTATATAATGAGCACTTCCTCATTACAATTACTCAAAACGCACTTATGGTTTCTTAATACTGATCGTGCTCATACAATACAGTATCAATTCAATCACAGTCCTGTTGGGAAACTTTTTTGAATACAAACTGTTGATATAACTCTACCAGTTGGAATTACATAATGCCAGACAAATTATTAATTTTCCTTGTGACTTGTGATCTTCTCAGTAAAACTGGAAATCAGCCATGCTTCACTCAGGAATTTTTATGTCTTGGTTACTTTCTATTGCTATGAAGGGACACCACCATCAAGGCAGCTTATAAAAGAAAACATTTAACTGAGGACTTGCTGACAGTTTCAGAGAGTCATTATGGGAACCGTGGTGGCAGGCAGCCAGGTATGGATCTTAGAATAGTAGTTGAGAGCTCACATCTGACCTGCAAGTTGCAGGTACAGAGGAGAGACAGAGAGGAAAGAAAGAGTCAAATAGCTCTGGGCTCACCTCGTCCTTTAGAGGCCACACCTCTAATGCACAAACAGTTCCAATAACTGGAGACTAAACATTCAAACATATAAGCCTATTGGGGCCATTCTCATTTAAACTACCACGATGAGACAGTTTACCTAAAACACTAGTAGTATGTTTTACACAAATTAAAGCCTCAAAATGTTTTTCTGTTGCTAGGTGGGACTTTTAAATAGGCTTCAAATTCTTACTATTATAGTTAGCTTTGGGAAAAATGTCCTTGCACATGGATATCCTTCTCTTATCTGTTGATTCTTTCCCATATATCTCATGCTCAATATCTCTAATATTTTTCAAGGCAGTGTTTCTATAAGTGGGTTTCTTTTGCCACAAACACAAACATCTATGAGGTTGTTTTTCTTACTTCTTCCTTTGTCAGTCTTTGTGTCAGCTAAGGACTGCATTATAAGAACTTAGATCAGCACAAGCCATTGGTGTTAAATGGGACCTCATAAAATTGCAAAGCTTCTGTAAGGCAAAGGACACTGTCAATAAGACAAAAAGGCCACCAAAAAGATTGGGAAAAGATCTATCTTTATCAACCCTATATCTGATAGAGGACTAATATCCAATATATACAAAGAATTCAAGAAGTTAGACTCCAGAGAACCAATTAACCCTATTAAAAAATGGGGTAAACAGCACAAGGGAAGGCCAGGGCCAAGTAGTGGGAGTGGGTGGGTAGGGGAGCAGGGGCGGGGGGTATAGGGAACTTTTGGGATAGCATTTGAAATGTAAATAAAGAAAATAATAAAAAAAAAAAAGAAAGAAAGAAATGCCAAGTCAGCCAGAGCTACACAGAAACTTTTGGTTTTGATGTGGCTAGTATGTCAAAAACTGTGGATCCCAAGTCAGAATGAAAAAAAAAAAATCCATGCTCTATCTTTATAGTCATAAATTTAGCTACAGTTACAATGTACTATTCTGTGGATGATCACATTGAAAATACAAATGAGAAACACAAGAGTATTTCTCTAATATATCCCAGGAAATAAAAATATTCACTGTGATTAATTAAAATCTTCTGTATTATAAATAAAATATTTTGAATAAAAAAAATGGGGTAAAGAGCTAAACAACAAATTGTCAACTGAGGAATATCGAATGGCTGAAAAGCACCTAAAGANATGTTCAATATCCTTAGTGATCAGGGAAATGCAAATCAAAACAACCCTGAGATTCCACCTCACACCAGTCAGAATAGCTAAAATAAAAAACTCAGGGGACAGCAGATGCTGGTGAGGATGTGGAGAAAGAGGAACACTCCTCTATTGCTGGTGGGAATGCAAGCTAGTACAACCCCTCTGGAAATCAGTTTGTCAGTTCCTCAGAAAATTGGACATAGTATTACCTGAGAACCCAGATATACTACTCCTGGGCATATACCCAGAAGATGCTCCAATATATAATAAGGATACATGCTGCATTATGTTCATAGCAGTTAAAATAGCCAGAAGCTAGAA
Source organism: Mus pahari (assembly GCF_900095145.1). Classification (NCBI taxonomy): domain Eukaryota; kingdom Metazoa; phylum Chordata; class Mammalia; order Rodentia; family Muridae; genus Mus; species Mus pahari. The sequence continues at coordinate 85,370,345 of NC_034591.1, forward strand.
AGAACCCAGATGTCCTTCAACAGAGGAATGGATACAGAAAATGTGGTACATTTACACAATGGAGTACTACTTAGCTATTGAAAACGATGAATTCATGAAGTTCTTAGGCAAATGGATAGAACTAGAAAATACCATCCTGAGTGAGGTAACCCAATCACAAAAGAAAGCACATGGTATGTTCTCACTGATAAGTGGATACTAGCCCCAAAGCTCCAAATAACCAGGATACAATTCACAGACCACATGAAGCTCAAGAAGACCAACGTGTGGATACTTCATTCCTTCTTAGAATAGGGAACAAATTACCCATGGAAGGAGTTACAGAGACAAAGTTTGGAGCTAAGATGAAAGGATGGACCACCCAGAGACTACCCAACCAGGGGATCCATCCCATAATCAGCCACCAAACTCAGACACTATTGCACATGACAGCAAGATTTTGCTGAAAGGACCCTAATATAGCTGTCTCATGTGAGGCTATGCCAGTGTCTGGCAAATACAGAAGTGGATGCTCACAGTCATCTATTGGATTGAACACAGCCCCACCACCCCCAGTGGAGGAGCTAAAGAAAGTACCCAAGGAACTGAAGGAGTCTACAACCCTATAGGTGGAACAACAATATGAATTAACCAGTACCCACAGAGCTCGTGTCTCTAGCTGCATATGTAGCAGAAGATGGCCTATTCGGCCATCATTGGGAAGAGAGGCCCCTAGGTCTTGCATACTTTATATGCCCCAGTACAGGGGAACACCAGGGCCAAGAAGTGGGAGTGGGTGGGTAGGGGAGCAAGGGCAGGGGGAGGGTATAGGGAACTTTCAGGATAGCATTTGAAATGTAAATGAAGAAAATATCTAATAAAAATTGAAAAAGAAAAAAGAACTTAGATCAGAGCTGACAGCTGTGTTGTTCTTATTTCTTTCTGAAAGAAAGAAGAGCCAAAGTAAAAGGTAATCTTTTTTTTATTCTTACTATTTTCTTAAAGTATATATGTCTCCTTTTGGTCCCTATCTTTCTAATATCATTTTAATAATTCAACAGTGTAACAGCACTTAAGTGCTATCATCCCTGGTCAAACCCGTAATAGTAGAATTCAATACCATCAGACCAAGGGCAAAATTTTGGCCTAGCGTATATATACTGACTGGTAAAGTGAAGACACTGACCATAGAACATCAGGCAGGCATCAGAAGCCCAAGGAAGAAACAATGGTATACCAGCAGCAAACTTACCGTGACACTTGGAAGACTAAGCCAGATCAAGAGTTATTTCATGGATTAATGATCATATATCATCCATGTGTACTAAGGATGGCAAGGTATGCAGAGACAGTGCCATGGGATTCTTTCTTTCTCTCTCTCTCTCTCTCTCTCTCTCTCTCTCTCTCTCTCTCTCTCTCTCTC
>NC_034591.1:85371856-85381152 GCF_900095145.1 Mus pahari
CTACCCACCCACTTCTACTTCTTGGCCCAGGCATTCCCCTGTACTGGGGCATATAAAGTTTGCAAGACCAAGGGGCCTCTCTTCCCAGTGATGGCCGAATAGGCCATCTTCTGCTACATATGCAGCTAGAGACACAAGCTCAGGGGGTACTGGTTAGTTCATATTGTTGTTCCACCTGTAGGGTTGCAAACTCCTTCAGCTCCTTGGGTACTTTCTCTAGCTCCTCCCTTGGGGGCCCTGTGTTCAATCCAATAGCTGACTGTGAGCATCCACTGGGACTCTCTTAATTTATGCATTCCTACACTATAAGTAAGTTTACAGAGAAAAGGGAAGATGAACAATGGCATCTTGTTGTGGCAATGAATAAGAGAAAGGAAAACAAGACTCTGTTCAGGAAAATTCCCCAAGCCATGTGGACCACATAGAGATGAGGGTTGGAAATCAAGCATGTCAAAATTTTAGAGATAAGAATTTTACCTTTTGTCAAATATTCTTCAAAGTTCTAGCCTCCTTTTGGAGCTCAGTGCTTAAGTCTGAATAGTCTAGTAGCCCCTTGGAAGAACAGCTCATACTCCCACCCACTGAGTAATCTCTCTAGCCCTTAAGAACTGTTGAGTTGTTACTTATTAGGAAGAAGCCAGTGGTTTACCAGTAGAGAAAACCTTAATAAGAAGTTCAAATTGGTTCATATTTCTGTGTTTCTTTCACAGTTTATTAACTAGGAATCTACAAATTGTAATTCATCTTTTATGTGTGAATGACAAATCTCTAATTATAAATGAGGAAAAATTTGGAAAGCACATTTTGTATAGTATAACTAGATTTGCATTACATTTAATAGCACATACATTGAATCCTTTAAATATAATTTCCCCTTCTTTATTCTCTAAGAATCTTGAAGAACTGATGAGCACCTAAATAGTTGATCTGGTGATGCCACAGCCAGTGACGTCACAGGAACAAAGGGAAATGAAGTTCACAGCTTGCTCACACTTGCCTTCCTCTGGAAGACCATCCAAATAGGTGCCTTCTCTGGGAAACTTCTACTGAAAGTTGCAGTTTAAGCACTAATTAGTCATTATGAAATTACTGCTTTTCCTTTGGCACTCTAACTTCATAAAAGGATTATGAAACTGGAGCCCTTTTCCATTACACAGAGGCCTCTACAACAGAGCAGTGTTCAGGGAAATGACTTGGCTTTCAGTATTGGTTTACTACAAATTATTCACAGATTGTCCTTCTCATTTCGGGTATTTTCTCTGCTTAGAGACCCCAGGGTTTTCTACAGCAACTGTCCAGGTTGGTGGATTAGAAGCTCTTAGCTGTTCTGAGTCTCCCTGAGGCCTCACAGCCAGATGAAACCAGATGTAGCAGAGACGGTCACATGGGCAACATTTCTGAGCACAGACATGTCCAGAATCCAGCTGACAAGGATTCCCAGGTAGGCAGACTCCCAGGAAAGTGGTCAGGCAGTACCAGAGAGAACTGTTGAGATTCTCAAATAGCCTCTGAAGCCTGTTATGACTAAAGCAGGTTTCCACACTTGTGTCTCCCAGCTTTGTTTGTTTGTTTTGTTTTGTTTTTTTAAATCTATGTTAGGTATAAGTAGAGCAGATCCCCAGTTTGCCTCCAAGGCCTCTTGCCCGTGCGTGCTGCTTACCAAATTACTTCCACGCGTGACCAGGTTACAGAGCTGTTGGCTCTTGCCCAGGCTCTCCCACAAAGCACACTTTCATAACACAGCTGAACCTAGCTGAAAGATCTCAGAGGCAGCGCCTACACTCTCTTTTGCAAGCAGAGTCCAGATAAACCCAGTGCGCATGAGCAGATCATTAAACCAAGCATAAACTCTAGAAAGGAGAGCAAAGAACTCTAAAAATATGTGTAGAAATGCTGGATGGTGTGTAGTAGATGACTACGTGGCCTTGGGAGCCCGTCTTTTATTATATTTATATAAGTGAGGCACTTGAGTCCCCGAAAACTCAATTTGGCACCTCGGTTCTGAGTACCATCTCTCTTGCATTTGGGCTCATTTAGATGGTGTTGTCTTTGTTTCTTAGCTAAGGAACCGATGAAGAAGATGGGAACACTGAACATCGAGAGCTGGAAACTAGACCTGGGATGATGGTGACTAGTAATTCTCTTTACTGTTGGGGGTGAGAGGATGGATCTCACTATATATTCCAGGCTGGCTTAGAGTTCACTATGATGTCCAGCCTGCCCTTGAAGTCCTGGTGAGACTCGTGCCTCTGTCTGGAATTACAGGTTGAAGCCACCACACCCAGCGCTTCTCTATCTTGACAGCTGCTCTGTCATTTAGAACACTGGTTCTTACACTTCGGTTCTGGGATCAGTGCAGGCATTTCCAGTGTAACTGGCCCAGGGCTCCCACTCTGAGAAACACTGTACTTGAGATAATTTGACAGAAAGCAGCTTGGAAAACTTATTATAAACTGAGTATGACTAGCCTGCCTTGAACCACATCGACCTTTTCCATGTGTTTTTCAGACCACTTCTTTCCTTAAGTCATCTCAAGGGTTCTGGAGTCCAATGGTTTCACTATCACCACCTCAAATTAAGCCTGCTTCCTCATGTAGTTATGGCAAGGCTCGAAGGAGTTGATGGCATCTTATTTTCTCACTTGTGCATCCTCATAGTGAGCCCTCCATTAGGGAGAAAACTTTGTTGGCATGGCTCTATTACTGGCATGTTGAGAGCCTGTGGACGAGTGGCTGGGATTGGGTGGATGCAGAACATCCCTAGGTCTCTGGGGAAGACAAACAGTGCAGCTGTTCTGGAACCCACAGCTTGAGCGAGCCAGGACTTGGCTGTTCACCAGTTTTGTAACAGAACTGGCAAGTGTTTGGGTCTCTTTGCTTTTATCCACATGGGAAACAATGATTATGCTGCTTTTATAGGACTATGGCAGTAAAGGACAATTCACAGGTAAAATGCTTACACAAGGCCCCACCCATACTAATAGCCAAGAAAGGTTAGCTATTATTTAATAGTCTGTAGACACCCAGTCTTACTATGTGACCTCTTGAGAATGTGCGAGAACAAAGGGGAATGACTGTCTAACCAGAAAAACTTCCCCTGTAAGTGTGCTGAAGACTGACTTTCTATTCTGAGGAATATATTGGCTTCTTCTTCTTTTTTTTTTTAATAAAGCTTTGATTTCCAGTAAAAGTAAAGGGAAATGACATATAACTCTTACTATAAATGAGCTGTTTCAGTTTCTCTTTGAGGTGGGTTTCCTTTTTAAATGTTCAATTGTTATAGTTGGCAGTCCTGAGGACTGAAATCAAACAGCTAAGTGCTCTACAACTGGATCAATATCTCAGCCTCAGACCAATGTTTGGCTGCTTGTATCCTCCTCATTCATTCATTCATTCATTCATTCATTCATTCATTCATCCATCGGCAGGCTCTCACTACATAGCTTAGGCTGGTGTGGTAGGATTATAGGCATGTGCCGCCATGCTCAGTGCCCAAGACCAGGCTTTAAAGGCAAGGAAAAGACTGTATTCAGAGAGCAGCAATACAAAGACATGTCTGAAGCCCAGCTGGATATAATTTTGGAAACCAGTGATATACAAGTAATAACTTTAGAAAATAAATCAGGAAAATCCTCTATGGAAGGGACATTATTGCTCCAATTGTTCTTCTTTAATAATAATCTCTTAGTTACTTGGAGTTTAGCTGTTGAAAAAGACCTTCATTATCAAGCAAACCAAAATAATTTCATGGCCACAGAATTTTTTTTCTTTTCAGTCACAAATCATGTCAATCCTCATATGTGTAGATTGCTTCTTCCTGCTTTATTTGTATTTGTTCAAATAAATACAAATTTATTTTTGTTCAAAGGCAAAGACATTTGTGATGTAGTTATTCTTTTCTATCTTCTTTACAGTAAAACTTCTCCACGGTATAGATCTTTGTGTCCTTTGCTTGCTGAGGTCCTTGAACACTTATAATGCCTGCCATTATAAATAACGTCTAATTAACACAATAATAAACTGTTTTAAATGGACTCTTTCAAAAGTTAATAGGGATTTTCTACAAAACACTTTAGCAACTACTGCTATCATTTTTCTAAGTCAGTAGAGCTTCTAACTAGTTCTAAACACTCACCCTTAGAACCACAGGTAAGTGTAGCTCGTGGGCCTCATAAAAGAAGCTTCTTTTCAAAACAGATGGAGACCCTCACAGGGCTCCGCACTGGTTAAACACTGAGACTAGGCGACCATGGGGAGCACAGTCCCAGTCAGTATCTCTACACCACTATCCCAATACCTAAAGCTCAGAAGACACGGTGGAAAGGGAGGAGAAAGACGGTGAGAACCAGAAAACCAAGATGTCTGCTGCAAGGTACGGTCTTTTAGACAGAGTCTGCTTCCATGGTCTCTCAACAATATGGCTGGTAAATAAGACCTGCGTAACCAGTACACCAGTTGATGTGCCAGTGAAGATTAAGGAAATTTCCCAAGACCCCACTCCTAAATGAAGAGAGAGCCACAGGCAAGCAATGGTTTTTTGAGGGAGGGAGAATTAGGTATTTTCTGAGGAAAGCCCCCTAGTAAGCCATCCATCTCAAATGGTCAGCTTCAAAGAATACATAAGTGCAACACTGAATAGACTCAGTAGGACACACACACACACACACACACACACACACACACACACACACGCACGCACGCACACACACGCACGCACGCACGCACGCACGCACACACACGCACACACGCACGCACCAGTAGAATTATAAATATATAATTGCACAGGAAAGGGTCATGAATTTGAAAGGGAGAGAAGGGGTAGAAAGGAGCGGTAAGAGTGGAAATGGTATACCTACACTATCAAATTACTGATAGAATAAAAAAAATCCAATTTGACAACATACATCTTAAAATGTGCTTAATTCTTCCTCCCTTCCTCCCCCCTTCTCCCCTGCTCCAGTATGTGGGGCTCAATCTGTGCGTGATCTGTATGTTTATATGTGTGTTTAACTTTCTGTATGGGTGACGTATGTGTGTGTGTATGTTTAACGTGTGTGTGGTATATACATGTACATGCTTAACTGTGTGCATTTTCAAGGGATCAGATGCCCTCTTCTGGCCTCCTTAGGCATTGCATGCATGTGGGACACACACATATGCAGACAAAACACCCACAAACATAAATAAAAAAGTCTCAGAAAAAAAGAGAAGGAAGTGATTAATTAAGTCATAGTGTATTTACAAACAAGAATAATGTGTGGCCATAAAAACTCAGCAAGGTAGACTACATAAGCAATCCAGAACACATTGCAATAACAATCAGAAAAATGTGTGTAGGAAATATAGCATGAGTAGTACATAATTCTAAGTCATATAATAAATAAACGTACATTGTGTTTGCAAAGAAGAAAATAAATATTTCAGTTTTAATATTTTTACTTTCTCTGGTATTTTCACTTTTTCTCATTTAATGTATCACAGAAGGAATATACAACAAAAGAATCAGCAATGTGCTGTCTATTAAATCATGATTCAGGTTATACATTTACAAAATGGTGCTGGTTACACACCCAAATACGGTGAATGTAGAAAACAAACAAGCTTATAGAGATCAGTACGTTGCTATTTTTTAAAATTAAGTAAATTTTTGCTTAATTATACTTTTACAAATTAAATTTGCTTAATTATTTATTTAAAAAGAATCGGGTTACTTGTGGCTAGAGAAATGGGTCGGCAGTGAAGGGCTCACCCAGAGCACCCACACTGTGCTTTACAACCATCTGTGACTCCAGTTTGAGGTAATCCATCAGGCACAAACACACAAACATGTAAACAAAGCACTCATACACATAAAACCAAAATAAAATAAAATTAAAAATAACTTAATTACCAAAGAAATCTATTTTATATCCTATGTAAAGTTTCAAGAACTTTTCCTAATATCAAGTTAAGACCGAATAAATTAAAACTTAACTTCCAAAAAAGAGAGAACTGAAAACTTGAAAGTTATTCTCTTAATTATGTAGCTCTAAGATCTGGAAATCAGGATAGGATCAGAGGTGAGGAGGACACAACATCTGCCCCAACACTGGAAGTTACTGGGACCAGAAGGACCCGGGCACCCAGGAACTCTGCCTGACCAGTGGCACAGGTTCCTTCTGGTGTGGGCTGGTGCCCTGAGCAGACCTTGGGTGTGAACTCTGCAGCCAGTTTCACAACACCCAGAGGAAGCTCCACTCCCAGGAGCTCTAACACACCCAGGACCACAGGATCCCAGGATTCTAGGAGCTTGGTCACACCAGGATTTCAGGGTCCCAGAGGCAGCTGACTCCTGGGAACTCTGACACACCCAGGATCTCAGGATCACAGGATCCCAGAATCACAGGATCTCAGAGACAGATGGGCTCTGAGGAGCTCTGACACAATCAAGATCACAGGAAGGACAGGCTCCAGTCAGACATAGTGAGGGCAGGTACACTAGTGATGATCAGATGGTGGGAAGCAAGCAAAGGAACATAAGCAACAGAAACCAAGGCTACTTGGCATCATCAGAACCCAATTCTCCCACCATAGAAAGTCCTGAAGACACCATCACACCAGAAAAGCAAGATTTGGGTCTAAAATCACTTCTCATGATGATGATAGAGGACTTTAAGAAGAACGTAAACAACTCCCTTAAAGAACCACAGGAGAACACAGGTAAACAGCCAGAAGCCCTTAAAGAGGAAACATAAAAAATCCCTTAAAGAATTACAGGAAAACACAATCAATCAGGTGAAGAAAGTGAACAATATCACCCAGGATCTAAAAATGGAAATAAAAACAATAAATAAATCTCAAAGGGAGACAACTGTGGAGTTAGAAAACCTAGGAAAGACATCAGGAGTCATAGCTGCAGGTATCACCAACAGAATATAAGAGATAGAAGAGAGAATCTCAGGTGCAGAAGATACCATAGAAACATTGACACAGCAGTCAAAGAAAATACAAAAAGCTAGAAGCTCCTAGCCCAAAATGTCCAGGAAATCTAGAACACAATGAGAAGACCAAACCTAAGGATAATAGGTTTAGAAGAGAGTGAACATTCCCAACTTAAAGGCCAGTAAATGTCTTTAACAAAATTATAGAAGAAAAATTCCCTAGCACAAAGAAAGAGATTTCCATGAACATACAAGAAGCCTACAGAAATCCAAATAGACTGGACCAGAAAAGAAATTCCTCCTGTCACATAATAATCAAAACATCAAATACACTAAAAAAGAGAATATTCAAAGTAGTAAGAGAAAAAGGCCAAGTAACATACATAAGCAGACCTATTAGAATTACTTCCCACCAGAGACTATGAAAGCCAGAAGATCCTCGGCAGATGTTATACAGATCCCAAGAGAACACAAATAGCCTCGGCCACTATACCCAGCAAATCTCTCAATTACTGTAGACGGAGAAACCAAGATATCCCATGACAAAACCAAATTTACACAATATCTTTCCATAAATCCAGCACTACAAAGGATAATAGATGAAAAACACCAACACAAGGAGGGAAATTACACCCTAGAAAAAGCAAGAAAGTAATCTTCTCTTAACAAACCCAAATGAAGATAGCCACACAAACATAATTCCACCTCTAACAACAAAATTAACAGGAATTAACAATCACTTTACCTTAATTTCTCTTAACATCAATGGACTCAACTTCCCAAAAAAAAGATATAGACTAACAGACTGGCTACATAAACAGGAACCAGCATTTTCCTGAATACAGGAAATACACTTCAGTGACAAAGACAGACACTACCTCAGAGTAAAAGGTTGGAAAACAATTTTCCAAGCAAATGGTCCCAGGAAACAAGCTGGAATAGTCATTCTAATATTGAATAAAATCAACAATCTTCAACCAAAAGTTATCAAAAAAGATAAGGAAAGACACTTCATACTGGTCAAATTAAAAATCTACCAAGATGAACTCTCAATTCTGAACATCTATGCTCCAAATGCAAAGGAACCTGCATTCATAAAAGGAACTTTACTAAAGCTCAAAGCACACATCGTGCCAAAATTGACCATATAATTGGTTACAAATCAGGCCTCAATAGATACAAGAAGATGGAAATAATTCCATGTACCCTATCAGATCACCACAGACTAAGGCTGGTCTTAAATACCAACAAAACAATGGAAAGCACACATACAGATGGATGCTGAACAACTCTGTACTCATTGGTACCTTGATCAAGAAAGAAACAAAGAAAGAAATTAAATGCTTTTTAGAATTGAAAGAAAATGAAGACACATCATACCAAAACCTATGGAACACAATGAAAGCAGTGGTAGGAGGAAAACTCATATTTCTAAGTGCTTCCAAAAAGAAACTGAAGATAGCATAAACTAGCAGCTTGACATCACACCTGAAAGCTCTAGAACAAAAATAAGCAAATACACTCAAGAGGAGTAGATTGAAGGAAAATAATCAAACTCAGAGCTGAAATCAACCAAATAGAAACAAAAAGAACTATACAAAGAATCAACTAAACCAGGAGCTGGTTCTTTGAGAAATCAACAAGATAAACCTTCAGCCAGACTAACCAGAGGTCACAGAGACAATATACAAATTAAAAAAAAATGATCTTTGCTCCTGTGCATTGACGGGGAGAGGGCATCCTGCAGAAGCGACACAGCTGCTGGGATAGACTCCATTTCTGGCTCCAGACATCCAGCACCTTTCCTGCCAGAGGAGAGGTGTCCACCCGGGAGGGTTCTCACTGCCTGAGCTGGTAAGAGAGCCATCTTTGCTCACTTGCGTGGCTGGGGAGAGGGCGGCTTGTAGAAGTGACACAGCTTCTGGGAAAGATCCCATTTCTGGCTCCAGACATCCTGCACCTTTTCCGCCCAAGGAGGGATGTCGGCCTGGGAGGGGTCTCAAGGCCTGAGCTGGTAGGAGAGCCATCTTTGCTCTGGTGCATTGCCAGGGAAAGGGCAGCCTGCAGAAGCGACACAGTAGCCATTCTAATATCAAATAAAATTGGCTTCCACCCCAAAGTTATCAAAAAAGACAAGGAGGGACACTTCATACTCATCAAAGGTAAATTCTACCAAGAGGAACTCTCAATTCTGAATATTTATGCTCCAAATACAAGAGCAGCCACATTAATTAAAGAAACTTTAGTAAAGCTCAAAGCACACATTGCACCTCACACAATAATAGTGGGAGATTTCAACACCCCACTTTCACCAATGGACAGATCCTGGAAACAGAAACTAAACAGAGACACATGGACCTTAACAGAAGTTATGAAA
>NC_034591.1:85381163-85392051 GCF_900095145.1 Mus pahari
AGAAGATGGCCTAATCGGCCATCATTGGGAATAGAGGCCCTTTGGTCTTGCAAACTTTTTATGACCCAGCACAGGGGAATGCCAGGGCCAAGAATTGGGAGTGGGTGGGTAGGGGAGCATGGCCGGGCGAGTGGGAGGGTATAGGGAACTTTTGGGATAGCATTTGAAATGTAAATAAAGAAAATATCTAATAAAAATATATAAAGAAATCAGAAATGAAAAGGAGACACAACAATGAACTATATCTTAAAATAATTATTCTGTTTGCTGAATATTAACAGTTGAAATTATTAAAATCACGTTCACAAACAAACAAGCAGAAAATGATTTGGACATCAGGGGGCGCCAAAAGAACTTGACTTGTCCGGCTCCTTCCACTGTGAAATCACAGATCACAGTTATCAAGCTGTTACAGTAAGGATGATGCCATTAATGATGTGAACATAATTAAGCCAGAGGTGTTCTTTTTGGGAAGAAAAAAAAAAGCCTGGCATATAAACTATACATAAAAGGCATACCTCTGGTCCATGGATGCATTCCGGAATATGAGAATTATAATTGATTGACTTTATCACTTGATTACAATTGAAATTTATTTCACTCAGAAGGCATTATTGTGTGGCATGATTCAATGTACGTCTGTGTGTAATTATTTATAATAGGAGGATATCTTTCAAATATCTATCAGCAAGGTCTTTTTGAGAAGCCTTTAATCCCATGGTTAAATGTTTTTGGTTTTTTTCTGATTCTTTTAGTATAGTGATAATTAGTGTTTTCTCATTATTTGAATTTTTAAAAATTTTGGTTTTATATATATATATATATGTGTGTGTGTGTGTGTGTGTGTGTGTGTGTGTGTGTAATAACTCAATGATACTTTCCAAAACAAAGACTGATAGAAAATCAGTGTGGGAATTGTCACCCCAATGGTATGTGGAATCAAGAACCCTTTGTAGGGGGAGAAGCGGGTGAGTGTATTGAAACCTCAGCCTTACCAGGTAGTTTAAACCATTTCACAAATTGTCAACTTTAAAAAGCTAATTTCAGTGACTGCTGATTTCAATGTTATTATTCTCCACAAAATAGCTTCTCTCAATGATAGCAGGCAAGCTGAAAGAATGCTCAGAAAAGAGAGATCAAAAGGAAAGCTACAGAGAACACAGTAATGGTTTATACCCACCTGTCTGGGAAGTTTGATGGACAAAGGGCGAACTCCAAGGCTGCCAGTTTCTCTTACCAGTTTCTTGACATCGCACTTGAAATACATACTTCCTGTTTGCCTCCAGGTAGAATTCTGACTGCTGCACATATGTGAAATTGGCATCAAATTCTTTAACCTAAAAAAGATGCACAATGGAAGTGAAGTGATAGGTAGAAGACCTATGGGACACCTATTAGAGTCTGGGCACTTCCTAGAGCCAGAGAAAGCTAGCAAGAACAGAGCACTCTGCATAAAACATACACACAGCCACATGCAGGCTTTAAAATGAACCATTTGACAACTCGGAAATTTCCAGAAATTCCAAACTATAATACATTTTATACTTTGGAATAAGTGTTCCCCCCAGGGAGGATGGGAGATTTCATTTTTAATGAATCATATTCTTTCTTCGTAACGGGTTTCTTTTTTCTTTTTTGTGTTAGGGTCTGATGAAGTACAGGCTGGCTTCAAACAACATGTAGCTGTGGATAATCTTGAACTCTGGTTCTTCTTGTCCTCACCTCCTAGTACTATGGTTTGGGGGATGCCCCGTTGCCCAGTTACTTGGTGCTGGAGGTTGAATTCAGGGCAAGAATTAAATGTAATTTCCCTGAATGATAGAAGTATCTCATTTGTTTGTGAATAAATTAGAAAAAAATACTCAGGAGCTAAATTGTTAAGTTGGTCCTTATTAGAGATTTATATAAACTGCATAACATGTACGAATGTGTGCGTCAAGTGATTGAGAGCAAAGAAAACATTCAAGGAAGGTGAAGGAACTCTGAAAATATTCCTGAGCTATTTCCTATTTCCTTCCTGTTGCATTTTCAGAGTTCACCTTTCCTTAATAGGAAGGGTGAGACCCAGTGCCGTAGCCAAAGTGACTGACTAGGCACAAATGGAACGTGATGTCTCTACCCAGCCAGAGAGCCTATTCACTTGATCAACAAGGAGTTTTATCTGCTTTAAAAGAGTGATAGAAACACATTAGCTAAATGGGTCTCCGGTTCTTACTCTCCTCACATACTCAAGGTCACTCATTCCTTCCTCCAAATACAAGACCTTTTCTCCTCCTGCTGCCTGAAGTTAGAGACAGTTGCACACATTGACTCACAGCTGCGCTCTAAACCTTCCCATATCCTTGAAGCATGTACGAGGGGGCACTCTCGCTACCTCATGGGTCCGAACTTTCCTCAGACAGTCCATCTCCTTCATTGTGCACCTTGAGCTCCTAACCTGAAACCTTTCATAATGGTACCAAAACCCATGAGGGGGCTCAGCTGAAACAGATGCTTTCTGGGGCCCCATTGGTCCCTCTACCCTTACTGCTGCTTCTGCACACCCTCCACTGGCTCCTGTCTTTCTTTGGTAAAACTCATCTTTGGGACAATTGCTATCTGTGGATCAATTAAATGAAAGTTAATGTTAAGACAGGTGTCTCTTCTGAACTTGGGTTAGAGCCCATTGCTCAGTTTTGGGGATGTCCAAACTCAGCTAGTTTTCCTGGGTGTGTCAATGGCCACACTTCTGGGAGGAGATCAAGAAGCAGGCTTCCCTCACTTGTCTCCACTTGCTTGATTCACTCAGCAAGCCTCATAATGGATACAGCTCATTCTTGCCCATTCTTGCCTGTCTAGGATTCTCCTTTCAGGTGCCTTTTCTCAAAATGCTTTAACATTGGGAGGAGGGGGGAGGGATCATACCCAAATGACCAATTCTCTTTTATAACATCATCTCTTCACAGAAAAATCAACAATGGCTTTCGATGGTGTAAACATAGTTCCCGTGATGTAAACATTTGTACAGACCTAGATTTTATACAGCATAGTGGCACATAGTGGCAAATGGTTCAAAGATTCGTGTAGCAAATGTCTTTTCTACCTCTAAAATACCTCTTTTTCATCTCTGCTCCTCTTTACTATATTCTCCACACAAAAGCACCCTGTCCAGAAAGTCTTCCTCCGGCTGGTTGGAGACTGCAACTTTTCCGCAGCTGCTAGCCTCATTCCTAGCCCAACTTTCTGCTTTGCTCAGATGACAAACCCTCCAGCTTCTCCAGTGCCACACTTGGGTTTTATCTGTCCCCTCTGACACATTGTGGCTCAGACTTGCTACTTTCTGGCTCTCCGGGATCTTCCTAAAAGCTTCCCTATTTCTCTTAGACTTGGCCGGGTGCTCATGCTCACCATGTAGTTGTTCTCTATCTCCCCTCATGGAGGTAAGGCTTGACTAAGGTACCCCCATCTTGTCCTGACTCCATTTTGTGTTTTCTTGGACAGTTCTTCGCTTTCTACCATACAATAGTCACATTTACCTTGGCAATGCATTTGAGATTTCCATGGCCTTAACCATTGGTCCAGATGTATTAACCAAAATAATTAATGCTTATACAAACTTAATTATAAACTAAAATAACTGAGGAAGGTATAAGTGAAAAATTAATTGTTATTATGTTCAAATTAATTATAATATTCTGCCAGAAATGAATGTTTCAAGGTTATTCTGACCTTCATTTAACTTTGATGTAAATGATGGTCTTTGTGAATTTCATTTTTAAAAAAGGCTGTACCCCTGAGCTTTGGCACCAAGACACTTTGAGGCATGAGACTGCTCTTGGTCACTGGCTAATAAAGGACTCAGATACTTTTAATTGGCTTAACCAGTGTGATTGTCTGTACCTTTCTTGTATGGATTATTATAGGTGCCCCACCCCATCTCCAGCGCTGCTCATTGTAGAACCCACCACTACTTTTCCAGTAAAACATGCACCAGCCACCACCTGCAGACCAGAGCAGGTTCACATTCTCATTCTTTCTGGAATGGGGAGTCCACTTCTCCCTCTATGCTAACTTCTGACCAAAGTGAGACCATGCTTCACCCTGAGAAATATATCAGAACCCAGAGTGCTATCTTGTTCCATACAGCTTACCTTCTACCAGCCTCGTTCTCAATTACATTTAAGAAAAAGCTGGTTTATGTTCAACTGACAAAAATATACAAAGTGAAAAGAAATTAAGTAGGAGACTGGTGGGAGGAGGAGAACCTCTCGGGATGGAAGTCCTCTTTCCTGACACGTTTGTTTGAAAATTTCATACAGAAGATTTAGAAATGGTCATTCAACCCTTTACCTTCTCATACTGTGTTACATGTTACTTCAGTGTGTTGTCATGTGTTGATCAGATTTCACATGTGTTTCTAAGGGTTCTATTTAATATGTTTTATATGACCTATAATGTCTATCCATGGCCACACTACATTTTAAATACTTTATGGCTGAATTTTTTGTTTGTTTGTTTGTTTTGTTTTGTTTTTCAAGACAGGGGTTCTCTTTGTAGCCCTGGCTGTCCTGGAACTCACTCGGTAGACCAGGCTGGCATCGAACTCAGAAATTCACCTGTCTCTGTCTCCCAAGTGCTGGGATTAAAGGCATGCACCACCATGCCTGGCTGGCTGATTTTTAAGACGTGAGCATGTGAATGAATGTATATGTTTAAATATGTATATACACATAAACATTTTTGGAATAAAGAGTTTTTAGTTTAAAGATAGAGACATCTTGTAGTTTATAGACAGCCTTAATTTTATTTGCATCAAAAATATAATTTCTCTATTATGATGTATTTTGGATAATGTCTCAGTTAGGGTTTTACTTAGGGTGAGAAGATACCATGACCAACACAACTCTTAAAAGGATAACAGGCTGTTTACAGGTTCAGAGGTGCAGTCCATTATCATCAGGGTGGGAGCATGGCACCATCCAGGCAGGCATGATTTGGGAAGAACTAAGAGTTCTTCATTTGAAGAACATCTACATTTGAAGGTCATTAAGAAAATACTGACTCCCATGTGGTTTGGAGGAGGGTCTCATTGCATGTGACCACAATGACACACTTCCTCCAACAAGGTCACACCTACTTCAACAAGGCCACTCCTCCTAATGGTGTTACTCTTTGGGCCAAGCATATTCAAACCACCAGACAATAATTAAATCCTATGATGTAATATGATTTTCTGAGTTGTCATTTGAAATGTATTTATTGACAAAAAGTATTCTCTAGATTTTCAAAAATAAAACAAAACAAGAAAAAATCATATGAAAAATATCTATGGATACTAAAGTATACTTTTGGTAAAAAAAAATTTTAGCAAAAAGGAAATGATTTGTATGAAAATGGGCTTTTTATGGTTAGGAAAAGAATTGTTCCAAAATGAAAATAGATTACAATAAATTAAAAGATTAAAGTATGTTATGAAAAGGTTATGGTAGTTAAATGTGAAGAAAAAAGATGACACTTATAACTCAGTTGTTTTTAATAATTAAAGGCTATTAAAATTAGGACTCTGTTTAATGTCTTTTATCTTTTTAAAAACTAGGTAAACCATCTAAAATGTAATAATTAGACTTCTCCAAATGTTGTGTGTTTTCCTATTGGGCAAAGTTTCAATTTGCTAGAGAGGCCTGAATAATTATAATTTGCCCCATTATTAAAAAAATAATTGTTCCTATTATTTTCAGTAAACAACTTCCACTCATAAAATGTCAAAACTAACTAGTGTTTGGCTTTCTTTTAAGAGCTGCCTTTTAGAAAAAAGTCTATTGTCACTTTTAAAATAAGTACTCAGTGTCTTACAAAAAGTTTAGTAAAAAAACAGGCACCATTTCTAGTTAAGGGAGACATATATTGTGACGAGGGTCTTTTGAAAATGATAACTAAAATTTTAAAGTTGATTATAAAATCTTTGCACAACAAGCTTCTGAAAAATGAAGATATGTATTAATTTGGAAGAAAACTCCCTCTACTTTGGAGGGAAAGGACCATATTTTACATTTCTTAAATCCTGTTATATTTTTAAATATTTAAAATTTTGCTTGATATATTGCTAAATGATAAAATGATGCCAATTTCTGTCTTGGTCAGAATACAAGTAGCAACATTGTATCTTTACATTACTATCTTGGTGAGGTACAGGTAGCAACATTGTATCCTTACATTATTTGTGGTTTGGTTATGATTGCTTTCTCACCCAGGCTTACTACCTTACTTATTAAATCAAGTTTTCATAATCAAGTTTTTCACTATATTTATCTGGAAATTTTTCTTATGTTTTTATCTCTTTCACTAAAGGTATCGGGTACATGAAGAAAAACAATTTTGTTATAGGAAAATTTAAAACAATACTGCATTGTGACCTGATTTCTTCTATAATGTGACTTTCCATTTACTTTCCTACCCACTGCCTTTATTTTTTTAGGACTGTGCTGGTGTGTATATGCTTGGCCCAGGAAGTGACATTATTTGGAAGTATGGCCTCATTGGAGTAGGTGTGTCACTATGGGAGTGGGCTTTAATGCCCTACTCCACGATGCCTGGAAGCCAATATTCTACTAGCAGCCTTCTGATGAAGATGTAGAACTCAGTTCCTCCTTCATGGTGCCTGCCTAGATGCCACCATGTTCTTGATGGTAATACTCTGAACCTCTGAATGTCTAGGACAGCCACAATTAAATGCTGTCTTTATAAGAGTTGCCTTGGTCATGGGTCTGTTCACAGCAGTAAAGCCCTAACAAAAACAAGGACATACTATGTTTTTGGTTACTTTTATTTTATTTCTAAAATTTATTTTATGTGTATGAGTTTTGCCTGAGGTTGTGAAATGCCAAGTGGATGCTGGGTATTAAACCTGGGTCTTCTGGAGAAGCAGCCAGTACTCATAACCACTGAGTCATCTTTCTAGCCCCTTGATCATTTTAAGTTTAGAAATAATACCCCATTATGATATATATTTGTAGATATTGCAGATATTCACTTAGTTTTGGGTAAATAACCATAAAATAAATTTCTCTATGGTCTCATCACTTACAGTACCATAAGAATGACCAATACCTGGAACTCTTTTTGCCAGTGGCTCCAAAAAATAACACCTGATCAGGTTCTTCACAGCTTACTGCTGGTACCAACCTCTGTACTAGTTACATTTCTATGCTGTGATAAAACACTGTGACCATATCAACTTATTGAAGAGTTTATTTGGGTTTACAGCTCCAGAGGGATAGGGTTCTATGATGGCAGAGTGGAGACATGGCAGTTGGAACAATATGCTGAGGACTTATATCTTGAACTACAAGCAGGAAACAAGAAAATGTGAAATGAGAGTTACATGTAGATTTGAAACATCAAGGCCCACCCCCAGGGACAGACTTCCTCTAGCAAGGCCACACTTCCTAAACTTATCCAAACATCACCAACAACAGGAGTTGATGTTCAGATGCAGAGACTATGGTAAACAATTCTCATTCAAACTACTACCTACTTCAAATGTGTCGTACCTTTTTTTCCTGGTGGCCATGGCTTGCCAAAATTATTACCAAATTTTTTTTAGGTCATAGCCTAAATAAGGCTGACAGCCCTAATAAGCTAGGACCAGTTAGCCTAATAATTATCCCTAATAAGTTCTGTCACACACCTACAATGGAACAATTAAAAAGACAAAGTAATGATGAAAAGCAAGATGAGGGGATTTATTTAATGTGACCACAAAAGGAGAACAAGGCTGTCCAGTATATCATAGGGGCTCTAACATGAAATTTAGGTTCAAATAAAGGGCAAAAGGTGTGCATAACTAAGTAGTCCTGGTTAAGGTGTGATCCACCCATTTCCACTATCATGGCTCCAGCCTGTCCTTCAAAATGATCCGACAAGTTGTTAACTTGGTGTGAAATCCCTCTCAGTAAGACAAAGTATCTTTTCTGGCAGGGACTAGGATTCTGGTCTTTTCCTTCTTCCAGTACGAGATCCCTGGGTAGGGCTGGATTCTACCATCTTGGGGACCATTGTTTCAATATTCTAATAGCCAAAGGGAGAGACAGGTTCCTGTCAGAAGACATTTACACTTGGTGGACTAATGTCAATGAAGTGAATGTATGTGAACTTGTATATTTACTGTTATTCAATAAATTCTGATGTGGAAAGCCACAAATGTGTCTATGTTATTCACATAGCTCACACAGACACAACCAGCATTGGAGATCTGGTCTTATTTTGTAGTTTGGACAAGGCTGTGGCTGGTTTGTTTTCTGATTGCTATTTCTGACTTTCTAAATCTTCACTATAGGTCTCAACCCAGTCTTGGGATCCAAGAATAGACTGAATTGAAGTTCTTTGAGGAAGCTAAACCTACACTAAAGATCTTGCAAAATCTTACATCATGACTGGCCAGAGTATCTTGATTGTGGAGAGATGAAATGTTGTAGTTTATACCCCATATATTCTTGAGCTGTCTTACCCCCTTTAACAACCATTTGTCTTAAGTATTGCATTTGGCCTAGTATTCTCTTAGGTAAATGTCCTAAGCCCTCAGATGGTGGCATCCACTAACTTTACGATTGACACACTATATTCCTGTATTATTCTCAGGATTCATAAGGCACAGTGAGAAAGGGATTGCTGTAGACTGAACAGTTTGAAAGTTTCACCCCACAGCTTGTGATCTGAGCCACAAGGCTTTCCGTAGATAGCTATCTACCACTGCCCTCTTGCTCTATTTGATGAAAGCAGTGTTACCCCAAAACTGAGGTGAAAGGTGAAGCCCCTTTCAACTCTCCACGTTTTTCCACTCATGGCCACAAAGAGGCATGAGCACGATGAAAATATAAAATACCTTCATCCTGGCTATTTTTGATGTGACCGGGAAATCAGAAAGAAGCGGCGATTCAATTCTCCTTTTTCTGTTTTAGTGGCTTTATTTTAGAAGTAGGTAGAAGGGATGGATGGGATGTTGGCTTTGGATTGAAACCTGGTGTTCTCATTTTCTGAATATTCACTACCAGAAATACAGAGTTCGTGAGAGGCACTTACGTCCTAACTATGTAAGTTTGTAAACACATGGCTTTACTCATCCAGGCTGTGTTTCACTTACATAATGAATGGAGCTAATACTACCTGCCACAAAGGATTGTTGTGAGGATTACAGGAGACTATGTATCTGATGGGGACAGGAGGGACAGATAGAGGCACTTTTACATTGGCTGCATAACAGTTTCCTCAGAATTCCCTCCATTGAGGAGGGAAGGCTCATGAAGTTTAGGAGGTAAACAAAAAGTCTCTGCGATGACCAAGAGAACAGAAACTCGGATGATTCTCGAGGGCTCCACCCTAGTGTGAAACTGAGTAAACACCTGATTGGGAGGGGCCTTTGGCAGCTGGGTGCCACATGGAGGCTGAGTTACCTGAAAGCTGTACAAAGAGCTCCAGGGTGTATGCTTTCAATGAGTCATCACCAATGTTGGTTCCTTTGGGTGAGGCAGCTGCTTTTGAGTCATCCCTGCTCCTGTGGGTAACTCCTCACTCATACTCCTGTTAGGAACCCCAAGAAAAATTCATTGTTTCACAGACTGGGACTTTGGTGTAATCTTTCATTTGGTTTGTCGTGAGTTCCCTTCTTTCTGGAGTGAACTCTCTCTCTCTCTCTCTCTCTCTCTCTCTCTCTCTCTCTCTCTCTCTCTCTCTCCCTCTCTCTCATTCTCTCTCATTCTCTCATGTCTATGTATCTATCATTTATGTATTTATTTATCATCTATAGTCTGTATATCTACCATCTATCTTCTATGTATCCATCTGTTATCTATGTAGTTATCATTCGTTATCTATCTACATCTACCTATCATTTACCTAACAATCATCTATCTATCTATCTATCTATCTATCTATCTATCTATCTATCTATCTATCTATCTATCTATCTATCTATCTGGCATCTATCTAGCATCTATTATCTATCTGTAATCAATCTATCTATTATTCCCCCTCCCATTTGTGTGTGTATGTATTGCAACTCTCCAGGAAAATGTCATCATACAACGTTCTATACTATAAGGGCACATTTGTACTTCATAATTTGAAAGATATCTGTAAAAAGTACATGGGAAAAAGCCCAGTACTGCTGTTAGCAGTTTGTTTTGAGTTAACCTAGATCCAATCCGTATGGTGACTTGGGAGGAATATAAGATTCAATGACCTTGAGTGTATCGGAACTCCCCTCCTCCTACACAGAGGCCATAATGAGGGAAAGCATAGCAGATAAGCAGAGACAAAGCTGACCACCTGACCAGAGGGACAAAATTAAATCTGAGAAAGACTTAGTGCCTTTGTTTTGACTTGCTATAAAAACATGTCAACTTTGATATCCTGAAGATGTATGAACTAAAACTCCCGACACAGAGGTAGGCAAGGAATGGCTGTTCCCGAGGGCTAGAACAAGCCAAAATATGGCAATTAGCCTCTGGATGTACAACATACCATTGCTCCATAGTACTGACGTTCTCATTAGTCATCTAGACAGCCACAACTTCTTTTCACCAGCTATGTCTGTGTCTTTAGTTATGTTGTATATGTATGTCAGTGTATCAATACACACAAACATTTAAAGGATTTTAAGGATACTTTTTGTCACTACTGTGTCTTTAAAAACAAACAAACAAACAAACAAACAAACAAACAAACAAGGTTTTTAAGATCCTTATTTTAGCCAGGCCTATTTAAGAGAAGAACTTTAACTGTGTATTTTTTAAGTTTGCATTTTAAAACCTATTTTGAGACTAACACAAACATATTAGAATTTACATATCATTTTAATGTGTTACACAATAATGATACATTTTAGAACTTTTTTTTTTTTTTTTTTTTTTTT
>NC_034591.1:85392123-85403474 GCF_900095145.1 Mus pahari
AATCCGCCTGCCTCTGCCTCCCAAGTACTGGGATTAAAGGCGTGCGCCACCACGCCTGGCATAATGATACATTTTAAAAGACTATTCATTTTTATTTTACCTAAAATAATAATAAATTTATAAATGTCATATTTTATATTGTTTTGTATACCTCATAAACACTAATAAAAAGTAAATGGTTTTTCTAACAGAAAGCATTTCAAGATATCTGTTATAAAAACTTAAATCTTTAACAAGTTATTTAAATTTGGTTAAGACAACAAAAACTAGTAATTTCCTTTATCTGTGTCTATAACTGTTGGGTATCTAATGTACCGTGTGTTTTCTGTGTTCTACATACAACCTTTTAAACTTTCACTTAAAATTAACACGTTAAAAATTGTTTTCTAAATTTTCTAATAATGATGTTAAGATATGTTGTATAAGGTTGCTTAAAAAAAGAAATATGTCACCTCTCAGCTTTATATTCAGGCCCACAACTCTAGCTGCTTTCCTGGAGACCACACTGGCACCTGGAACCCCAGACAGGAGCCTAGCATAACTTACATCATCAGAGAGATTCCACCCAGCAACTGATGGAAACAGATGCAGAGACCCACAGCCAAACAGTAGGCCAATCTTGGGACATCATCCAGAACCGAGGAAGGAAGGATTGTAGGAACCAGATGGGTCAAGTATACTACAAGAAAACCTACAGAATCAACTAACCTAGGCCCACAGAGACTGAATTGTCAATCAGGGAGTGTGCATGGGGCTGGCCTATGCCCTTTGAACATATATGTAACGGTTGTGTAGCTTGGTCTTCGTATGACAGTGGGAGCTGGGGCTGTCTCTGACTCTATTGCCTGCCTTTGGTACCCCTTCCTCCTTTTGGGCTGCCTCCTCTAGCCTCTTAATTATTTAAGGTTAATTCCATACACTGAGATAAATTAAATTTAATACTTTAATACTTCCCCAAGAAGGAAGATGAACCTAGGTTTACAGCAACTTGATATGCCAAGGCTGCTTGATATCCATGGGAAGCCTCCCCTTTTCTGAAGAGAAACAGAGGAGGGGATGAGAGTTGGGGGGAGGGGTGGAAAGGGAAGGACTGGGGGGAGAGGAGAGGGGGAAACTTCACTTGTGATGTAAAGTAAATTAATAATTAACTAATTGATTAATTCATTAAAACATGTATCTAAGTTAAAATAATATAAAGGTTATAAATTATTTAAGGTTAATTCCATACACTGAAATAAATTAAATTTAATACTTGATGTTTTGAAGCAATGTTTTCTTAAGTATTGGTTTGGTTTTAATATCCTTTTTACTAAATATACATTTAAAACTTATGATTAAATTTTAATTAAATTATATTTTTAATATTTTCTCATTGGACAAAGCTTTTCCTTTTTAGATAATCAGTCATTGCTTTAACTATAAATATTTCTCTTTAGAGTCTGATGCCTACTTAGACTATTTATACTGTGTTAATGAACAAATATTTAAATCTATTTTAAAGATTTGATCTACTAGAGAAAACACATAGCATTGTAAAGTACTCAACTATGATAACTAAAATTCAAAATTAGTTACAGAGTCTGTCTCAGAGGATAAAAGACCAGATGATTTTACCAACTTAAACCACAAAAAAGACATCACACCAAAGACTCCATTGTACTTTAAAAAATCAGGACTGTATCTGTGTAATTGTAACTCACTTCTAGGAGAATGTGAACATTCTCATTCATGTAGACTTCAAAAATGCTGGGTACCAATCTCCAAGGCTAATGACAAACAAGTCCTCCAAGTTACTAACATTTTCTCACCTTTTATGTTTATTATTTTTTTTGTAATTAGATTTAAAAATTTTGTTTATGACATCTAATACTTTATCTGATTTCTAAATGATAAAATAATGCTAATCTTGGTTTTAATGAAGTTAAAATATTATTTCCTTTTATTTGATCATGCCTTTTTGTACGACTGATGTTTTACTCTAAATTCTTATGTAAATCAAAACTAATATTTAAAAGATTAATTGTTTTTATTCTTTGCAATTTGAATAAAACAGCAGCAACAACAAAAAAATTCCCCTAATTTTCAATTTAAAAATTTAACTCCATTAACTTTCACTAGAGATACACAAATATTTGGGTAACTCTTTTTATCCAAGTTATACAATACACATCCATTTCTAATAATAACAACACTGAACCATAAACACTGATGTTTTTTGGTTTAATTACTATCCAAAATGCCCTATTGGACAATTAGCCAAAATTTAAAATTTAATTAAGTAATAGTCATAATTTGCAAATAAAAAGGGGACAATGCCATACTTACTCTTTAAGTCCTATTTCCAACCATTTAAGTGTAAGTAAGATAGTTCATAGGCACAAATACAGAGGGAATTATATAGCCAGTCTTGTCAAAAAATATATTTTGGTCACTTTTAAAATGTTTCATCTGTAATCTTTTTTCATTACACCAGACTGTGCTCCTGATAACTTTAGGTATAGGATCCTATGCCACAGGTAGTTGACATGTCAGATACTGAGAGGAACATGATCATGATCAGATGGCTTTTTATGTCATCTAGGAGTTTCTTTCTTAATGTCCTTTGCCAACTATTCCTCTGTCCTGAAAATGCTGCCCTGCCCACTACTCACCCTCAGCTGGGTCAGATCCTAGTAATAGCCTTCTTAACTGTGAGGGACCTGATAGTATGTAATAAATAATATATACTACCAAGTTCCCAAATTGTGGTGTTTGGCTAACGGGAAACTGTGAACGGAAACTGAAAAGAAGCCATGCCATGCTTGACTGACTGATGGATTGGAACTGCAGTACGCTGGAGAGGTTGGAATGTTGCAGGTCCAGAAGCTAATTTATCTTGGGTTAGTTCTAGTTGGAACAGCCAGCCCTTGCCCATCTCTGTGTCAGAACTAACATCTGTGACTAACAGATAAAAGAAAAACAAAAACAAAAAGAAAAACCAGAACAAACTATCACCGCCAACAACCAAACTTCTTGGAAATCTGTTAACTTAACAAACCACGAGCTTCCACCAACCCAAGAGCTAAGAAAACATCTCAGGCATATAGAAAAGCTTCACCACAATATCTTTTAAACTTGCTTTGATTTATGACTTCCTTTTTCCCCCAAACTATAAAACTTCATGAAACTGTCTCCACATTGGAATATGGAATTTGGGGTAACCGAAATCGGTTTTCTTGGGCTGTTGTTACCTAAAATGGCTTCAGAATAAATGATCCGTTATTTCCTTTCAGATGAAAGCTGTATTTGTGTGTGTGTGTGTGTGTGCGCGTGTGCGTGTGCGTGTGTGTGTGTGTGTGTGTGTGTGTGTGTTTACACTTTTGGGCCTTTAGTCTGAGTTCCCAAATGGGTGGCTTTCTGAATACTGTGCATTTTTAACATCTGATAGAGATTGTTTTGAAAAGAGAGATTAAGGCCAAGAAGACGGCGCAGCAGGTAAGGGTGCATGTGTATCACTAGGTCTGATGACTTCTGGCCTACATATAAAGGAGAGAGTAGATTCCTGTGCTTGTCCTCTTTCTTGGATGTGTGTTCTCTAGAGCATGCACTCTGCTCTCCAATAAGTAAATGTACTGGGCTTATTTATTTATTTTTTTGGAAAGGTAGGCATGCTAGTATAAATGTGTAATGTCCATGTTTGAGAACCAGAGACAGAAAGGGTTAAAAGTGCCAGGCTAGTCTAGGCTGCACAGTAATACTTAAAAAAAATTTAACGCCACTATCTACCCTCCAATCCCACAGGTACTAGGTGGGGCCAGAGAACGAATATTTCAACCAGAGCACAGAAAACCTGTTCCAAGTCATTGATAGTGTGGTTCTAACTTACAGACATCCCTGTAGTCTTCAATTATCTGGCTTATATGGAAGTTTATTATATTTTAAAATAGTAAAATGACATTTTCAACTGTATTCAAACTGGAAACATTTCCTAGGTCAGACTTATACCAATTAATGTGCTTATTGCTTACAGTTATTGCCCTGTGATGTGATTTTATTTATCAGCCTCAACATATAGAGGCTGCTTTTGCTAAAAAGCACTGACTCCTGATTAGGGCCTACAAGGTAACTAGAAGCAGGAGAAAACTCACTCCTCCCTTTCATTGCACTTTCATTGCCCATTTGTCTCCTGCAGTTTGGATGAAGGCACAGAGACAAGTCGTTGTCCTTGTTTCCTCTCTGGTAACACTGGACTTTAGAAACAGCAAGGCTACCCAGAACCAGTCTGTCACCCATAGAAGGGAGGGACCAGTGAAGGGCAGGGCACAGCTGGGAGCAGAGGCAATCTCCTAAGGGGTACATCTTAATAAGTCCATTGTGAGACCACCTTGGAGGAAAAGAGCTCAGATGGTAATTAGTGAGTTCACACCTAGACAAGGACTGGAAAAGCATGCATGGCTCCTCAGGACTCTGAAGATAGACTTGCGGGTCATGGAATAATGCTTTTCTTGTTTGTTTTAGTTTGGTTTTGGTTTTCCCTTTTCTGGTCACACTCAATGGGCTTCTCCTCTGTTTTTCACACACCCACATGCCCACTTTCACTTGCCTCTTTAGTTAGTATGTTAGAGACAAGTGACCAAGTTTAGCTTGTTGGGGCGACCAGGGCCCCGGGCTTGTACCCTAAAAGCTTTGATTGCAAACCAAACTGTTCGCAACCAAACGGATTGAAAACTGTGCTTCTCCTAAGATACTTGATAATTTATTCTTGGTATTTAAGTACAGTTAGTTTGTTCAGAGATTCACTTTTATCTCAGTTTAAAGCTTATGCTAGAAATAAATCTTAGAGTTTATACACTATTTAAGGGTTTGCTTTTAATTATGTCTATGTTTGTCTGTGTATATATGGATATGTGTTCAGGTGACTGTGGAGGCCAAAAGAGGATTGTATGCTACCCAACATGCATGTTGGGACCAAATTATGGTCTTCCTCAAGAGTAACTTGGTCTTTAATAACTGAGGCACTGCTTCAGCTCCTGAATTATATACATTTTCACTTTAAAAACTGATCTCTTTCTCTAACCCTATCTGAGAGAATCATTCCCACCCACCACCCTGTCAAATTTCAGCATAGAATGCTTGAGTTTTATATTTATGAATGTTGATGTAAATTTCACCCTAAGAGACAATCATAAGAAACTAAAATTGATCCCATTTAGTTGCAAATTCAGCCTACTTAGCAATTTACAGAAGGCAGAAGATAATTTCAGAAAGAACCTACAGAAGCATACAGTAATCATTGAAACTAGAGTGGCTCAAATATTGTTATCAGTTAAGTGTGTGAGAAGCAGATCCTGCTTAAGTCCAGCCTGAATACCGCTGACTGGCTTTTCTGTAAATCATTCGTATACGCTAAGGAATAATGAAAACTTAGCTTACACTCCACGTTTGGTTTGTTGTTGCTTTGTATCTCATCTCACAGAATACTTTCTCAATCATAGTCTTGCTTTTCCAGTAAATTATGGTCTTGGGTACAGTAGCGTTTGTAGTCTCAGCCCTGGAAATGATGGATGCAGAAGGTATCACTAGAAAAAGAAACAAAATGCCAGCGGTTAAAAAACTTCCTCAGGGCGAAATTGAGACCTTTTCATTAACATATAGAACTATCAAAACTCAAAGTATGATAGCCCATCTAAGTAACAGCTGATGAACCTTGTCTTTTTTCTGATGAATTATGTACAAGAGAAGTGCTTCTTGTAGGTCTAGTGAAACTTGAGCCTCTGGCCTCATTACTTGGAGTATAAGAAAAAGATTAAGGAGATGTATTTTCTTTCATGGCTTGGATTTTAAATGTTCCCAATGGCCCATATATTAAAGGCTTAGTATCCAGCTTGGCACCACAGGAAGATGGTGGGAGCTTTAAGATGCATGGTCTAATAGGAAGTCTTAGGTCATAACAGGCATGTGATTTAAAAGGGCATATTTGGAACTCTGGCCCCTCCTCTCTCTTTCTGTTTGTTAGTAATTATAAAATGAGCAGCCTCTTCCACCATGTGTGCTTTCCTGCCATGGGCCCAAAGCAATGGGACCAACCAACAATGGGCTGTTAGTACCACAATGTTAAGTTAATTTGAATCCTTCCTCTTACAAGTTGAATATCTTAGGTGTTTTGTCACAGTTACAGTGATACTGCATCAGTGTCTGCTTCAGATAATCTCACTTGATAAGCTGTTAAATATACCTTTTTACAGTAATATTTTTTCTATTGTATAATAAGGAAATATACATCTGGATAATAATAAAATAAGGATATTACATCTGCTGCTAACTTATTTTGTTTTCCATTGCAACAAATAAATCCCCTGAGAGTATGCAAATTGTTGTGTGTCCTGATGGGTCACCATGCAAAGGTTGAACTAATTACCTTTGCCTATGGGGTTTAATAAAAAAGGTGTTATCAACCCAAACATGGCTTGACAGCTGATAGATATATATTACACAATCATTTTTTTTTGTGGGACATTAATGGTCATTGTTTTATGAGAAATATTTACATTAATAAACTATAAAAATACTTGTAAATTTATCTGCACACAGTATATCACTGATACTTTTCATTTCTTCTATATGTGCAATGGAAAGGTGAAAATATTAGTCTTTCTTAGATACATTATCAACTCAAAAGCCTGCATCTAGGCACCAGGGACTGTTGCTACAACTTAATATCCTTTAAGAATTTATTCATTTTTAACTTCACAGAATACACTTCGGGAAGCTATTGTTTTACTAGTAATTATCTAAAATTAGATACACAGGTACATAATTTATAGAGAACTATAAAAGTAAAGATATACTTTATGCAGTATAGTCTTATACAGGACTAAATAGCATAAATATCAATGCAAATTTAGTTTCATTCCAGAGCTCACCGTAGGTGATTTATATCACTTATATTACAAATTTGTTGGCCATTTGTTAGTATAAGGTTTGTTTTAATAATAATCAGTTTCTAAATTTTTCTGGAGTAAAGAAAGTAGACTTTCAGGGCTCTAAGACCACTTAAAACCATCTTAAGTACTATTGAGGCTATAAGTTATATTCTTCTTTCTGTTTCCCACTTGAGTTTGGCTTGGTCATTCACAATAGCACCGTTAAGCATTCTGAGCCCTGTAACTTGAACCCTGATTATCAAAATCAAAATATAATAACTGTGTTTCCATCTTAATAAAAAAATAAGTAAATAAAGATGGGAGTGAGGATAAAAAAGAAAAGAAATTCATGGTCATGTGTATGATAACAGACAGGTCACAACATACTCTGCCAGAACCTTAATGTCCCACAAAAAATGATTGTGCAATATATATCTATCAGCTGTCTAGACATGTTTGGGTTGATAACACCTTTTTTAATTAAACCCCATAGGCAAAGGTAATTAGTTCAAAATGATTTGCATGGTCATCCTCATTTTGCATTTGCAACTTCTTGCCTCATTGTCTTTTAACTTACATATGGCTTATAATGGCATATATGTTCACATTGCACTGCTAAACCTGAACATACCAACCCATTCTTGAAGTGTCCCTTAGCTTATTGTTTAGATTATCAGGCGCTTTTGCAGAAACAATTATCCTTGGAAGCAAACGTATGCTTAGGTTTTTGTGAAATGCAGATGGTACCTGCGATGATTCGGATGAGATGCCCCCCTAAGTACTGGGCTCTGGTTGGTTGCTCTTTAGAGAAGATTGGGGATGAGGACATGGAGGAAGTGTGTTACTGAGGAAGGCTTCGAGGTTTCCAAAGACTTTTGTCTTTTCAGTTTCAACTTATCTCTTGCTGCTGTCTATTTGTAGATCAAAATGTAAGCTCTCAGCTGCTATTCCTGCTGCCTGCCCCATGCCCTTATTCTGCTATCATAGACTCTAAGAGTCTGGGGCCATAAGTCCAATAAAACTCTTTCTATTCGAAGTTGTCTGGGTCATGATGCCTTACTACAGCAATAAAGGAGTAACATACAGTATGTTGGTACCATGTATGATTGTTTTCAAAATTAAATATGATGTGTGCTAAGTTTCTAGAATATAGCACATATTTAATAAATGGAGGTGATGATATTGAGATGATAATTAAAATTACAGTAAAACTGTTACTAATTATAGTTTTGTTCCTAAGAAGGAACCCTGTTGAAATGACACTTCCCAATGTAGGTGCTAGGGATTGAACTTCCATCCTCTGTGTGAACCCTATGCACTCTCAATCACTGAGTCATCTCTCCAGCCCCTAAAGGAACATAGTTAAGAAAAGATTATATTTACTGTATCTTACCTCAAAATGTAAATTTACAAAATATTGTATATTTTGTATACATTGTATATATTGGTTATATACTTGGAAGAGTCATGTAGTTCCAAACAATATGTAGTAATATAAAGTTATTGTTCAACATCATAGTCACCTATGTGTTTCAAAATCCAATAATGAGAGGACAGGATAGATTGATTGTCAGAAAATTCCATTATTTGAGCTAATTGTCATTAATTGAGAATTTATAATATTAGCTATGATAGGAAGCATTAGTGATTCCCCCCAAGGGTACTCAGGTTGAATCCTAAGAGATTTCTTCACAACCCTTTTCTTATTAGTTACCAGGAAAGTTATCAAACACGCTGTAATACACTTTTATTTTTTTCTAAAAGAGGCTAAGGAATAAAGGATTGAATCAAAGATATTGAAATAAGATACTTCTTCCTGTAATCTTAAATTTTGTAACGTTCCAATCCTCAGGTTCTTTCTGTACAAATTATAACCTTTTACAAAATGGAATTAGCATGAAGATTAAATAAAAGACTATGTATAATATCGGACTCTCAGGAAGCTTACAACTAGTGCTGGAGGGCTATGTGCTGAAACCTGGCCAGCAGAAAACTTCTAGATTGCAGAGAAGAAACTTTGCATCAGAACCCCACAGTATTCAGTGATGCGGAAACAGGAACAGAGTCTGAAGGAGAACACAGCTTCCAAACCTCATGCCCCAATTCAAGAAATACAGCCTAAGGTCTAGACCAGATTTCCCAAGTAAACTTTTGGGGAGTCACACAAAGGTGTACCTGGGACCTAATCCATGCCTAGGACTGTAGCAGAATCTGCAAGCTTGGGAAGGAATGCTGTAAAAGTCTCTCTAGCAAGCAGGAGAGACCACATTCAGACTCTACTTTCTGTCCAGATAGCATCATGATTGAGACAGTTTATAGAAGAAAGCTTATTGGGGATTATGGTTCCAGAGGGCGAGTCTGTAATGTTAGGAAGACACAGCATCAGGTGGTCAGAACAGTAAGCTGAGAGATCACATCTTCAACCACAAACTTGAGGAAGAGAGAGCAAACTGGATGTGGGATGGAACTACAAATTCTCAAAGCCTGCACAAAGTGATATACTTCCTCCAGCAAGGCTGTGTCACTGCCCCAAATAGCATAACTGACTGGGGACCAAGTATTCAAATACTTGAGCCTATGGGGGAGATTTCTCACCCAAACCATTACATTCTTTTCATATGTTCTTCCTTTTTTTTTTTTTTTAAGTATCTAGAAAGTCTCTCTCCCTTGAATGTTTTTCTTTCATTTTTCTTTTCTTCTTTCCTTTTACAATTCCCTTTGATAGGCTTTTCTAAAGATTACAAGGTTGGTTATTGCAGTGTCTCTATGTATTGGTCTCTTGAGACCTGGGACTCCTCTTTAGGTAACCTGGTTCTCTCTGGTAGAATGTGTTTTCCTCTTTCTTTCATTTTGCCCTTAGTAAGAACTGCCTCCGACAGGAGAGATGGCACTGACTGCTCTTCCAGAGCTCCTGAGTTCTAATCCCAGCAACCACATGGTGGCTCACCACCAGAACACAGCTACAGTGTGTGTGTGTGTGTGTGTGTGTGTGTGTGTGTGTGTGTGTGTGTACTTTTTTTTTCCCCAGAGCTGAGGACTGAACCCGGGGCCTTGCGCTTGCTAGGCAAGCACTCTACCACTGAGCTAAATCCCCAACCCCAAGTCCTCTCTTATCTCTACTATTCACCTCTTCTATTTACTTCCCCCCTTGATGCTTTTCTCTGTCAGAATACTGATTACTAGACTCACTCTGCTTTTTTCTTTCCAGACATTCACGAAGTAATTAATTCTGTAATGCATACCCTACTATCAATGTTCCTGTATTTTTTTTTTAAGATTTATTTATTTATTATACGTTAGTACACTGTAGCTGTCTTCAGACACTCCAGAAGAGGGCGTCAGATCTTGTTAAGGATGGTTGTGAGCCACCATGTAGTTGCTGGGATTTGTAAGAGCAGTCGGGTGCTCTTACCTGCTGAGCCATCTCACCAGCCCCCTGTATTTCTTAAAATGATTGAGGTTTAAGGGTTGATTTCTTTTGTTATTTAACTATTACTCTATGTTTACAGAAGACTTACACTGTGATAGTGATTGTTATTGCAAATAGTATTTTACTCTCAAAAGAGCACCTGAAGACTGAGGCTGGTTCTTTGAATACTAACAGAGGAAATGGCGATACCTTACTGCTGTATGCACTTTTGAACACTGCAAACATTTCCATTAAAAAACAAAGATGACAAAAGGTCCAAATAATTGCTTACACCAGGTGCTCAAGTCCCAAGATATAAAGAAACATGAAGAACAATACACCATGACTTCTACAAAAATTATAAATCCCACAATAATCACCTCTAATGAATTCTCAGATAAGTAGCTTAATGAATCCCCATGGAGCCCTGAAAACACATCAAGCCAAACTTCAAAGTAATAGATGGAAAACAATAATTAAATTTGTTTGATCACAAGAAATCCCCTTTCTCAAAGTCTGGCATTTAGACAAAAGCCAGGATTCCCTGGGGACTTGAGAAAATAGTCCTCTATCTGCTAAGGGCACCATTCTCCTTATCTCTGGCTCTGTCATTAACAAATGCCTGTGGTGCCTATTAGCACATCAAGGTCTATGCTAGCTTCTAGCCTCTTCAATTTCCACTCACAAGTACCTGCTAAACTCCTCAAAGCCCTCCACCCCAGCTCATAGGCTCCCCTCCTCCCAGGTACCTGTCCCCTTAAAGCCCTGGAAATCATCATCATTTTTTCCCTCCCCCCCACCCTTGCTTCTCTCTGCTTTCCCTAAAGACAGACAGTCTTGGTGGTTTGGGATAAACGTTTCCCTTTTCACCCATGGGGTGGCGATTTTGCTGTCTTTACTGCACTAATTTTAGTCAAAGATCAGGGCAGAAATTAAAGGAATAGAAACAAGAAAAGCAGTAGTAATAAATTAAAGGAATGTCTTATTGTATGAGAGAGAGAGAGAGAGAGAGAGAGAGAGAGAGAGAGAGAGAGAGAGAG
>NC_034591.1:85403594-85420330 GCF_900095145.1 Mus pahari
AGTGAGAGAGAGAGAGAGAGAGAGAGAGAGAGAGAGAGAGAGAGAGAGAGAGAACCCAAGTTAGTAAAGAAAGACCCTACCTGTGAGATCATAAGCTGCGGTGCCTGCACTCTCCTTGGGCTTCCCTGGCAGCAACTTTTGTCCTCTGCCTGTGTGGGCGAGCAGGCTTCTAATCTTTGTACCAACCCATGCTCCCCACCCTTTGCAATCCTTTCACACCTGTAAATTCAGAGATTTCTGACCTTATGCCTGCCTCCAGCTTCCTCCTCCTGCCCACTGTTATGGGCTCCAGCTATAGAGCAGGAGCTATCCACCTTTGTGAGTGTCTCTGGTTCCCCCTGTGCTCCCCGTGGACCCACAAGTAATCACAGAGGCGGGTGACAAGCTTGCCTCCAGCAATCCCTTGTCATCCCCATCCTTGCCATCCTCTTGCCTGTTAAGTCTCAAACCCAGGACACTGGGCTGAGGTGCTTATTTAACGTATCAAAGCTGACCTGGCCTCCAGGTTCTACGAACATCCTTCAGCCTCTAACATATAATAGGGTATGGCTGGCATATCCTGCCTCCTACTCTGAACGTTCCAGCCAAGAGGCAGGGGTGCCTTTTTCCCACAGGCTCTTCCATATATAATCTCGACATTTTGGTTACTGATAAAGGTTATTTCTCCGCTGGTGAAATGAACCATTTCAAGGCAGATTAGAACATATTATAGGCAGATTTATTGGGAAGCTGCTGGGGGGGCGGGGGGGGGAAGAGTTCACTGACCCCAAGTAAGGAGTGGGGAGAAAGGGCGCTCAAACAGAGAAAAGGAAGAGGAGGAGGAGGAGGAGGAGAGGGAGGGGGAGAGGAGGGGGAGGGGGAGGAAGAGGAAGAGGAAGAGGAAGAGGAAGAGGAAGAGGAGGACCAGGAGGAGGAGGAGAAGGAAAGAGGAAGAGAGGGATAGAGAGAGAGCATGCGATCGCGTCAAGTGTGTGGATTATATAGGGAACAGCCTCTGGAGGAATGGCAGCCCAGCCCCTGAGCTGGAAAATTCAGGGTTCGAGACCAGGTATGCCAGGTAAGGACTGAGGGATGCTGGGAGAACCAGGAGGCCAGGTCTTCGGTCCCCTCCTGCCCCCACCTCTTCCCCAATCTCTCTACCTTTCCTCTCTCTGCTACCTCTCAGTCTCTCTGCATGTTGACTTTGCTGACTTCATTCTTTGAGATTGAGGAACCTCTCCCCACGTGTTCCTACTTAGCTGGCCTCTTCTTTCTTTTTCCTCTTTCTGTACCTCTGTCCCCTTTCTTCCCCACACCCCCTTCTCATGCCACAAACTTCATTTTATACTAGACCCAATGTATGGTTGGAACCTTGGGCGGAAGGGATGCCTCAGCATGGGCCCACAAAAGCGCTACAGCACCCCTTCCTGCTGCATCATGCTGGCATATTACAAAACTTGGTGGCACACGCCTTTAATCCCAGCACTTGGGAGGCAGAGGCAGGTGGATTTCAGAGTTCGAGGCCAGCTTGGTCTACAAAGTGAGTTCCAGGACAGCCAGGGCTATACAGAGAAACCCTGTCTCGAAAAAACAAAGAAACAAAAACTTGTCAGAGAGATAAAAACTAAAAAGAATAGTGTAGATTATAATATTAAATAGAAATATTTAATATTATAAGCTTTAAAAGACAAGCTCTAAAATATCTCAAACAAAACATGCTAACACTTTTCTGGTTGATGAAGTTAGAGATGTCTATACAATTCTGAGCAATCTCTAAGTACTTGAAAACAACCCTCCCAGACACAAATCTTTTCACAAGCCATGCCTTTTACAACAGATTCATCATATCTGAGCACAAGCCTCGTTTCTTCCTATCTGCTCTTGAAAGGTGACAAGTTATTTTAAGGTGGATTTCATGTCTCTCTGGCTTTTGGGAGCCAAGTTCTAAAAAAAAAAAAAAAAGTAAAATCACAACCATCTAGAGATAAGACTGGAACGATGTCCAATTGTAGAGCTGCCCCTCCTGGCAGAATAACGGGAAAAAATGATTGCTTATAATCTGCAAGAACTCTAGGTGTCCTTTGTTCAAAGGTAGACTGTGTGATACCATCAATGCAAATTAGTTGTTTGTAGTAAAAGATGTGTAGTCCCTTTCACTTCTTACCTATATCATCCAGATGGACTTGTAGTTGTTGTGAGTTCTCCATGCCTAGGGTATTGACAGCTTGGACCCATACCAAATACTTCCTGCTGCCTTGCAATGAGTCAGTGGAGATGTTAACATAGCTTGAGGCAAGATATTGTTGTTCTTCTTCTGTCTCCAAACTACAAACAAAGAAACAACCACAGACTAGATTTATTTTGTTCCCTTGCCCCAGAAACTTGGAATGCTATGGTTTTCACCTGATTTTAGAACTTGACCTGTTACTAAAACAAACAAACAAAAAGAACCAAACTTCATTTGATCTGAATTTTTAAAAGCAAATTCAAATGAGGCAAGTGCTGGCCTCAAACTCACAGAGATCTGCTTGGTTCTGCCTCCTAAATTCTGGGATTAGAAGAGTGTGGTACTATGCATGGCTTTTTCCTTTCCTGAGACAGGGTTTCCTGTAGCTCCAGCTGGCTTTTAAACTTCGTTTATCATTGAGGATGACCCTGTACTTCTGATTCTCCTGAGTGTTGTATTACAAGAATGTGTTCGGCACCCAGTTTATTCAGAGTTGGCGGCTGAACCTGGGATTTGTGCATGCCAGAAAGTCTTCTATTAACTGAGTCACATTCCAGCCCCGAAATTCTTATTTCTGAGAAAAAGAAATACTTCATAGATCTGCACATTACTCTTCATCGGGATGGGTGTTGGGGGAGTTACCTACACCTTCACTTTACTGTACCAGTTACAGGGGGTGTTTGAGCTTCTGAGTTGAGTCAAACACTGGCCAGATTTTTTTTTTTCTTAAATCTGACACCATCAATTGCTTTTCTTCCAGGAGACTGCTTTCTTTCATGAGATCATAAGGAAGGGTTAAAGTTACAGCTATTTCATGCTTAGGGTTACATTCTAGGCTCCTTATTACTACTTGCCTGTTTAGCAACTCCCGAGTTTCTGTAGCTTCATAATACCTTAGCAAGAATCAGAACTTGATTCATGTGGCGTGCTCTCAGAGACACAAGTATGAGAATCAGAATTTGATGTGAATGACATGCTGCATGAACACAGATATGAAGAACTAGCTTTAGGCTCTAGCCAAAAAAATAAAAATAAAAATAAAAAATAATACTTTCATGAATTAAAATACTACAGAAACGTTGTTCTGCCATAGGAAGTCTCACTCAGACTGACAGTCACTGGGGACATGCTACAGGTGAATGGACTAAATAATGTATCTCTAGTAACTTAGGCCTTAAGTGCCAGAGCTTTCCCGCACTGCCTCTTGCCTTTCACCAGCAGCAAGGGCATCATGAGCACCATGTGGGTGGGGTGATGTAAGAAGTATCTATCACGTTGGCCAACCGTACAAAGCATGGGTCTTAGAGACAGACAGAGGTTCGGCTCCTGGCTAGGACCCTTTATACATTATGAGACTGAGACAATTTACTTAGCCTTGATACCCTTTGATTTATTCACCTCTGAAACAGGAAAAGATGACATCTGTGATCATGAATGAAGGTAGATGCATGACGAGAAAAAGCCAGGAGTAGATAGATGGCTTAGTACCTAGTAGAGGACTCATTAAGTTATAGCAAGTGAAAAGGCATTTATAATGTCACTTTTACAAATATAAATGAAATAAAAAAAATTAAGACTGTATCTCAGGCTGGCTTTGAACTCTTAATCCCCTTGCTTTGACCTCCAAAGTGCTGGGGATTGTCAGTGTGTATATATAGTTTGTATCTGAAGTTAAATTATGTCTTGGGCTTATATATTTACATATGTGGCTTATATTCTTTCTGAAATAAGAGGAGTCATAAGAATATCAATAGAGAACTTATTGGAAAATAGGCTAACCTGTGTGAAATAAGAATTCAATCATGAAAGCAAGACAGCTGCGACTATGCTTATGGTAAGCGTAAGTGTTAAGTGGGACACTTTTGACTATTTTCCAGTTAGAGAAAACCACATTCACATTCTTAACTGGTTTGTGGCTAATTTTTTTACCACACATACTGAGACCTCTAGTCTTATAAGGATAAATACATGGGTTACTAAGGATGTGACCCAAACAGCATGAGGAGAGCTGCAGGTTACAAGATAGGGCTCAACAGTTAAAAATGCTTATCTCCAAGCCTGACAGCCTGCTGGAAGCAAGGTGGGAGCAGAGCCTGGTGTTGGTTTATGTTCACTTTGGACGTCTAAGAGGAAGTACTGGATGCATTGTCGTACTTGTTGATATCTTTCTCCTCCTTTAGTTTCTAGGATTTACCAAATGCCTGGAAGTTCTGAAACAGGAAATAAATATTTGCTGAATTGGCTTGGCTGGTATAGGATGGAGGCCTATCATTCATTCATTACCTGTCCTAAAACTTGTTGAAATTATTTTTTGTTTGTTATGTGTTTAGCCTACGTGTATACGCTCAGGTACAAATACCAAGATATGGTGATCAGAGGACAACTTTAGACTTCAGTTCTCTCCTTCCACCGTGTGGTTCTCAGGAGTCAAACTCGGGTTGTCAGGATTGGAGGAGGCAAGGATTTCCACCCAACTGCTGAGGTACCTTGAGGGCTCAATTAATTCATTTCTTTTCAACAGCTATTAACAAGCAGAAGTCACCCTGAGACACTGCTGAGTTTCACAGATAAAATGCCTATTTATAAGGATCTGCTGAAGACATTGGGGCCAACAGTAAATAGATATTAGTAACAGAGGTCAGTCTCTTTTCCAACAGCACCTGTGATAGACAGCAAAACAACACAAAACTCTGTGTAGTGGGGGCATCACTACAGAGCCAGGGAGGACGAGAGTTCTTGAATGAACAGACTCAGTCCTGTTTAACAAGGCCCTACCCCTGAAAGATTGCCACTCTTCTGCGGAACAAGCAGGTGGGCCAGAGTGACAGGCTTTTACAGTCAGTGTGGTCTTACTGCAGCATAGAAAGAAGCACATGAGTTGGAAGTGAAACTTTGCCTATGAGGATCTCTTGCTGTTTGGCTAAGTGGAAATACCCTGGGGTCAGGTCTGCACAGGCCTTTTGCCTGCTGCATGCTTCCCACCTTGCTCTCAAGCATTTGGTGTAACTCAACTTTTACTTGGAGGAAGAAGGCCCTTGGGCAGTTTGTCAGAGGGACAGGTTTCTCTTAAACATTTTTTTTTTCAACTCACTACTGTATTTCTCATGAGATTAAAGATGATATGTGTTTGTGCTTACTGGAAAGTGCACATTGAATTGGCTAGAAGAAGACATCCATTTGCTATAACTTTCCAATGCTTATTTCTTCTTAAAGAATTTATTATTATATAGTATTTATTATGTGTGCATGCATGTAGGTATGTGTGAGCATGTGCCCATAGAGATCTGAATTTACAGACATTTACAAGCCATCTGACAAGGCTTCTGAGATTCACCTTTGAGTATTCTGGAATAATTTAACCGCTGAGCCACAGTTCCGGCCCCATTGCATCTTTTTTAAGATATGATGCAGTTACATTGATCTGGACTCCATCAATTCAAAATACAGGTTGGGTTTGCAAGAGTTTAATCTAAAGTAACTTCCTATCACATGTACTCAGGACCAGAAGGGTTAGATTTTAGATTTTTCCCTGAAATTTTGGAATATCTTTGTTCAATAGCTATAACATTAATCTTTTCTATTAGAACACATCCAACATAATTTTCTAGATTTGTACAAAATAACCTGAAAACAAATTGTATATACTACTCTGTACGTGACTGTTATTGCTTTATTAATCTTTTTTTCTCTTATATAAATCAGGCTTGGTATAAGATAAAACACACCAACTTATGTAGTTAATTTTGAGTGCAACACAATATTCTAATAACCTTTGATATAAATAGTCTGATTGATGTCCTTCCAAATTCACATGCTGAGACCTAGCAATGGGTCTCAGCAATAGGTCATTTTCTTTTCTTTTCTTTTCTTTTCTTTTCTTTTTTTTTAAATTTTTTAAAAAAAGATTTATTTATTTATTATATATGTAAGTACACTGTAGCTGTCTTCAGACACTCCAGAAGAGGGAGTCAGCTTTTGTTAAGGNTGGTTGTGAGCCACCATGTGGTTGCTGGGATTTGAACTCTGCACCTTTGGAAGAGCAGTCGGGTGCTCTTACCCACTGAGCCATCTCACCAGCCCCTGGGTCATTTTCATATGTAAGATTTAGCCTTTAGTGCAAGAGTCTTAAGTGGCTGAGCTCTTAGATGGTGGTGAAGTAATGAGGGCTTCACACTCAAGGATGATGCTAATTCCTTATGAGGAGTGGGTTTTTCACCATTCATGGGAGGCCTTGCAGAAGATACTGCTTATGGGAAATAGCTTTTGGCAGACTCTACTGGAATTTTCATCTCAAACTTCTAAGCCTCTGGCCTAT
This sequence comes from Mus pahari, assembly GCF_900095145.1. NCBI lineage: Eukaryota > Metazoa > Chordata > Mammalia > Rodentia > Muridae > Mus > Mus pahari. The sequence goes on from NC_034591.1 coordinate 85,410,116, forward strand.
ATGCAATAAATTTCTGTTTCTTATCAATCAGCCAGTTGCTCGTATTTTGTTATAGTAACATAAATGGACTAAGGTAGCTCTTATTTCATCATTGCTTTAATAATTGCCTTCATTACACAGGAGGCTGAGAGCCATCCAACCTCTCTGAAGTCATTTAGAAGCAAAAGGCATATAGCATTGGGTGGCAGCAGTAAGGTTCCTCTGAAATGCCTTCTGCCAGGTTTCTGTCTGGACAGAATGGACAGATGCATGGTTCTGCCCAGAGCCATGGAGGAGGAGACTCACCACTTTTCCTATCTGAAACTTCAGTTTCCATTCAGCTAGAGTTGTAGCCCCTAAATTAGAATTAAAACTCAAAGGTCATGATTAACCATTAATATTTCCCCTGAACTTCCTGCCTTAAGACCTGGAATCATCATACGAGTTAAAAGCCAGAATCACTCAGTAAATTAGAACAAGCATGGATTTTGGGGGTCCACTTTAAAGATAAAGAATGGAAATTTTGAGGGACTAAGTACATTATGCTGATCCTCAAAGGAGAATAGGGAGTAAATTTAGGTAACAGTTTAAAGTGGACTGAGCCTCCATTAGGCTCCTGATACCAAGAGAAAAGGATGGGAAGTCAGAGAGTTTGTTGTCCCATGAAGCAGAAAATGGTAATGTCACAGGAGTGATTTTAAGTTCCCTAGCCAAGGCAGGTGTCTCAGATTTGAGGCAGGTCTTGGTCTCTGCTGGATCCACTCTGGAATAGAATGCATGTTTGATAGTGCTATAGAACCTACCTCTTCACATGCACAATATACTTGGTATCTATGTAGGTGGGCTTCCCAGTGTTCCAGGTGCAAGTCATGTTGCCTGAGTATTCATAAATGACACATGTCAGATTGCTGGGGGCATCTGGTGGATCTGCAACAAAATGAATCACTAAGAGCTGCTTTTGATAAAGTAGCTAGCTGTTAAACTGTCAGTTTCATAGGGAAACTAGGCCTCTTGGCACTGAGAACCCATGGGCTCCTCATTCCACTACCTCTGCCTTACAGTGTAGTCAACTTTGACACCAATCTTTGTTCCTCCCCACAGTATATTTTCCTATAGTTTCTTCTCCTGTGCGGATGTTAACAAGCTCAGGTTCCTCTCATCCAAATCAAGAAAGTCTCCCTCTGTGTCTCCAATTCTATCTCCCCTCAGCTACCATTCCACCTTTCTTTTTAAGCTAGACGTTAAGAAATTATTATTGTATGGACACATGTGTATGGTATGTGTGTGTGTGTGTGTGTGTGTATGTGTGTGTGTATATATATATTCTGTGTTTGTATACTTATGTGTGTTCTCATTCTGGTGCATGTGGAGACCAGAAGCCCATTCAGTATCTTCCTTTATTACTTTTCATATTATTTTTTAAAATATTTCTCTTATTTTTAACTGTGTATGTTTGTGTGGGAGTATGTGATGAGTACAAGCATCTCTGGAGGCTAGAAGAGGATGTTAAATCCTCTAGAGCTGGAATTCCAGGCTATTGTAAATTGTCCTATGTGGGTTGTAGGAACCAAACTTGGGACTTACACAAGATAGTATGTGCTCTTAACCACTGAACCATCTCTAAAACCCCTCACACTTTTTTGATTTCTTGTTGCTATCGTTTTTGTTTGTTTATTTTGAGGCACAGATTCATACTGAATCTGAAGTTCACTGATTGGCTGGTCTGGTAGACCAGCAAGCCCTCAGAATTCTCCTGTCTCTGCCTCTCCAGTGCTGGGATTAAAGGGAGGCATCACCCTGCCTGACTGCTATATATCAGTGCTGGAGATCCAAATGCAGGTCTGCATACTTTCATGGCAAGCACTTTACCAACTGAGCCATCTCTCCAGCCCCTCTGGCTTACTCAGAATTTAGTTTGCACAGTTCTACCAAGGCCACCATTGTTAAAGTGACAGTGACTTTCTACCTGGAAAGCTCCATACTGTCCCATCAGAATTACATCATTATTTCTGAGCAGCAGTTGATTCTCTTCTTACATCCCGCTTCAGGGCTAGGCTCTGTGAAAGATTCTTTAGCTTTTTTCTATTGCCCAGGAAGACTATTTCCTCTTATGGACAATACAGTCTACTTTTCCCTTTGAAAGTTAGCTATGCACATGCAGAAGAACTAGTATTTAGCAGTAAGAAGAAGGAAACTTTCAACTATGTTAAGTCAGACACAAAAGACTGCATGATTCCCTTTATAAGAGGTGTCAAAAATAGTCAGATTCATAAAACAAGAGGTAGAATGGTGGTGGTGGCACCCTGTGTGAATAGGGTGTGTGTGAAAGTCTACGAGTGAGATAGTTTTCTTTGACAAGAAGAGTTCTAACAAGAGAGTGCCGAGAGTAGATAAGCCAGTTCAGTGAACACCACTGAAACAAGCCCCTAAATGTGGCAAAAATAAGTGGGTTATACTATGCACGTTTTACCATCACCACATCAAAAGTCGTTTTCTTTTTAGGGTTGTTATTCAGAGAACGATTTCAAGGCACTCTCTCTTTCCCACATCCTTGCCCACACTCCCACTCACCCACCCCTGTTCAGTTTTTCCTCTTCATAGCCTCATTTTTTTTGTCTGTTAGCATTTTTCCCCTATAAGAAACATCACTTTCCTCAGCTTCCCTCTCTACGCTAGCCCAGTGCAAGGATGTCAGTAAGTAGGTCCTGTGCACAAGTCATTAGAAATGTATTACTAAATAATGAACATAGGATAAACTGATTTTAAAAGTATGTAACAAAGTGATATAGTGTAGCTTCTTCATTAGAGAAAATGAGAAGGATAAATATAGAAACCCCAAAGACACCTTCCCAGTGGTTAAGATGGGTTATGTCTTGAGCAGAGTGAGGGGCTCCTGGGCTTGACAGGCATGTCTAGTTTTGCTCAACGAAAGCTTTTTAATTTTTGTGTGTTGAATGTAATCAACTTTACTACTGAAATCTGTGTTCGGGATTATAGAGATGCCTGAGTGGTTCAAGAGTATTTTCGGGACAATTATGTAGCCTAGAGCTTAGATCCTAGCACCCATGTAATGAGCTAGGCATGCATGATATGCATATCTGTTAACCCAGCTCTGGGAGAAGCAGAAACGGGAGAATAACTGTGACTTGTTGACCTTCATTCAGCATAGCCAAGAAAATGTGAGTCCTGGGTTGAGAGAGAGAGACTCTGTCTCGAAGGAAAAAGAGTGACAGAGGAAAACACCCTGTGCCCTCTTATAGTTTACACACACACACACACACACACACACACACACACACACACACACACCTCAATTGTCTCTTTAATAGCTACTTTCAAGCAGTGATTGTTACATGAAAGTGCTTTGTAAGAGTAAGAGTCTGGTGAGGGGTAGCATTAAGCTCCAATGAGTAAGTTGTGTTCCCACAAGGTGAAGGATTCCCCCCTCCCACTTTGGTTTTTTGACACAGGGTTTCTCTGTGTAGCCCTGGCTGTCCTGGAACTCACTCTGTAAACCAGGCTGGCCTCGAACTCAGAAATCCACCCGCCTCTGCTTCCCAAATGTTGGAATTAAAGGCATGTGCACCACTGCACATCGAAGGAAATCTTTTAAATTTCATTAGAACTTGAAGAAGGCAAGCATGACAAGAGTACTTTTACATCATTCTGTACTCTGGGTAGTGAGAGCATGTGGATTCTAATAGTGGGATTATATCATGGGTAGGATGCTGGGCTCCTGGGCTCCATGGGTGTTTCAGTTTTGCTACTTTCCCCTTTGGTTTTAGGCAGAGAACCCTGTTAATCTGAAAAATCACAGAAGTTAAATGTCAACTTCCTGGACTCTGTTTCACACTATTCTCCATGAAGCAAATGGTCGGGAGTGTAAGTGAGTGGTTGGCATGAACTCTGTAAAAGACAAAAGTGACAAATCTGCATGTGTGTAAGTGAGCAATGGATGTTAGTGGGATGCACAGTAAAGAGCTAGAGAAAAGTCACCGGAGGAACATCCCATTGTTAGATCTGATGCTGGGTTATAAGTATCCAAGAATAAAACTGGCTGCCCACTTCCTGAATGCACAGAGAGGATTAAGATTTTGTTCTCTCATACCTATCTCATCTCTCTACACTTATTAAAATGCTCCTTGATTCAAAAACAAATCTCCCTGATCATTTACCAGGAGAGTTATTAATTCAGCCTAACCCAAAATTTTTTGCCACTGAGATCTTTTGAAGGGGCTGGGTCTGTGGTCCTCTTTACTTTGTATTTCTAGTGCTTAGCGTATTTTTTTGGTACATATGTAAAACAACCACTGAAGTTTATCCCATGAATGGAATGGCAATTAAAAAGATGGCAATGACAAGAGTTAAGCTGGCGAAGGTCGTAATGTTTCAGGTGAAGATTACTAAGCAACTGCAGGAGGGTTCAGGCAAGGCTTTCCACACAGGGAGCAACTCTGGAGATAAATCTTTAAGGAGTTAAGTGGATAAGAATTCTTTTATCACCAAGAGTGAAAGTCAAAGACTGGAAAAAATTTAAGGTAAAAAATGCTTAAAAATTTAAGTAAATGGTTAAGTGAAAGTATTACCTTACACGGTTTGTTTAATTTGACACTTTTCAATGACCCCCTACTTGGACAAATTTCCCATAATATGCTCTCATTTAAGCAGAGACCAGAATCTAAGGAGCGTTTAAGATTGTGGACTATAGTGGAAAAGATGATAGTGGTATTTAAGAAATGGCTCATGAGAGACTTTGAAATACCTGGATGTTTCAGGGAAAGCACTGACTCACTTGCTTTCCACCTTTCATGATGCGTCAAGGCGCCTGCAATCACTGTTCAAGACAGTGCTGACTACTTGGCATCACAAAGCTCACAGAACAAATATCCTGTATCCCAGCAGCCCAGTGAAAGCAAAGTGCTTTCGAGAACACCACAAAACCCCCAAAGGCCCCTTTCTTGACCTAGTTAATAGGAAGGAAGTTTGCCAAGAACTCAGCCCCAAAGCACTTTGAGCTTGAACCCAGGGGTCTGAGTAAATTCTTGCCTGGCAGTTGGGTTTGCACACTCATAACTCGAGATTACTGTGAGGAATTACATCTTGCAAATTAAGGATGGAAAGAGTGAGGGTGGAGGATGAATGTTTCTCTCAGGCTGTCCTGGAAGGGGAGCACTCTGACATGAAACACAGCATGGCTCTCCACAGAAACCCCTCAACCAACAGCAGGAGGGTGGCAACAAGCTATCAGTCACCTGCATTCCAACATTAAGGAAAATTTGTAAAATCACATTTGGTGTTGTTTTGGATGAAGGTGCTTCACTTGGAAAACAAACTAGCAATTTAAATTTAAAAAGAAGGGACAGGTGCTCAGTGACAAACTGAAATTTTTTGGTCACGTTTCCCTGAAAATAGGAGCCTCAACAATATCCCATCTTAATGGTTCAGTAACATGGTGGTAGCTGTTTCGATTTCTTGTCTTATAAAATCACCTGCTTACTCTCTCCATCACAACACCTGTCTGTTCACAGGATGAGGGGCTCTTTGACTCGGGAACTGTAAATAGGAGATGGAACTGAAAACCAAAGTTGCTGGCTTATTTTTCCTTTTAAAAGAAGTGATACTTATTTTAGATCATTTTCCCCTCTCATACTTAAGCTAACAACTCACCTATCCCTAAAGTTGTGGAGATGGCTCATTATCCCTCTGAAGAAATTGCATAGCATGTCCACTCAGCATGTCCATTCCCAAAGGGGAAACAGTGAAGCACTGACATAGTGAGGGGTGATATGAACAAGGTGGCAAGACTTCATACATCAGATGAAGTATCTGCTTATGGTTTGGTTTTCACAATGTAGGCACCCTTTACTGTTGAGTTCAGTAATGTAAAGCACAGATAGCAAGTCATTATTAAAGTCTAAAACCTACTCTTTTTTTTTTTTTTTGGTTTTTCAAGACAGGGTTTCTCTGTATAGCCCTGGCTGTCCTGGAACTCATTTTGTAGACCAGGCTGGCCTCGAACTCAGAAATCCACCTGCCTCTGCCTCCCGAGTGCTGGGATTAAAGGCGTGTGCCACCACGCCCAGCTCAAACCTACTCATTCTTTTCTCCAACTCTCCACCTCATCCTACAGCTATCTCATTTGAAAAACATGCATGCTTTGTCAGCTGCCTGGAGTTAAGTAGGACAGTGGCCTTTTTATAGAACAAGAAAATCTCTTAGTTTTCAGGTGGCCAGTCTTAAAGCCGAGTGGTAGTGGGGTCCGGTCTGACTCTTCTTATCTATGATCTGAAACCAAGGAAGAAGCAAGAACTTCATACAATATTATCAAAAGTATGGGGAAAGGGAGCTCTTCTGATCTGTGAGCCCCAACGGCACAGATGTACTGGAGAATGACTCTCTGCTTTAAAACAGTGAAGAGTGGACAAGGAGCTGGCTCAGTAAGCAAAGTGTTTGCTGTGCAATCATGGGATCCTCCCTAGCATCCGCATAACATGCCTGGCATTGTGCCATAAACTTGTAATCCCAGCACTGGGCAGGTGGAGAAAGGATTCCCAAGGCTCCCTGGCCAGCCAGACTAATTTGGTGAGCTTCAGATCATGGTATGAGGCCAGGTCTTGAAAACCAAGGTGAAAGATTCCTTGAGGATAATGTCCAAGTTTTATCTCTGGCCTCTGCACCCACATGCATACACACACACACACACACACACACACACACACACACACACACACACACACACACATGCAATCACAGACGCATAGACATATAAAAAAACAAAAGGTCCATAGATATTTGTACAAATCAGTACAGGAACTTACACACCTTCAGAATATTGTGAATACAAACTGATTTAGTATGTGTTGAGATTGATTTGACTAAAATTTTCTTAATAATGATAGTAGTGGTAACTCATAACAGGGTCTATGGGACAAGAAACAGAAGATTGTATGAGAATCTCCCTGTGTATGTTTACTTGTTTGTTTATTGAAATAGAATCTCTCTATGTAACCCTGGCTGGCCTGGAATTCCTGATATAGAATAGGCAAACCTCCAACTCCCATAGGCTGGGATCAAAGGTGGAAACCACCATGCCTATCTGTTGAATTTCCATATGTTTTATCAAAAACATGCATTTATAAGAATTCAACACTAAATACCATAAAGTTTTTAATATACATTCAAAAAGTTTTGAAATAGGGTGCTTACAGGTACTTTTATTCCACAAAATGGAGGTTGAGGTCAGCTAAACAAATTGCTTAAGATTACTCACTGGGACCATAGAGAGGACACAGAGGTAATTTTGAAATGCACCCTGAATCTTGGCTTCAAAAATCTTCTAACAGAATCAGCTAGCCTAAAAATTAATGAGATTAATTTGGTAAATCAACACACCAACAGAAGCCAAATAACAATTAGATGAAAAGATCATCGTTTAAACATTCTGTTGTTGTCTAGGCTCAAGTTGACCAGGAATTCACTATCCTCCTTCCTCCTCATTCAGAGAGCTGGATTATAGGTACCCACTATTATTCTTAGCTAAGAGCAGCATCTCAGCTAAAGGGCTGCTGCCTTTCACATAGACTGTGTTCACGCAGGCTAGTGGGGAAAATTGTTCTCTGGCGGGTATTTGCAATGTTCAAAAATTTTAATGTTCACTTCAAACCTCCACACTTCTGTCTTCTTTTGAAAACTCAGCAGATCAAGACATACTGGGCCCTAAGAGCCCAGTGGTGGCTGTCCCAGTGAGCCCTGATCTTTCTTCTATGTACAAGCCTCGCCAGTCCCTATAACTCATAGTTCACCAACATGACTCTGTAGACATTTGAGTTGAGTGCCAGTTTCAAACCGATCTGATACATAAACTATGTTGATTTGTCTCCATTTTTATGTAAGAGCCTAGCAACTATCAGTTAACCATTAGGATATTCTATAGTACTTACGTCCAGAAGAAATGTCTTTCCCACAAATAAGTGTCTCTTGAAAATGACCAGGACATTCAGCAGTGCAATGCATATAGGCATGAGGTTCCGAAAAGCCTTTATACCAAATCCGAGCTGTGGTTCTATTAATCCTTGTGATATCAAATTCTTCTTTGAAGCCATTTTTATAAAAGTAAAGATTCCTTGGTCGGCAGTGCTTAAGGGCTTCTTGGCAATATATAGAAACATTCATACCCATCTGAAAAATTTCACCAGGCTCAACCCACATGTTACCAGAGCAGTTTATGCTTGTGATTCCTGGAAACAAACACATGAAATAATCAATTGTATGCAAAATATTGTAAGAGATTTAGAGAAGAATATGCTACTGCACGTAAAACTCATTCTTTCAATAACTAAGTGATAATTGAAAAATTGCTGTATGTTTTCTTCATGTTTTGGCAGGATGCAGCCTTTCAGCTTTTCTCATTGTCAGAGAGCAAACGTAATTTCCTCTTCCATTTTCAGGGGGAAACGGAGGCATTATGAAAGTACAGCACTTTTTCAAAGATGAGACTCAAAGTAGTACCTGGCATTGCAGAATCTAATTCCATCCTTTTGATACTCAGTCAATCTCTGCTATCTTGATATTCATCCAGTATCTTGTTTGTGGGGGTGTGGAGTGTTTTTGTTTATTTGAGACAAAATCTACTTTTACCATAGTGTGACTAAAATGATCATATCTTTACTCTTACAATGAAAAAAGATAATGCTTAATAACCACATAAAATTCAATACTAAATTAATAATAAAGAGGAAACATGATGCATTGCTGAATTTAAAAGCAAGTTTAAAGACAAGATGATTTATAAAAGCTCAGCATTGGAAAGAAGCAAATAATGGGTGAATCAATGAGAAATATTGAAAATTGTTAGCAGCAATAATTTCCATGTTAATATTTTTATTTTAAATTATGTATGTCTATGACGCAAACATAATACAATGGGTGTGTTTATTTCATGTCACAACTAACTCAAAGCTCAGTGGCAATGGTTGCCTTGAGATACAGTTTCACCAGTCTCCCCAACAGTAAAGTCAGTCATATAGTCAAATGGAATGCAGTATTAATAAAATAAAATTCTTACCTAAAAAAAACCCCACAAGTTTTATGAAATCTGTTCTATCTTTTACTGGAAATATTTGTATTAAAATATATTTAAATCTTATTACGATAAGAATAAAGATGAGTATTGGATTTTTAAAAGGCCCTTGTCCTTGGAATACAAAACTTATGTAATTGAAGATTTCTTTTTGTTTAAATAATAGTTACACATAAGTTGAAAATGTTTAAATGTGGAAATAGTAGTAAAATAGTTACAACATTATTGACAGGAATAGACCAGGTGCTGAGTCCTGCCTTGCCATGTGTAAGGGACAATGTGACATGGTTTCCTGCCCATAGAGCAGAGCCAGCCATCAAAGCATGGGCCTCCATGAGTGTTGATGGTTGCTGTGCATGTAAGGCTTGTTTGTAAAATAGTGTACATGTTTTCATGCTCCTCCTTCAAGGAATATCCTCTCTGCCAAGGTTAATGACCCAATGATAATCAGAGATATCACAAGTCCAGGGGACATGGCCATGTCTATGTCTCAGCAAAATGGTGAAAACATGAGTTCGAAAATATGTAATTTCTCAACTATGCAAAATACAAGGATGAAATATGAATTGTATAAGGACCTTCACAGAGACAGCTGCACTATGAGCCAGCTTGTCAGAAAGATACAAAGGAAGGGGATAAAGAGATATAAGGAGTGGTTGTTGCAAGGCAAGATCCTACCCAGTTTAGATTTTTTGTTTAATCTTACAAAAGGCAGGTTGAATCTTGACTTCAAGGTTAGCTGGGGACAGCGCTAATTTAAGTCCAGGTGTGGTCAGAATGGTACTGTCAGGGTAAGGTCCCACCCAACTACTTTATTGACTGTGTTGTGCTTGCTTCCCCTTTCTAAGAATCAAGGGGCTGGGGTTGTGGGATTCTGATTTGTGGAATAATCAAAAAGGAACCTGAGGTTAAGGCTGAATTGATAAAAGACTGGGCTTTTGGTCTGTAAGAGATGAGCCATCCAGAGTGTTTTTAGAATAGCAAGAGAAAACTGTCTCAAGCAGAGCAGAACACAGAGAACATTCTCAAAAGCTGTCTTGAGCAGAACACACACACACACACACACACACACACACGCACATGCACACGCACGCACGCACATACACACACACACACACACACACACACACAGAGAGAGAGAGAGAGAGAGAGAGAGA
>NC_034591.1:85420350-85449203 GCF_900095145.1 Mus pahari
AGAGAGAGAGAGAGAGAGAGAGAGAGCAATCTAAAAAGCCATCTTGAACATAACATAGACCTTGAGCTTGGACCCATGATTTGACTTTGAGTCGTTTTTTTCGCTGCTCCAAGACACCCTTATTCTCAGGAACTCCTCTTCAGACCAAGGCTGGTCCTTAGCAACCAGAAACATGCTCTTGTAATCCCAGGACTCAAGAAACTGAGGGAAGCGCGCCTTAAGTTATAATCTTGTGCTACATAGACTAACAGCTTTAAGCTAGCCTGGAATAGACAATAATAAATGAGAGCAGGAGAGATGGCTACCAAGCCTGAAGACATAAGTTTGGTCCTTGGGCTTCACATGGTGAAAGGGAGAAGCACATTGTCCTCTGACTTCTCTCTGGTGCCATGACACACACTCTGTTCCACAGATAAAACAGTGTGAAAAATACTTAAAAAGGAAGTACGAAATAGACTTGTCAGGTAATGGGTAACATGCTTATAATTTTAGCATCTGGGCAGCTAAAGCAAGAAGGTAGAGATTTTGAGGTCAGCCTGTGTTACACAGCAAGTTCAAAGCTAATGTGCAAAATGTAACTTGGTTTTAGAAAAACAAGCAAAAGAAGAAGGGAATGAAAGAGGAAAGGGATGGAAGAGGAAGGAAACTAGGGTAATATCGAGTAGGTCAGCAGGAGTGAAGTGTAAGGATGGCAGACAGATTTATGATGTGCTCTATTTCTTTTTTTTTTTTCAAGGAAATACCTAGTTATTTTAAATAAGTTTGATAATTAAAGACAAGACATAATTCCATGACTCATTGTGAAACCATTTTTAGAATACATAGAAAAGTATCAAAAGACTTGGTCACATGTCCTGAGTTTTTCAGAACATAGAGAGGGTAAGTCGGTGAACAGGAAGTGGTAAACACAGATTGTAAAAGAGTAGGTCATGTTAACTTGTTAGTCCTGACTTTTGTTCTTTCTTTTTAGAATAGGTTCTCACTTTGCAGCCTATGCTGGCTTTGAATTCACTTCCATTCATGTGCCTCAGTCTCCTACATGATGATAATATAGATCTGAGTTACCTTGCCCAGATAATTGAATTTCTTAATTATTAGATTGGTTATTAGATTGGTTAGAAATGTTAAACTCATTGTACAAGTGTGTAGTACACTTTGAAAAAAAATACTTTGTTTTTTCAAGACAGGGTTTCTCTGTATAGCCCTGGCTGTCCTGGAACTCACTTTGTAGACCTGGCTGGCCTCGAACTCAGAAATCCGCCTGCCTCTGCCTCTCAAGTGCTGGGATTAAAGGCATGTGCCACTGAAAAAATACTTGTAAAACTTTCTGTTTATTTAATGATTAATTTTCTGGTAGACTAGTTTTGCTATGTGTAGTAGGCTGTCCTTGAACTCACACTGTAGCCCACTTGGGATTCAAACTTGCAGCAGTTTTCCTGTCTCAGCCTCTTGAGTGTCAGGATTAAGATGTGTGCCTCTGCACTTGGCCGGTAAAGCTATTGAAATGTAGTAACACCATCCAAGTGAAAACATGGACAGATGTCGCTGTATTCTATTAAAATAGTCATAGCAGAATGAACAATAGTTCTAGACACTGTTTAATGCCATGTCTTATCACAGTCTACATATTCTCTAACACTATGTCCTTTCACAGTTTAGGTATGTCCTATCACAGTCTAGACACTGTCTAACATCATGTGTACTCATCATTTGGATGTATAATCAGTCAAGCATCTGTCATCTTTTCACCTAAACCTTGTGAGAAAGTTGCTAATCTGAATCTGAAGTGTTCAGTTATCTTGTTGAAAGGTTGTATATCTAGATCTATAGCTCCAACATAATTGTGTCCCTGCCTAGAAATGAGCAATATAGTCAGTATGGTCACAAGCAAGAATGACTTAAAAGTTTGCGAAGCATTTCACATTCAACAACAACAGCAGTAGCAAAAGGAGAGCGAGAGAAGCAAGTAAATTTGTCATTATTTTGGATCACCTAGTGTAAAAATGTCACTGACTCTTCAGAATTCTGTGTTGGTATTATCTGCTTTCTGTTATCTGTGTTCTTGCTCAGGAGACAGCTGCTCCCAACAGAAACTCCCAGATGCCAACCATACTCTTGCTTAAACTTCTGCAGTCTCAAAGAACTTGTTTTACTGAATGTTTGTATCAATTATAAGACAGAAATAACAACAGTAAAATAATAGTGTTTAACAGGGACTAAAATCTTGCTGTAGAGTAATCATTGGTAAGTAGTTCACAGAGCTGCATAAGTAAATGCAAGCTTTGGCTGAGTTATATAGCAGCTATGCTAATCATAAAATAGAACATTTCAACTCAAAACAGCCTCCTCTGTTGAAAGATTTATGTATGACAGAAGAGTGCCCATCTGGGTATCTGGGGTTAAAAAAAAAAGAGCAACCTGCATTTGAAAGGAAGTTGGATTATTTTTAGTTTGTTCCATCCCATATTAATTTTTCTCAGTTTAATAACTTTTGCATTTTCCAGATATTCTGACATAAGTGCTTGAAAAATGATAATCATTCATTGTTCTATTTGTTAAATGAAAATATAGTTAGAAACACAAAATACTCTACCTCCTTGACACCATCTGAAGAGCACATAAAGGGTTATTACCACATGCAACTGAAGTGTGAGGTGACTCATGTCCCAAATGTAGTAGAAACCTCTCATTTCTCTCTGGAGAAAGATGAAAAATGTTTATATTTATATTGTAACATTCTACAGAGATAATGAGTATTACATTTCTCATAATTATTAACTTTAATGGAATCCTTTCATTCAGAATAACAGAAACAGGGCAGATAGAGGCTACATTCTGTAAGGAGGCTCATCAAAAGGCAGTTGAGCAGAGCATCAGGGTGGAATGCCAGCCTTCCAGCATCACTGCAGATTATCCTTGGAGATCACTAGACCCTTGTTAAAATGTAGTTCCTCCTGTTCTATTGTCCTTCATCAGGCAGCTCCTCTCTCTGCTGTAACTTCTGATAATGAACAGTTAATGTCTGACTGGTTCACATCTATCATGATCTGGAAGACCAGTCTTTGATGGACAAAAGTTGGGAAAAGCAGAAAATTTCAGAATTCCTAAAGATAAATAGATAGAAAGTTAGGGAAACAAGAATTAGGCAAAGACATGTACTATGAAAAGCCAAGCCTATGGGGATCCTTTCATCTCTAGGGCTCAGAAGGGACCTGTGATGGAGATCCAGGAAGACACTGTCCCAAGCTTGCACCAGGGGCCTTGCTCTTCACTCATCAGTCTAGTTGTAGAATAAGTCAGTTGCTCAATAATAGCTATCATTATTGTTGTTGTTTTGGTCAGCTTGGTTAAGCTCAAGTTTTCATATTAAAGAACTTCAAAACATCAGTTATGGCTCATCAAACAGCATAAACCACACAATTATACTTTTGTAGCTTATGAATATGGGGAACCCTTTCTTAATTTGTGATAATGAATCTCTCTGTAAGAGGCAGCACAAGCTGTAGAATTGCCCCACCAGACGTTAACTGCTCACCGGAGAAGTGAGCATCAAAAGAGGTGTGATGGGGGGGGCAGTATGAGAGACTTGCCTGTTCATCAGTAGCATTATATGAAAGACTCACAGAAATCATAAAAGAAAGCAATTTGGCCTGCTTCTTTCCAAAGAAAAACACAGCTGCCTCTAAATACTTCAGGGATTAGGGTCTCCTTACCTCTCTTCTCATTTATTTGCATTACTTTCTTTCTTCAGAATCAAGCAGCTGCCCTCCTGGCTGTGCTGTCTTCTTTCCCACTGCCTGACTGTCAGCGTTTGCTTCAGACTTTTACCTATGAGGCAAATGGAAATGTCAGCAGAGCCCTGACCTACATTTTCATTTCTTGAAGAGGAACTCGTGTCCATTTCATAATGACTAGTTGTCATGTCACTATTTGGAAAAACCCAGGTTACTGAAAGTGAACTACCTTGTCAGTTCTTTTTTCCTTGCCTTAATTGAAAACAGAGTCTTCTGCAAGAAGTCAAACAGATCAATGGTGGTTATGCACATTTTAATTCCTGGACATAGGAGACAGAGGCAAGCAGATCTTTGAGTTCAAGGTCAACCTGGTCTATGGGAACTGTTGGCCAGTGTGGTGGTTTGAATATGCTTGGCCCATGGGAAGTGGTATTATTAGGAGGTGTGGCCTTGTTGGAGGAAGTGTGTCACTGTGTAGGTGGGCTTTAAGGACTCCTAGTGTTCAAGCTCCACACAGGGCAGAACAGAGTCTCTTCTTGGCTGCCTTCGGATCAGGATTTAGACCTCTCAGGTCTTCCAGCACCTTGTCTGCCTGCAGGCTGCCATGCTTCCCGCCATGATGATAGTGGACTGAATCATTGAAACTGTAAGCCAGCCCAATTAAATGTTTTCCTCTTTAAGAGTTGTCTTAGTCATGGTGTCTCTTCACATCAATGAAACTTTAACTAAGTCAGCCAGGTAGGGCTACATAGTGAGATCTGGTAGCATAACAAAAACATTTTAGGGGCTAGAGAGATGGCTCAGTGGTTAAGACCACTGACTGCTCGATGCTGGCAAGGATGTGGAGAAAGAGGAACACTCCTCCATTGCTGGTGGGATTGCAAGCTTGTACAACCACTCTGGAAATCACTCTGGCAGTTCCTCAGAAAACTGGACATAGTACTACTGGAGGATCCAGCAATACATCTTCTCGGTATATACCCAGAAGATGTTCCAACTGGTAATAAGGACACATGCTCCACTATGTTCATAGCTGCCCTATTTATAATAGCCAGAAGCTGGAAAGAACCCAGATGTCCCTCAACAGAGGAATNGATACAGAAAATGTGGTACATTTANACNATGGAGTACTNCTCAGCTATTAAAAACAANGAATTTATGAAATTCTTAGGCAAATGGGTGGATCTGAAGGATATCATCCTTAGTGAGGTAACACAATCACAAAAAAACTCACTTGATATGCACTCACTGATAAGTGGATATTGGCCCAGAAACCTAGAATACCCAAGATACAATCTCCAAAACACAAGAAAATCAAGAATAAGGAAGACCAACAGATGGATACTCCATTTCTCCCCAAAATAGGGAATAAAATACCCATGAAAGAAGTTGCAGAGACAAAGTTTGGAGCTAAGACGAAAGGATGGACAACCCAGAGACTGCCCCATCTGGGGGTCCATCCCATAATCAGCTACCAAATGCTGACAGTATTGCATATGCCAGCAAGAACTTGCTGAAAGGACACTGATATAGCTATCTCTTGTGAGGCTTTGCCAGTGCCTGGCAAATATAGAAGTGGATGCCCACAGTCATCTATAGGATAGAACACAGAGACCCCAATGGAGGAGCTAGAGAAAGTACCCAAGGAACTGATGGGGTCTGCAACCCTATAGGTGGAACAACAATATGAACTAATCAGTACCTCCAGAGCTCGTGTCTCTAGCTGAATATATAGTAGAAGATGGCCTAGTCAGCCATCGTTGGGAAGAGAGGCCCCTTGGTCTTGCAAACTTTATATGCCCCATACAGGGGAACGCCAGGGCCAAGAAGTGGGAGTGGGTGGGTAGGGGAGCAGGGTGGGGGGGGAGGGTATAGGGGACATTCGGGATAGCATTTGAAATGTAAATGAAGAAAATATCTCATAAAATAATTTAAAAAAAAAGACCACTGACTGCTCTTCCGGCGGTCCTGAGTTCAAATCCCAGCAACCACATGGTGGTTCGCAACCATCTCTTAACAAGACCTGATGCCCTCTTCTGGTGTGTCTGAAGACAGCTACAGTGTACTTACATATAATAAATAAAACAACAAAAAAAACATTAAAAAAAAGAAAATGTCAGTGTACGTAGCAGGTGATGTTTGTACCTGCATCATACACTGGAGTGGGAGAGAATAAGGAGTGCAAGAGGAACGTTGGAGAGAAACCCTCTACTCCATCCGGCACCTTCGGAGGTTGTGGTTAACCCGAGGTAACTAAGGAGGCAGTAGCACCACTTTCTCATATCAGCCTCATTTCCCAACCCTATACTTAGAAGCTTGCTGAGGCTCAACACAGACACTGTGCTTCCCCGTCCATAAGTGGAAGGTTCTACATGTCAGTGTTCCTCCTCCTTCTTGAGGGCTAATGGTGAGTGAAAGAACCACAAATTTTAGCTTGCGAAATTTTGAGAAATGAGAATGGAGGGAAGATATGTACCGCCAGCCAAAGACATAAAAAGGAGCCTAAGCCAGGGCAAGGGGCATCTTACAAAGGTAGAGGGGACAGAACTTATGGCCCTGTAAATCCTGAAGATTGCCAACAAATGCCAAGAGGAGACAGGGAAGACAGGCCTGGAATTGAAGGAAAGGAAAAGTGGAGAAGGGAAGCCGGTTATGCAGCTTCCTGCAAGTGGCAGAGTAACTGCTTCACGTTCACCCCTTCACATTTCTCCTTACGGTTCCTGTACTGGTTGGTTTTGTGAGTCAACTTGACACAGGCTGGAGTTATCACAGAGAAAGGAGCTTCAGTTGAGAAAATGCCTCCATGAGATCCAGCTGTAAGGCATTTTCTCAATTAGTGATCAAGGGTGAGAGGGCCCATTGTGAGTTGTGCCATCCCTGGGATGGTAGTCTCAGATTCTATAAGAAAGCAAGCTGAGCAAGCCAGGGGAAGCAAGCCAGGGGAAGCAAGCCAGTAAGTAACATCCCTCCATGGCCTCTGCATCAACTCCTGCTTCCTTGTTGGGGTCTCCCAGCTCCTTGCTGCTGCCAAGCCTACCTTGCTGACACTAATCACTCTCCTTCAGAGCACCAGCCCCCTACAGGCGCTGAGGCCCACCAGAGAGTTGCTACAGAGAGGACCTCCCCAGATCTCCCAGAATGCAGTGTCCTTGGACCACCTATGTCAACAGGCACTCGTCCCCGCCTCAATCCTTGGACCCACCTACGATCGGGCCACTCCAAAGACTTAGGAGGAGGGGCTAAAGATCTTTCCATGTTATTTAAACAGAGTTCGGTTATTAAACCTCGGAGCCTTGAACAGAATCTTGTCTAGGCTTCCATTTTCCTTTTGCACATTCCATTTCAGCCAGCCCGCCTCTCAGGATGAACCCAGACCGGATTAAAGTGAGCTTTGTCAGAAACTCACACTCCCTGACCTGCTTGAGTTCCAGTCCTGACTTCCCTTGGTGAAGAACAGAAGTATGGAATAAACCCTTTCCTCCCCAACTTATTTCTTGGTCATGATGTTTGTGCAGGAATAGAATCCCTGACTAATAAGACAGTTCCTGTGAGCCGGGCGTGGTGGCACACGCCTTTAATCCCAGCATTTGGGAGGCAGAGGCAGGTGAATTTCTGAGTTCGAGGCCAGCCTGGTCTACAGAGTGAGTTCCAGGANAGGCAGGTGAATTTCTGAGTTCGAGGCCAGCCTGGTCTACAGAGTGAGTTCCAGGATAGGCCAGGGCTACACAGAGAAACCATGTCTTGAAAAAAAAAAAAAAAAAAAAAAAAAAAAAAAATTAAAAAAAAAAAAAGACAGTTCCCGTGGTGGATTGAATGAGAATGGCCCCCATAGGCTCATGAACTTGGATGTTTGGTTTCTAGTTGGTGGACTATCTTGGAAGGGTTAGAAGGTGTGGCCTGAGGGAAGGTATGCAACTAGAAGTGAGCTTTAAGGTTTCAAAAGCTAGACCAGAGAACAGGCACAATCTTGATGTCTCTGCTGCCAACTTGCTGATTCAGTGGAGCTCTCAACTACTGCTCCAGCACTGTGTCTGCCTGCCTGCCTGCTTCCAGTCATAACGATCTAACTCTCTCTAACTCTAAGGAAGCCCCCAATTAATAGCTTTCCCTTACGTCAGAGCTCTGACTAGGCGTGATGTAATAATGTGCCAGGTTGCTTCCCCTCAGAAGTAGCCACTGGAATGAGAGAGGAAAATACACTCCTATCATCCATAAGAAAATAAGAAATTCCTCCCCTACGAGGAAAATCAGTCATGGTCAATAATCATCCGTTTAGAGCTGGTGAGATGGCTTGGTAGGTTAAATGCTCACCATGACTCTGATCTGTTTACAGCTCATTTTTTGGATATGTATAATTATATTTATTAAGAAAGGTTAGAAAAAAATTAAAAAAAAAAAAAGCTGGGTGTGGTGGCACACACCTTTAATCCTAGCACTTGGGAGGTAGAGTTCCAGGATAGCCAGGACTACACAGAGAAACCCTGTCTCGAAAACCAAATAAAAAAAATTAAGAAAGGTTAGTTTACATTTGCTTGGAATATTTTTGAATATTCCAAATAAAATCATATTTTTATTTTTCCCCCTTTTATGAATCATTTCACTCATAAAAAAAGAAAAATTACTTTAAATCTCAGTGTTTGGGAGGCTGAGAATCTCTATTTCAAGGACAGTTGGATTATAAAATGTTTAAAAATAGTGTGGGAAATTGAATAAGACCCTGTTTCAGAAGTAAAAGAAAGCTTGTGTCTGAAAATGTGGTTTAGTTGTTAATAGTGCTTGCTGCTCTTCCAGCGGACCCATGTTCGGTTCTTAGGTTCCACATAGTGTGTGAACACTTAAAACATTGCTGTGCTCAGACTCACTTTAGGCAATGAAATTGTGATTTCTATGGGTAAAATGTGGATATTAAGACTTTTTACCAAAGCCTCCTACATGTCTGGAATAAATAGGCAAGTTGGAACCACAGGAAGATAAAAATGCATTGCATCTTTGAAAACTAAGCAGAAGAAATTACTGTCAATCAGGATTTAATGGTTAGTTACAGTCTTACACATTTCACTTGTGGAGAACCAAAAGTGCAAGTGATGGTGTCTAAGGCTCTTCAAGTCGATTCTCCAAGGTGAGAGAATAGTGAACTTCAATCAGAAAGTATGTCAGTGGAGTTGGGAGCATGATGTTGCATGCCTGTCATTCTAGCTGTTAGAAATCTGATGCAGGAGAATCATGAGTTTGAGGCCAGCCTGACATATATAGCAATGTTGTTCCTATCCCTTTCACCCCATTCAAAAATAAACAAAACAAACAAAAAACTCTTCAAGTCAGTAGCAACCTGAAATTAATGTTGTATTCCTGGCTAAATAGTTAAGTTACATTTTGAAAGCAAAAAAAGAGATGGCAAATATTGCTAAGAAATAACATTATCCAATGGCATTTTAGAGGATAATATGGATGACTATATAAAGAACTGATTAAAGATGAAGCGACCTCTCATGGAGGCTGGGCTACTGAGATTCAATTAAGGCCAGAATAAAAGCAGTTAGAATTCAGAGAGGTATGTGGAGCTGTAGAATTTTATTTATTTGCTTGGAATGGATGAAGATATCCGGTTTCCCTGAGCAGAATGGGCACATTGTTATTACCAGGCTACCGAAAGTTGTCTGCCTTAGTTGGTTTGGGGTGATGTATTCTCACGGATATACTTTTGTTGTTCATGCTGACTCTGAACTAGGTTTCATGGTGCAGGCACCCCTCTTTCGACTGGTCTTTCTGCCACCCCACCGTCGTCCACTGGTAAGCATTCACAGCCATCTCTTTGCTTTACCAATGCTGTACAGCACACTGTCTGAATCTGGCCTACTTTCTTTCTTTTTTTTTTTTAATATTGTAATTTATTTTAAATGGGTAATGTAGAAAAACAAGTCTTTAATTCATCAGTAAATTTAATATTTTATTAAATTGACAAAATCATGTGCATTCATCATACCTAATTTTTTAAAGTTTACAATCTAGAGGACAATGTGTTATTGTAACTCTTCTAAAACAGCACATTCTTGTTGCATATTGTCTCTTAACAACATTACAACCACTACCCTGAGTTAGGAGATAGAATGAAATTTAATCAGCATGCCCCTTCATTTTCCCTCTTAGTGATCCCTAAGCTCCCGCCCCACTCCACAGTGACAGTCTGCTAATTTCTTACACAAGTCATTTCTATTCATTTAAGTCCACGGATATATTTTTTTTACTTTTTTTAATTTTTATTTTCTTTATTTACATTTCAAATGCTATCCCGAAAGTTTCCTATACCCCTCCCCCCCACCTCTGCTCCCCTACCCACCCACTCCCACTACTTGGCCCAGGCCTTGCCTTGTGCTGGGTCATATAAAGTTTGCAAGATCAAGGGGCGTCTATTCCCAGTGATGGCCGATTAGGCCATCTTCTGCTACATATGCAGCTAGAGACACAAACTCAGGGGGTAGTTCATATTGTTATTCTACCTACAGGGTTAGGTAGAATAACACTGGTTAGTTCATATTGTTGTTCTACCTACAGGGTTGCAGCCCCCTTCAGGTCCTTGGGTACTTTCTCTAGCTCCTCCATTGGGGACCCTGTGTTCCATCCAATAGNTGGCTGTGAGCATCCACTTCTGTGTTTGCCAGGCACTGGCATAGCCTCACAAGAGGCCTCTATATCAGGGTCCCTTCAGCAGAATCTTGCTGGCATGAGCATTAGTATCTAGGTTGTCCACGGATATATTAAGGTAAGAGTGTGCTCATTCAGTCATTATAGATTGGCAATTTCAATGTGGTATGAGGGAGGGAAAAATGTTCCCTCTATCTGTATAAATTCCTTGCTGGGGCCTCTGCAATAAAAGACAGATTAACAAGAGAAAAACAAACAGAAGCTTATTAACATGTGTATTTCAAACTCACATAGGAGTTACCTAGGGAATAAGAAATTCCCACAAGTGGCTTAGCAGTCTGGTTTAGAACAATATC
Organism: Mus pahari; assembly: GCF_900095145.1. NCBI lineage: Eukaryota > Metazoa > Chordata > Mammalia > Rodentia > Muridae > Mus > Mus pahari. The sequence continues at coordinate 85,431,083 of NC_034591.1, forward strand.
TTCAACAGAGAATAATAAACCAGAGAAGAGCTAAAAAAAAAAGGGGGGGGGGAGGATCTGACTCTCTTACCTTGTGAGATGTGGAGAAGCCAGTGCTGGTGATAGAAAGGTAGATGTCTTTCTGAGGTACTGTCCCCAGGCTGATAAGGACAGAGAATTCCTTCAAGTTGATGATACACTTCAGTCCTCCGTCTTTCCTTATAGAGAAAGGACAGCCATCTTCATAAACTCATATCCTGCTTTTTAACAAATGAGGTCAAGGCAGGGATTTCCTTTTTCTTTTTCTTTTTGATCCTCAACCTCAGCTTAAAATCAACCTCAGTCCTAAGAATATGTTGGCACATTGGTCTGCCATGCATTGGTATAAGAGGTTACTGAAAAGCATTCCCACCTCATACAACCGTATAAACAAGGAGAGAGAGATTATCTGAGCCACACTGAAAGGCTCCAGAAGCAGCCCAGCGGTGGCCTGACAGTTGCCCCTCTGCTGTTGAGCTCAGCTTTCTCCTGGTTTTGCAGCAGTGTACACCAAATGCAAATCTTAACAGACTCTGGATGCAAATACCATCCAGAAGTGAGCCAGTACCAGGCACATGGTTGCAAACTGGTGCTGGGAAAGGTGGAGGAGACAGATGCTAAAAAGGAGAAATTAGCATTTTCTGATGCTGCTGCTTCTCCATGGCAGAAGTGCACACGTGTGTTCTGTTGCTGCTGCTGTCACAGTCATGAGTAACAACTGGAAGAGTAAGCTGCAATCTGCCCAAAGTACCAGGAAACCGTTTTAGCTTCCTCATCCCTGTGACAGCACACCTGACATGAACAACTTAAGGGAAGGAAAGCTCAGTTTTGCTCAGTTTTCAGTTTAGTCCATTATGGTGGGGTGGGGTAGGGAGAGCATGGCAAAGCTGTGCCATTTACATGACAGCCAGACAAGTAAACAAGATACTCATAAACATAAAATTTTTAAAAATGAAAATGAATAACCATCCCAGGCCCATTAGCAAATTGTACAACATAAAGGAACCCAAATAGAATTCAATTCTTAGTCTCTAGCCACACTGGCCTACTTACAACACTGGAAATTTTGAGTTATTAAGAAACATACAGACTAAGTGACATAGCTAGTATTTAAGAAGGAAACAAAATATTTTTGATGAATTTATACAAAATATTGAATCAGGGTTAGGAGTGCTTACCCAAATATGTAGGCTCTGGATTCATTCCTAGCAGCTCAAAATTTCTTTGAGTTAGTTTCCCCCCCCCTAAGTTTATGGTTTACTTATAAGTTTTAAATAAACCAAGAGTGCTTTTACTCATCCTTCAAATATGCCAAATAAGTAAGGAGCTATGTCGTCATATGTATTAGTTGTTGCAACACTGAAGATTTTCTGAGGGGAAAGAGCTATAAATTGGCTTATCGGAAAGGCAATACCACTCCCAAGCAGCTGCTCAGGGGTCAGCTTCAGACACCTGAGCTGTGCTCAGCTCTGTTAGAGGGAAAGGAACACCAGACTGACTCACCCCATTTCCTGTGAGGTGTGCACTGACGGTCAACTTTACTTGAATGCTCAAGATATTTAAGCACTCTAAGAAACAGAGAGGAAGTAAGCCTACTAGTGGGAAATGTAAAATAGCTACCTTGACATTTAAGCAGACTCTTCTAAATTCTTACATAAAAATCAGAAATTATGTTCCTTGGTATTTATCCAAAGTGGATAAAAGTCTAGAAGTACACAGAATCCAGCATATGAGAATTTGTGGTTATTCATATTTACTCAAACTTGGACATTACCAGTATGTCTTTTAAATGAATGGGTAAACTGTAGTATGTACAGATGATAGAATATTATTCCGTGTTGAAAAAAAAAAAAGAGCTATTGTGTCATAGAATGTCAGGATCGAAGCCTAACCAAATGTTGCTATGTGAAAGAAGCCAGTTTGACGGGGTATATACTGTATGATTCCCTACTGCATGATGTTACAGAATGTAAAAAAAAAAAAAAAGAACCAAAAAAAAAAAACCAAACAAAACAAAACACTGTGAAAAATGTTCACAGTCAGTGGCTATCAGTGGTTAAGTGGAGGGAAGAAAGTATGAATGGGCTAAGCAGAAGATTTTTTAAATTAAAATATCAATCTATCTATCTATCCATCTATCTATCTATCATCTATCTATCATCTATCTGTCTATCTTTCTATCTACCTCCCAAATGCTGCTCCCTCTCTCAGTTCCTCCCTCACAGATTCCCTCCCCCAGACGACCCCTCTTCTCCTCTGAGAGGTTGGACCCACCTCATTATCCCCTGACTCTGGCACATCAACTCTGCCAAATTAGGAGCATCCTCTCCCCCTTAGACCAGGCAAGGCATCCACGAAGACTGAGCTGCCTGTCAGCTCTGTGTGTGCCTGGGGCCTCTTTCCAGCCCATGTGTGTTCTTTGGTTGGTGGCTCAGACTCTGGGAGCTCTGAGGGGTCCAAGTTAGTTGACTCTATTGGTCTTCCTGTGGGGTTCCCATCTACTCTAGGGCCTTCAATCCTCCCCCCAATTCTTCCATAAGAGTCCCCAACTCCGTCTAATGTTTGGCTGTGAGTATCTATGTCTGTTTCAGGTAAAGCCTCTCAGATGCCTCAGAAAACATGCTATGCTCCTGTCTGCAAGAATAATAGAGTATCATTAATCATATGAGGGATTGGTGTCGAGTTGGGCTGGCTATTGTTTGGCTTTTCCTTCGGTCTCTAAGCAGAGGATTTTTAAGGCAGTGAAACTATGCTGGATTACGCTCCATCATGTCATTCTATATTTATTTAAACCCCATAGAATGCACATCACTTTATTATCAACCAGGACCCTCTATGATAATGCTATGTCACTGTAGACTTATCAATTCAAGTAAACATGTCTCACTGATAAAGGTGTGGAAACATAGCACATGAGAAATCTATGGAACGTTTTCTGTAAAACAGCATGCTCTAAAATAATAGTAAAATAGAAATATCAAACCAGGAGTTGCAGGTGAAAATAGGCTTAGCCCAGGCAGTGGCATACATACATAGGCGTTGGGGTGCAGATGAAATTAATCGGGGGGTAATTTTGGAGTTTGATATCCCTAAGCATGAGTTGAGCAGGTAGATTATCCAGCTTTGCGGTTCAGTGCTGTAAACCCCATGAACTCTGAAGCTCCAGCAGACATCCTGCCATCCACAGACCCAATCCTCCAACTGAGTCGTTAATGTTTAATGTTGTGTTGAAAGCACAACAGGCCAGGCTATGGAGATTTCAGTGCTTTGGCTTCGTTCCCTTGCACCTATTGCACTTGGAAGACACCTCAGCCAGAATATCAGCCATCATCTCCAGTAAGTTCTAAGCCATGTCCAGAGAGAGGGAGACTAGGTCCAGCTCACAGACTGCAAAACTAAGTGCAGCCAGCAGAGGCCACTGCTATGCAAACGAAATACCGAACAGAAGGCAGTTCTTTCAGGCATCTAACACTTGCTAGGTGCAGCATATACCATAGGGTACACTCTGGCCTGTATCTCAGGGACTCTAGAAGCTGAGGCAGAAGGATTTCTGTAAGTTCAAGTCAGTTTGATCTAATAAGTAGATCCTGAATCAAAATAACAACACCTGGACTGGAGAGATGGCTCAGTAGTTAAGAGCACTGACTGCTCTTCCAGAGGTTCCAAGTTCAATTCCCAGCAACCACATGGTGGCTCACAACCACCTGTAATGGGATCTGGTGCCCTCATCTGGAGTGTCTGAAGACAGCTACAGTGCACTCACATACAATAAATAAATAAATCTTAAAAAAAAAATAACAACACTAACAAAAGAGTCTGGAAGTTCAATCAATTAACACACCTCATCCCTTATCTCTATATTCGGGACAGTCTCCAAAGTTGCCTTCCTTCCCTGTGCCATCTGTTTCCTTCTTCCTCTTCCACTCCTGGCATTTTGATACAAGTTAATTTGTTTGTTTGTTTGTGTTAAGAGTGGGTTTCTCTGTATAGCCCTGGCTGTCCTGGAACTCACTTTGTAGACCAGGCTGGCCTCGAACTCAGAAATCCACCTGCCTCTGCCTCCTGAGTGCTGAGAATAAAGGCGTGCGCCAAGAACCTATCTGTGTAGCCAAGGATCTCCTTTGAGCTCCTGATTCTCTTGCCTTCATTTGCTATCACAAGCTTGGGGTTCCATGCTCAGCCAATCTCCAATTTCCACAGGCCCAGAAGAGAACTGCTTCAACACTTTGCCTGCCTTCGTACTTTCTTCCTTTTTTCTCTCTTCCTAACCTCCTTCCTTCTATTCTTTCTCTCCCCGACTCCCCATTATGTGCTTACTCTTACTTCTTATTGTGCTTTTAGAAGCTTGTGTTCTTATACATTTTATTACTTATTTATTTACATTCCAGATGCTGCCTCCCTTCAAAAGTCCCTCCTCCATTCCTCCCCCCTTTGTTTTCTGAGAGCCTGGGGTCCTCTAAGTATCCCCCTACCCTGGAGTGTCAAGTCTCCGCAGGGTTAGGCATGTGCTTATACTTTTAAAAGAATTTTTATTTTTACATTTTATTCCCTTTAATGCATTTATTTAGTTTTACTTATGCATTTTTATTACTATTTTTTTCAGTTCTTAAAATTTTGTTGCCCCTCAATTTCCCCTTATTCTTTTTTTAAATTTAATATCTCTTCAGCAATTGTATGTTTGTTAATTTATTGTGTAAGAGAATTCATGATGGAGCCAGGGTTTGTGTGCCAGTTCAGGGCAGGGTTATGGAGCTGGTTCCCTCTGTTCACTTGTCTAAGGGTCCCAGGGATTGAATTTAAGTCACCATGCCTACTTAGCAAGGTCCTTTACACACTGAGCATTCTACTGACCTCTCTTTTTCTTTCTCTCATCTTTTAGGAATAGCTTTTCTTTGTCTATTGACTTTTAAAAATTAATTGTATAAATTTTATTATTTAAAAATATTGCAAACAAAATGAATATCACACACTAGAATTAACTAGATTTAGAGCCTGCGTATTTGTTATTAACGTCACTATATTTGAAATGAACTAAAACCCAAGCAGCTTGGTGCACGTTTGTAGTGGCTATTCCTGGTTGTCAACTTGACTGTATTTGAAATGAACTACAATCCAGAATTGGAAGGCTCACCAGTGAATCTAATCTGGAGACTGGGAGATAGAAGTTTCTGATCTGGATCTTGGTATGGAGATCTTGAGAAGACAGGGAGATCTCCGAGTCCAAGGTCATCTGGGATTAAAGGTGTGGTGGCACACACCTTTAATCTGGGCTACACCTTCGGCTGGGGACCATATAAGGACATTGGAAGAAGGGAGTCCGGATCTCGCTCTTTCGCCTTCTTGCGGTGTGGGACTCAGCAACTGCTAGATCCTTGGACTTCCATCCACAGCTACTACTGAACCATTGTTGGGATTTGAACTGCAGACTGTAAGTCATCAATAAATTCCTTTACTATATAGAGCATATCCGTAAGTTCTGTGACTCTAGAGAGCCCTGACTAATACAACGTTTGAGAAATTATTTTTCTTGGTTATATTATTTGAGGTGGGAAAAGCCACCCTAAATCTGGAATATTTGAGGTCAGAAGACTCACCTTAAATCTAGGCCATCCTTCCTGGTGGCAGCCCACATAAAAGATGAAAGAAGGAAGCTTGTTCTTTCTATCTGCTTGCCCTCACTCTCACTGGCAAGATAATCTATCCTGGCCCATTCCTTTACTGGCATTAGAACTTACTTCTTCAGGATTCTAAGATGGACTGACAACTGGTAGCTCTCTAGGACATCCCTGGGACTTCAGCACCAGATTGGGACTTCTCATACATTAATTCTTATGGACTGAACAACTACTGAATTATTTTTAATTTTTTTATTTGGATATTTTATTTGTTTACATTTCAGATGTTATCACCTTTCCCAGTTTCCCCTCTGTTAAGCCCCTATCCAATCTCCCATAACCCTGCTTCTATGAGGGTGCTCCCCCACCCACCCACCCACCCACTCCCACCAGCCCTAGCATTCCTCTACACTGGGGCATCAAGCCTTCACAGGACCAAGGGTCTCCCCTCCCATTGATGCCCCTTCAACTCCTTCAGTCCTTCCCCTAACTCCTTCTTTGGGGTCCCTGCACTCAGTCCTATGGTTAGCTGTGAACATCCACATCTGTATTGACTAGGATCTGGAATAGCCTCTCAGGGGACAGTTATATCAGGTTCCTGTCAGCAAGCACTTCTTGACATCAGCAATAATATCTGGGTTTGGTGTCTGCATGTGGGATGGATCCCAGGTGGGCAGTCTCTGGATCACCTTTCTTTCAGTCTCTGTTCCACTCTTTGTCCCTGTAAACTACTGAATTCTTAGACGTTCTATTGAGAGACCAAATCTTTTATGTTCTGACTGTTTTAGAGAACCTGACCTAAGTTTGAACTCAGGTAAACTAAGAGGCTGGTACCTAGCATTAGTTTCCAAGTTGTCCTCCAACAAAGCCCGAGCCTAGCTCCAGTCTCTAGGATAATCCCAAATAAGACCAGAGTCTCCAGGTTACACCCTCAACAAGACCAGTGTCTCCAGGTTACTCCCCCAACAAACCTGTACCCCCAGGTTACAAGCCCACCCCCTGCCTAATGACCACCCATAATGCAGAGTGAAGCAGAAATTAAGTTTATGATATGACTCCCAGCACCAGACAATTATCTTAAAGGCCACAAAGGCCACATCAGCTTTCCATTTAGATGCTTGTATACTTACACTGCCCCCCCTCCCCAGAGCTGCTCACTATAAAATCTTGCCCCGATAAACATTCGCCCCCCTCCCCCACCAAAAGCATCTTGCATGACGGTGGTGTGTTAGAGTGTCCTGAGCTAGTGCGAAAAAAATAAAGACCCTTTTGTGAATTGCATCAGATAGGCTCATGTCTGTTTTGGGGGGAAACGACTAACATTTCCCTGGCACTACACTATCAGGAGACAGACACTGTAGGGCTACTTGGACTACAGCCTGTACAATGTTCCAATAAATTCCTTACTAATACATAGATTCACTCTATCAGTTCACTCTATCAGTTCTGTTCCTTTGAGAACCCTGACTAATATATACATATAATTAAAAATAAATCTAAAATGAAGTTGCAAAATACTCAAGTGACTCAAAGAACAACTTGGCAATGTAATAACGGTAGTTATTACTTATACTTAGTGTAATTTCCTTTTATTGCTACTGGCAGTTTAAATGGAAAGTTTTATAATTTTGTTATAAACAATATATGAAAACCAAACCAACTTCTCAAATTAACTATGTGTAAAATGATTACTGGGAATTTAATAGACTAATAATTGAAAAAAAAAAACCCCACAAAAACACGGAATGCTTTATAGCCCACAGAGGTACAGGACTTAGGTTTTGTTATTTTCACTGGAGATAGGCCCTGTTGGATAGTTCAGAGTGACTTGGAACTCCTTATATAGTCCAGGCTGTCCTTCCACTTATCACCCTCCTGCATCTGTTTCCAGAGTAAGTGTTGCATAATTTTAAGGCTAAAATAAAGAGTCCTTAAGCTAAAAGCAGATCAAATTCAACTTGCTGGGTCTTTGGCCATTGACTCTTTGACCTGTGAAAACTAGGTGGCTGACTTCTTAAAATTCAGAAATGTAACTCCAGCCAAATGAGCTAAGTATAAAATGGGCAGATTAAATACGCATTTGCACAGATCAAAGTCAATATTGTCTTAGTCCATGCTTACAAATAGTTCAAATCAGCTACTTGGAAAATCGCTTGACCCTAGGAGTTCAAGACCAGCCTGGGGAAAAGTAACAAGATCAGGTTTCCAAAAAAAAGGGTGGTAAACATTTTAGTCACAAATGACACAAAGAAAAAACGTTCAAAAGTGTATGTGTGTGTTTGAGAGAGAAGTAGAGCAAGAGGGAGAAGGAGAGGAAGAGTGAGGGAGGGGAAAGGCAAGGGAAAGGGGAGAGAGAGGAGGGAAGGAGACAGAGACAGAGAGACAGAGAGACAGAGAGAGAATATCTAGCCAGTTTAAGGGACCAAATCCAATCAAAATCCAGTCAAAAGAGTGAGACCTTGAGAAGAAATTTAGATTCCACTCTTGGGTTCTTGACTGTTCCTTACTTCCTTTCTGCCTTCTCCACTGTGGCCAGCACAGCTATGGATCAGTCTAGGCTTCATGTTTTTGCACATTTGTCATAAACAAAATGCCTGCTAGTCTTCCCTGAGCCCTTAAGTGGCCATAGAACAGAGCATTAATCATTAACTCAACAATCTAGAATCATCTGACAGGAAAGTCTTGGCTAAGGAGTTGTCTAGATAACATTGGGTTGTGGGTATGTCTGTAGAGGACTGTCTTGATTGCTAGTTGATGGGAGAGAGTCCAGCCAACTAAGGACAGTACCCTAGGCAGGTGGCCTTAGGTTTTTATAAGAAAAGATGATCCTGTGAGTGAGTGAGAGGCCAAACCAGGAAGTCCAGGCTCTTCATGACGCAGATGTCAAGATAGCATCAGTCATACTCCATAGTTACTGAATGGAAAAATTTGAGAAAGGTGCTGGGACTAAAACAGGAATCCCAATAATCCAAGAAGGTCATGGTGAAAGTCATGATGATATTGCTTAAAGAAGAGAAGATTGGACAGGAAGAGATTCAAGGTTTAGCATAGTTCTGAGGAGGTGTTGGAGACAGGAAATCCTGGACTCCAAATTGCTCATTACAACTCTGTATCTTGTAGAGATGGGCACCCATGGCCCTTTAGACCACACTCAGTCACTTGCTGGGGACAGCAAGAGCTTGCTCTCTCTTGGGGGGAAGCCCAGGTGATGGGTAAAGGCTATGAGTTGTAGCAATTTCCTCTGAAGCTCCTCAAGACCCAAGAAGTTCTAAAGGAGTTCCCTGCAAATTCGGGAAGTTCTTGGGGCTGGGTCCACAGCTTAACAGTTAAATTTGTTGCTCTTATAGAGGTCCTAGGTTCACAGTACCCATGTGGTGGCTCACAATCATCTAGAGCTCTAGTTCCAGGGCATCTGAAACCCTTTTCTGGTCTTTGTGAATACTAGGCATGCACATAGTGCCCATGTCCATGCAAGCAAAGCACTCATAAACAATAGTAAATAAGTATATAAATCTAAAAATAAAACTTTAAAAATAAAATTTAAAAAGAATCAATTTTTGTCAGCAAAACGGACAGGTTGCACAAGGAGCTGCTTCCTCAAAGTTCTATTAGCAGCAAGGACTGCTAAAGGGATGCTCTGAGCAGCTGAGCTGCCTTCAGTCATGCTGCTTTCATGGGTTTTCATCCTTCTTGGGCTGGAAGGATGATGATGCAGCAGCCTTTACATCATCCCTGCTACTGCTAGGTAACCCCTCGCCTATTTTCCTGTGTGTGACCCCAGTGAGACTTATTGCTTTACACAGTTGTACTTTAGTGGTGTTGTTTACTTTGTCTGGAATCAGTGTCCTGCACAAGGTAAATATATTTGTCTACATCTTCCCAGGAATAGTGTCACACAGCAGTTTTCCACAGAAGAAGATCTTTAGAACCATGTCTCCACAGCCACAAAAATCTCGATAATTTTACAATGTAAGTTAGTTTTCTGTTTGGGATATACATCATTATGCTGCCAAATGAACAATTCTTCAACATGTTCATGTGTCCCCAAATTCGTATTTTGAATACCCAATGGGATGGTGTCCAGATACTCCTGATTGGATTACATGGCTATGAAAGCTCAATCCCCACTATTTGGAGGTGTTGTGGACTTTTAGGCAGTAGACATTACTTAGGGCCCTTGGTGATGAGGCTGAATCCACAATGGAGATAATGGGAGCCCAGCCAGTCTTCTCTCTAATTCCCCTTTCTCTGTTCCCTAGTTCATGATATCAACAGTTTTCCCTACCGTATTTCTTCACTATGACTGTCTGGCACCTCAACAGAGGCAGAGATAAATGGGTTTACCTCATCTTGGACTATAACCTTCAAACCATGAACCAAAAATAAGCCTTTTTAAAAAAAAATTAGATATTTTCTTCATTTACATTTCAAATGTTATTGCCATTCCTAGTTTCCTCTCCAAAAATATCCTGGCTCTGGAGCCATTGGTTAGTTCATATTGTTGTTCCTTCTATAGGGCTGCAAACCCATTCAGCTCCTTGGTTATTTTTCTCTAGCTCCTTCATTGGGGACCCTGTGTTCCATCCAGTAGATAACTGTGAGCATCCACTTCTGTATTTGCCAGGCACTGGCAGAGCCAGAGACAGCTATATCAGGGTCCTGTCAGCAAAATCTTGTTGACATCTGCAATAGTCTCTGGGTTTGGTGGTTGTTTATGGGTACCTGGGTGGGGCAGTCTCTGGATGGCCCTTCCTTCAGTCTCTGCTCCAAACTTTTTCTCTGTAAATCCCTCCATGGGTATTTTGTTCCCCCTTCTAAGAAGGAATGAAGTATCCACACTTTGGTCTTTCCTATTCTTGTTTTTTGTTTGTTTGATTTGTTTTTTCGAGACATGGTTTCTCTGTGTAGCCCAGGCTGTCCTGGAACTCACTCTGTAGACCGGGCTGGCCTCGAACTCAAAAATCCTCCTGCCTCTGCCTCCGAAGTGCTGGGATTACAGGCATGCACCACCACTGCCTGGCCGGTCTTCCCCATTCTTGAGTTTCACGTGTTTTGCAAATTGAATCTTGGGTATTCTGAGCATCTGGGCTAATATTCACTTATCAGTGAGTACATATCATGTGTGTTCTTTTGTGATTAGGTTACCTCACTCAGGATGATATCCTCCAGATCCACCCATTTGCCTAAGAATTTCATTGTTTTTAATAGCTGAGTAGTACTCCATTGTGTAAATGTACCACATTTTCTGTATCCATTCCTGTGTTGAGGGACATCTGGGTTCTTTCCAGCTTCTGGCTAAAAATAAGCCTATTTAAAGAAATTAATGATGTCAGATATTTTTGTTCTAGTGATGCAAAGATGACTAATATAGGATGTAATTAGGTAATGGAAGGAGTCTTCCTGAATGACAAGAGACCTCTATAGGGGAAGTAGAGAGACCAGAGACTTCGCCTCCTACAGTGTGAATTTACAGTATCAGGCTATAAAACAAGAAAGGGATGCCCAACCAGAACCTGATGGTTGTGACAATCCTGATGTTGAACTTTCAGCTTATAGAACTGTGAGAAATAAATGTTTACTGTTTAAGGTTCTCATTCTATAGTAGTTATTGTATCAGCCCAGACTTAGATACCTTATCAGACATCATTCAGGAACCAACATTCTTTTTTTTTTGTCATCATTCAATAAAATTTATTTAAAGCCATATATGTGAATAGGACATATTTTTGGAGTAAAGAAAAATGTGCTTAATGGAATGAGTTTGCTTATACAAAGACCTCAACATTGATTTTTACCTTTCCTAGTTTCTTGACTGACATGGGAAAATCTAATCGCTGCCTTGCTCCTGCCTGTGTAGGAACCAACATTCTTATATTGGCTTGTGTAGTTTGAATATATAGTATGTCGCCCAAAATCCGGTATATTGCAGGCAAGGCCCCATTGCAATGTTCAGAAGTAGAGTTTGGGTGAAACATTTGGACCATGAAGGTTCTAGATGAATCCATTGATGACCTCACAACTTACAGGTTATTCAGAGGAGATGTAGCTCTGGAAGTCAGGACTGATCAGAAGGAATGAGTTGCTGGGAACACGTCTTTGAAAACTGTACTGTATCTCTAGTGTTTTTCTTCTCTGTGTCTCTTTCTGTTTCCTAGAAATCAAAAAGTGAACAGCCTTGATTGCCAACATATGATGGAGTTGATCAAGAATGTACTGGAATCATAGGCAAAACATGCCTTCTTTCCTTTAGTATTTTCTTAGGTATGTTCTACAGCAATAAAAACTAACACAGAATACCACATTTAAAAACATTGTGAATGTCAAGTCTCCCAAACTACGCTATCTGGATTTAGAGGAACAACAAAAAGAATTTCCTTTGGCTATGTCCTTGGGAAAAGTGTTCCAATGTGGACTATGGCTGAGATGAGGTATGGACATCTTTTGTGAGTATTTTTTTCTGAATATTCATGATAGGATAGCTACCTGAGTTTTACTGAAGTGTTTATTCTCTGACACCATCCCTGTCGTTAGGACTTTGTTCATTAATATTCAGAGGAGACACTGTGCTGCATACCCAATCCCCATCCACAGAGGTCCTCATCCAAGCAGCTACCTGCCTCCTACATTTCCTGTGGATAAAGTATGTTTCTGCTCTGAGACAGCACAAATCCAACAACAGATTGTGCATACAAGACCATGGCCCCTGTGCTATAAGTGAAGACAGCCCTCCAGGCACCTGAGCTCTTCCTGGGGGTTGGCTGAGAAATGCCACCCTCTTTAGCTTGCTTGTTCAGTATTCCTTGGTCCTGGAGACTTTGTACATTAATCTTGCATGCAGACACACCTTTCTGTTTCCAGAGATCTCAGTGTAATAATTCTCAATTTCTTCCCATAGAAAGGGACATTTGTATACAGAAACTTTCACTCACATCTTTTAGAGGAGGTACTGGAAGCTGAATACCAAGTTAAAAGTGCTAGGAACTCTGCAGAACTAAGAAGTGTGACTTGTTTTATAACAGGGTCACATAGGTGCTCAATGCAATAATCAGAACTTTGCTGTTGTTGGTACAGCCTGTGAAGAAGGTGAAATGGCCAGGGGTTTGTGAGTGTCGTGGACAAAATGGACACACACGGGGACAGCAGTTTGTTTGAACTGTTTCCTCTTCCTTCTGGAATATACACCTATGTGATTATCCTCGTGTTTGAAGTGCTGGCTGGGAGCTTGATATCATCCAATCTGAAGAATTTCAGGATCCTTGTTTACACGTTACATTCTAATAAAATTTAGCTTGACATTTCCTTCATTCGTAGTGAGAATTTTGGTTTCTTTAAAAATCCAGTTATGTTATGTGAATTTGTTTTTGCTTTAACCTTAGGAACCTAATCCCCCTAATCATCAGGAAGTTGTCTCTTTTGTTGGCTGAGAGAGCTCTACAACCTTTTCTCCTCTAACCTTCCTTCTCTCCAACCTAATATTGGGGGGTTGAAAAGAATTAGGGTGGAATAAAGGTGGGAAGGGAGGTAGAAGAATAAGAACCCAATAAATTAGTAAAGAAATATGCCAACATTCATCCAGTATTTACTTTTTTCTACTTTTTGTCATCCTAACCCTTCTTCACATTGAACAGATTTTTGCACTTTACCTTACTGTTTTTTTCTTTAAGACAATGGTCACACCATCACACAGAGTGTTGTTTTTATAATTTCCTCTTGGATAGTGTACCAACATCCTGACCAGTCTTCCTGACAAGTCCCACTCATGTCTAACTAGTAGCCACCAACATCTGGTTTCTGAAGTTGGAACTAGGATAATTCAAGATGGCTGGGTGTGCTCGCTGGGAAGCTAGGGGAGGCAGCCACAGCTTGAATACATCTTTACTTATTCAGAAGTTCCAAGTAAGTACTCCTTTAAGTGCAAATGATTATCTCCTAATTGCAGAAGCGACAATAAATATAACAAAGAAAAGTGCCCCTGACCCTATCATCACTCACATCTTAATATGTTACCTTCTTGAAACACAAAATTCAAGTATCTTAAATATTTGAAGCACTTGAAACAGTATAAGGTGAGCTGTTCCTTCTTGTCACTTAAAATCACATTCCTTCGTCACTTACAAGGCAAGCACTTTTTCATGTTTATGTGCTGTTTGAATTCCTTCTTCAAGCAAATGCTTATTAATTCTTTCAATCCATTTAAAGAAAATATTCTTTTTTATTGATAGTTTGTTTGCTTTAGAATTCAGCCCAGGCATGCCTGTCTACAGCTATGCCTTCCTCTTCCCTCTTAGCGGATTCTGTATACAGGCCCCAGGGAGAAGAACTCACACCATATAACGGGCACACATTAACTAAGTGGGCTCCTCCTTTCCACTTCCCTTACTGCCTCAAGGTCGCACATTCTTTCCTCTGAGTGCTAGCCCTCCTCCCCTTTGCTGCTAAGAGTCAGAGACAGCCTAGTTGTAGACCTGTGTCAGCATCTATGTATCAAGCTACCAACCACCTTGCTTAGGACCGAGCCATTTCTCTGAAACCTATAAGAAGGGCCCCCACTCTGCCCCATGGGCCTTCGCTGCTACCTGTCTACAGTATTAATAACTCTTCCAATAAATCTATTCACAAGGACAGTCTGCCTTGGTATATCACCCTTGGACCCCCAAACCCAACACACACCTTTCATTTTTTATTTAAAATGAATCATTTGTGCAGCATTTCTTCCCCCTTCCTGTTAGTTTTTCAGTTTTATTAATCCATGTATACCAAACAGACCTAATTTCAAGATTTCTGATTTATACAATTGTGGTTTCTACCTTTGAGATCACGTTTATAGTGTGTTTCTGAGCCATGATTCGATCTATACCAATAGTTTTCTAGTAATTTATTAACAGTCATTGGGGGATAACTTACATATGTGCATGCTTAGGTGAATGTAGATATATGTATACATGTGTATAAAATATGCATGGAACACAAAGGTCAATTTTGGGTATTACTTCCCACTGTGTTTTGTCGGAACAGAGTCGCTTTCTGGGACCCAAGGCTCACTGAGTAAGCCAAACTGGTTAGCCAAAAATCCCTATGGACCCATTGTTTCTGCCTTTCCAGTACTGGGATTATAACCAGCTTTTTACGTGGGTGCTAGAGAACAAACTCTGACCCTTGCAGGATCAGGATGTAAAGTGAATAAATAAATTAATGGGAAAAAAAGATTCCCCAGCTCTGCCTAATATTTGGCTGTGGGCCTCTGTGTCTGTTTCCATCAGCTACTGGGTGCAGCCTCTCAAAGGACAGTTATGCTAGATTCCTGTCCATAAGTATAGGAGAATTTCATTAATAGAGTCAGGAGTGGGCTCTCTCTGATGACATGGATCTCATGTTGGGTCCAAGGGAGGATGCTTGAATCTCACTGAGAAGGAGAAACAAAATAGACAGGATTGAACAGAGGGAAGGAACTGGGTGTGAGAGAGGGTCAGGAGAACAAGGAGGATCACGCGTGGGGAAGACAAAGGGAAAGAGAACTGGGAGAGAAAACTGGGTTTGTGAGGCAGGTATCATCTCTGGGACAAATTAGATACTGAGGACAATGGAAATGCCCAAGAATCTAAGACTCCTAGAAGTAGAGGAGATAGAATCTGCAAAGGCCATCTCCTGTAACCAGGCAAGATTTCCAATGGAGGGGTGGAGAACCAACCTACGCACAAAACTTTCAACCCAAAATTTGTCCTACCTACAAGTTGTGCAAGGATAAAGATGGAGCAGAAATTGAGAGACTGGCCCAACTTGAGATTCACTGGTGGTTCTCAGCTGTCCTAGTGCTGTGACCCTTCTCATTTCCTCGCTTTATAACATTATATTCTACTTACCCTTGGTTGAAAGATCCCTTAATTCTTTAACTTCTATGATTCTTTCAAATAAAACATCCATATCTAAAGATTAAAAGTTAATATGCACATATGCGAGATGCATCTTTTGTGTCTTTTGTGCACATATAATGTTTGATTTTTGAGTCTCTGCTACCTCACTCAGGATGACTGCTTCCAGTTTCATTTATTTACCTGCTGTCTTAGTTATGGTTTCTATGGCTACAACAAAACACCATGACAAAAAGCAAGTTGGGGAGGAAAGAGTTTATTTGTTTACACTTCCAGATCACAATCCATCATTGGAGGAAGTCAGGACAGGAGCTCAAGCAGGGCTGGAACCTGGAGGCAAGAGCTAATGCAGAGGTCATGGAGGGATGCTGCTTTCAGGCCTGCTTGCTCATGGCTTATTCAGTCTGCTTTGTTATAAAACCCAGGACCACCATCCGAGCGATGGAACCGCCCACAATGGGCTGGGCCCTCCCCTAATGGTCACTAATTGAGAAAATATCTTACAGTTGGATATCATGAAAGCATTTCCTCGACTGAGGCTTCTTGCTCTGATGACTTAGCTTGTATCAACTTGACATACAAAACCAGCCAGTACACCTTCACATTTTATAATTTTATTTTTTAACACCTTAATAATATTTTATCGTATAAATATATCACATTTTTATTATCCATTCATTAACTGGCGAACATCTAGGCTCTTTTCATTTCCTGGAAACTATGCATAGAACAACAGTGAAGGAAAAGCAAGACTCTCTGTGTTGGGATACAGAATAAGCCAAAGCTTTCTCAAAGGTCCTTATGAAAGGAGAGAGAGAAGGCTAGTTTTGGCCAGCGGCTGACTTAGCAAGGTCTGGTCTGGGGCTGGACCCAAGGAGTTAAGGGTTTTTGCTCCTAGGAATCTCTTTTCTCCTTGCAGAAACTGGAGTTGCCAGTCCCAAGACTATTGAATTCTCAGTCTGTCTTACTTGAGATATTCTGTGTTCGTTTTACTGTACAGCATTGCTTTATTAGCTTTCTGCTGACTTTGTCCCATTATATCATAGCTTTCTGTGGACTCTGACCTTTTCTCCCCTCTGCCAACTGTGCTTATGTTACACGTCTTCATAAAGTTGTTTGCATGTGTCATTGACTTGTACAAGACCTTCTGATCCAAAACTTTCCTGTCTCCTTAATTTTCTCTTATTCTCTCGTCCTCCCTGACAGGAACCTGTCACTGATCCAGGTCATCTTTATAATAAGAAATACAGTTCTTTGGGAATGTTATCAAGAGTAGTAGAGCTGGATCACATGGAAGATCTGTTTCCAGCTGTTTCGAGGAACCTCTGCATTGACATCCAGAGAGGCCACTTCAGTTTTCACTCCTACCAGCAGTAGACCCATTTTTCATCTAACTTATAGTTCTTGGTTGAGGAATTAAGACTATTAATAGAGTTTTTATTGAAAGTTATTTATTAATTAACTTTGTCTTATTGATGTTATAATATTTGATATTTACCCTTATCCTTATTTGTGTAACTATTTTTTTAAATGTAGCCTCATGCATGGGATGCCATTCTCTTTAGTCTGAGGAATTTACTGTATTATTTTCTGTAGATAAAGGTTCTTAAGTCAACTTCATCATGAAAACTTTTATTTCCCATTCAGTGATGACAGAGAATTTTGTTAAGTATAGTAGTGAGCTGTATATATGACTTCATTTTTATTTCTTGAAACTTTTGATGCATTAGTTATTCTGTTTTGATTCTAATATGATACATGGAGCTTCTTTTCTGATATTATCTGTTTGATAGTCTGCATGCCTCTTGCACCTGAGTGAACATCTCCTCGCTTAGATTTGCAGATTCTTCTATTATATTGAAAATATTTTCTATGCTTTTAATATGTAATTATTTTCTTAGCACCCCATAGATCTGCTATATTCCACTGGTATGTTTTAAATAATGTATTTTTGTTCTTGAAAAATGTTACAATTGCACTACCTTGTCCTCAGTCTTTGATACACTATACTCCCTATGACAAGTCTGTGGGTGAGGTACTTTCCTCATCTTTTCGTTTGACTGATTGAAGCTTTCATGTCTAGCATTTCAGTTTTTTTATTCAGTATTTCTATCTTTAAAAATATTTCATTTTAAGTTTTGTGTATATTTATGTGTTTGTATAGGTATGTACACATGGGTGCAGCTGTGCATGAGGTTCCTAATGTTGGTGCTGGGAATGGGACGCAGGTTACCTGCAAGAGTAGTCCACCTCTCAGTTGCTATACCATTTCTCTAGCCCCAGAATTTCTCTCTCTTCACTAAATTCCATTCTTATATACTTTTATTGATTTTGCATTTCATTCAGTTCTTTGTGTTTTCTTGGAATTCACTCAGTTTATGCATATCCTCTCTGATTTACTTGAACACGCTTATGATCATTATTTTGAGTTGTGTAGTGGCTATTCCTGGTTGTCAACTTGACTATATTTGAAATGAACTACAATCCAGAATTGGAAGGCTCACCAGTGAACCTAATCTGGAGGCTGGGTGGGAGACAGAAGTTTCTGATCTGGATCTTGGTATGGAGATCTTGAGACACAGTGGAGATTGAATCCAGAAGATTAAGACAGGGAGATCT
>NC_034591.1:85452223-85477503 GCF_900095145.1 Mus pahari
AAAAAAAAAAAAAAAGACTGGTGTTCAGAGCACTAGGTTCTAATTCCAGTCCACCCATGAAAGTAGAATCCTATCTGCTTTACTAGTCACTATCTAGGGTAGACCCATCAGGATAATAGAGTTATAGCAATTTATAAAACAATTATTCCAATTGTTTTGAGATTTAAAGGCACTGACAGTACACTGTATATTAATATGTTAGATATTATAGGTATGCATTAAAAACAAAACAAAAGAAAAATACCCCCCAGTAAGAAAGACTAGTGATTCGTTTTGGATTGATAGAAAGCATGAAGGAGGGTGGCTCATAAAAAGTAAGGGTTGCAGTAAGAGCAAGAAAAAGAGGGGGAGATAAAAGAGTTTGAACTGAAAGTAATATGAAACAGAGAGGTAAAGAGAAATTTTTTTTTGTAGATAATGCAGAACAGTTTCATCTCTTTGAGTCCACAAAGACCCCCCAAACAGGAACAGCCTTTGTTCTTTGAGAGACTAAAAAGAGAGAGGAAAGACAGGAAAAAGGAAAAAAAAAAGATAGGACGAAGATGCTCTTTAAAAGTGACGTTGGGTATTAAAAAGGAATAGATGTAACAGGGAGAGGGAGTTGGGTAGGGCTATAGGACATAACAACTACTTGGCCTGGTAGCTTCTAGAAGTGTGTCTTACCATGGGAGCTCCTCTGTAAGCCAAACTCTTCCAGCCCGGCTGGCTCCTCAGCATTAAGCTACTTGAGTCCTACTCCCTGGGCAGGGAAACCTTCCAGTGGCATTCTCATCTCTGGCTCTCTTAAAGAAATATTCAATTTTACAAGCTAGAACTTTCAGAAATGGAAAAACCTGAGGTTTAAAAAGAAACCCATTTCTTTCACGTTTCATAGTTGAAGATCTGTCTCTGCTTATGTAGCTGAACATGGATGTTTTGTACAACTCTGAGAGATCATGGCTTTGTCTCTGTGAACAGGTGGCCCTAGTTTCCCTCTCACAGAAGCCTAGAAAATGACATGTTCTCATGAGCAAGTGGGTGAACTCATTCACAACCAGCAATTTTTCCTCCAGGTTCTTAGGCTAATTTGCTGTAGATGAAACAGGAGAGATGTAATCACTTCAGCCCTTAGGCCTGATTTAACCATTAAGACCAAGCACGTTGCTAAATAAAACTATACTCATTTTAAATACAGGAAAATAGGCAGCCAGGTGACTTCAAAGCTTGCCATTTTACATCCGTGTAAGTATTCCTTCTATTTAGCTGATATTCAAAAGCTACAGAATAATCACAACTTAGGAATGGAAACGATCAGCAGGCATGGGGACATACACCTTTAACCTCAGCACTCAAGAGGCAGAAGCAGAATTGGAGGCCATCCTGATGTACACAGTGGATTCCAAGCCAGCCAGGGGTACAGAGTGAGACCCTGTCTTAAAAAATGTGTATACCAGTCAAGAAGAAACAAACAAGAGAATGTTACCAGGCAGGCAGACAGAATGAACACTAGATAGGTCGGTAAAGAGTTTAGGTACTCAAGTACACTGCCACCTGCTGCCTGGCTTGGGTAAGTCTTTTCTCTGTCGTCTATTTTCTCCTCTGTGTAATAAAATATACTACTAAAGGCCACCCCTGTCCCTAACATTCTATTTGGAAACAGTAAGCAAAAAGTATGCAAGAGAGGTTAAATAATGTTCAACATTGTTCTACTTAAGGGAATGGAAATAGTGCAGAAAGCCCTGGTGACTCACACAAGGAAACCAGCCTAGGCTGCTGGAGGCTCAGAGAACAAGCTGAGACCTGATGAGAGCCCCACCTGCTTTTCACATTCCTCTCAAGAACAGCCTCCGCCTGGGCGCAAATCAGTCAGTGGAAGGGAAATTTTAGAATGGGGGGGATCACAAGCAAGAGGTTAAGACCCTGAAGGTTACTTGTTTTTGCCCTGTTCTCAGCAGATAGGGGTTGAGTTGAAACAGAAATGGGGGAAGTGAAGAGGAAAGCTACTCTACACACCAGGTGCCTGTGACAGCCACCTGGTCCGGGAAGCCAAAGGTGACTTTGTTTCACGGAGGATGAGCACATCTGTATTTAGTCATTGTCTTTGGACCTTAGTTTTCTTGTGTGTGGCATTCACGTGATCTAGAAAAGAGAGAGGTAAATATGATGAACTCACCAAATGCCTCATCCCGTTTTCACAATAGTGAGAGGGCTTTGTGGTTTTACTTCACACGGAGGGATGAGTTAGTGACTTTCTCAGCCAACAGGAAGAGTCAGTATCTCAAAGATCGTACATGTGGAAGGGTACACAACTTTAAGGGCTGTAGAGTCCTAAGCGCCCACTCGGGTTAGAGAAGAAGGTGATGGTTCCGTTGCTCAGTTCTGATGGAGGAAGGCTTTCTCAGAGAGTTTTTGTGCGTTTGTTTGTTTTTCAGTTGCCCACTTCATCCATGTCTACATCTGTTTATTTAATTTTTGAAAGTAAGAAACATGTAAGTTCCAGCTGGGTCAATGACACTTGAATTTTGGGAAACCTCTTATTCACTTCACCCTTATAATGGAAGGTTAGGTCAAAAGATACCTTGCTCTGCCTCAAGGCTTTTCAGCTAGGGCCCTCAGGTGAGAAGAGGAAGGCGGCCAGAGAATGAGGACTACAGAGTTTCTCTCACTAGGAGTAATTTAACTAGGTATTTCCGCCTTCAGGCACTGCTGGGAACCCGCCTGCACCTGCTCCCTTCCTTTAAGTGATTTCATTTGAACGGGAGGGGAAGTTTTAAGCTCGAAGTCAATCAGTCATCCCCTACCAGACTAAATCATGAGTGTCAAACACCTACAGCCCCAGGTTCAGAAGATAGGCAGCTGAGGGCAGACATCCCTTAACCTGCAAGGTACTTTAGGCTGAGGCTCAATTTGGGTTGTAGTAGAGGGGTTTTTGTAGGGGAGAAACTGAAGCCTTGCCTCTAGATTATTGTGGAAGATCAGCTTCCCGGCTATTGTAATGACTTGTTAGTGTTCCACAACAACACACTTGACTTCGCAGAAATGAGGGAACAGGAAGCATTAAGCTTGATGTAATTGGTGAGTGGCTTGTACAGCCAATGGCAAGAAGACCAATGTGCTCATAAATATGGGTTTAGGGAAGTTGCTTAACAGTCTCACCACCAAGATTAATATTGCCCAACAGCTAAATGAGACTAGTACCTCCTACATCATAATAGAACTCTTACGAGAAAATACTCTTATGAAATGGAGCCTCGATGGGTCGCGCACTTGAGCAGAAGTAATGTGGAGGTCAGCCTGGAGAAGTAGGCTACCAAACCAAAGCGGAATCCCCATGTCTGTCATCTAGTTGGCAGAGCAAGTGTCGCTGTCCTGTGCGGACACGAAGTGAAGCATCACGTTTAGCATCCGCAGTCCTAGAGTGAACTCAGGCCCTAACCTCGGAGGGATCGGTGCAGACGTGGGATATAGCAGGTTCAGGCTAGGTGTTGGGACACTGTGGATGGCCCCGGCAGCTCCCTTTAGCCCTTACTCTCTGCCAGACCGGACTGACTGGTTCCAACAGCTCACCCAAAGGAATTTGGGTGGCCATACCTCTCCGTGGAGTACCGCCCCCGCCTCCCACCGGTGAGATAACATCAAACAGCACCCGCCTCTGGGCTAACGAAAGCCAGGAGAGGAAACCGATACTTGCCTGCCCGCCTAGGCTCCACCTCTCCCGGCTTCCATTGCTAGGCAACTACACCTTTCACCTCTTGGGAAACACTGGAGAACTAGCAGTAAATGTTAGAATTTCAGGAAAGGATCCAGAGCTGCTACCCCACCCCATTCTCCCATGCTGCTCTCATTCTCCCAACTTCTACCTTTAGGTTTTTCCTCCCCCCTCCCCCCAACTCCCAATAGCAAGCCTTTATACAATCTATCGCCAGCAAGTGCGTGTCCTTACAAAAAAGAAGCAGACTCTCATCCCTATTCTTCAGAAGATGAGTCTCAGAGACCTGAAGTTGCCCAGTCATTTATATCCTAGGACTGCTGGGAGAGGGCTTTGCTCCTTCACGTGGCTTAAAAGCCACCAAGGAAGGTTTGCCTGTTAATAAGCAGGCAAAGGCTGCGTCCATCTCCCACTCCTGTTCAGATCTGAAGGCGGTTAGTTTTAGCACTTCCTTCAAAGGAACAGCAACCTCCAAGTTTACATTTTTCCCTCCACCCACTGCTGAGGATGGAACCGAGGGCCTGGTCAGATGCAGAGGCAAGCACACTACTCGCCCAGCCTCCAGGAAACACCAGAGCATCAACAGTAAATGTTATAATTTCACAAGGAGGCATTAGAATTTAAAATATAAAATTCAATCATTAGACAAAGGGGAACAATAAAATGATATAAATCTAGAGGGATTTTTCACACAGCCTATCTTTTTAGGTGTGCCTTTCCCATATTTTATTAAACTCGAGTTGTTTTAAAAAACAGCAGCATTATCAAAGACATCTGTACAAACATTTTACAAAAGAAAACTCTAGGATCAGCTACATCAAGGACAAGCAGAAAAATAGATGCAGTCCAACAAAGACATTTAAAATGACTTCAGACGTCGGAAATGCCTTTTCTTCTACAAACGATGGCAGACGAATACTGCACGGGATCGATTAGTGAACTGCTCTTTCTTTCCTGAAGGTTGTGAGGCAGGGAGCGAATGGGTCACCAACAAGCCAGGACAGCCAAATCTCTGCTTTCCCATTTCAAACCGTTTAAGTCTTTGGGTAGATTCAAGTCGCTGGGAAACAACTGGGCTGCCTGGCACTAGCTTCTTAACCAAGCTATCTAGCCTTTGCTTAACTCTCCCGGTCAGGGTCAGGTTTCCAGTGAGTAGACAAGGAATTTCAGAAATGCGTCCTTCAAAACCAAGAGCGAGGAGGTGACCTGTGCTCAGCATCTAGAGAACTTGTTTGTGGAGAGAGAAGGAAGAGGTCAAAGCTGGAAGGAAAATTACCTCCTGATTGAGAATCCACAGGCCAACCCATCTGGTCTGAGGTGCTGAGGAAGCCAGGGAATCTACGAGCTAGGTTCGCTTCTCATCTCCCCCAGCTCCTTAAGCTCCACCTTTTTGTATTTGCCCGACTTCCGCCGTTTGGTGACCACCAAGACCACCACCCCAGCCACTACTGCCACTGAGACGACAGCGATGACAGCAATGAGACCGGCGGTGAGGCGCTTCATGGAGAACTGGGGGGGCTTCTCGTCCAGGTAGTAGATGAGCGTCCGCTCCACCTGCAGAGGTTCCCCACGCACCTGCACGTCCAGGCCGCGGCGGCCCATGAACAGTGACTCGCCTTTGATGTCCCTTTCGAAGTAGTAGGCGGCGTCAGCGATGTCCACGTCTCTCAGGCCCTTCTGCGACGCGTTCTGCCGAAGCTCTATCTGGATGGTGGGCTCCTCATAGTGTACCGCGGATAGGAAGCTGGGGTGCAGCTTGTAGCGTTTCTGGAAAAGCCGCCGCAGCTCGGAGTCTAAGTCAGAGTGGTTGAAAGCTCGGTCGGTCGGGCGGTGGCGCAACTCAATGAGGATGTGGTGGGTTCGCACCACTTCGTCGCAGCGCAGGCTCTGGTCTCCCTTGTCCGTGCGGCGCACGCCCACCGAGTTTACGCACCAGCACACCGAGGTCTGGTTGCACTGGCGCGCCTTGAAGCGGCCCTTGTCGTCACACTCCGGGTCGTAGAGGCCATCGTTGTCCAGGATCGCGTGCTCGCTCGGCATCACCAGGCTGCGGCCGCTCTTTCGGACGCTCATGCGCGCCTTGAGCAGCAGGCACTTGGAAGTTAGCGTGGAGCAGTCGACCAACACCTGTGAGCCCATTGCCCGACATTGGCAGATCCCGCCTGGGCCATTTGTGTCACAGACCGTCATCTTGTTGGTGGGGCATGTACAGTTGCTCTGAGCCGTGCAAAAGCGGGTCGCCATCGCCAGCAGTAGCAGTAGCAGCGGTGCTAGATTCAAGCCCCTCGCCATGGTGGGGTGGAGTAGAACGGACCTACAACTACAGACCAGAGGCAGGGATTATGAACGATCAGGCTGGGTAGGACACTGCAGGTGACTCCTGCCGGGCTGTTCCCTCCAGCTCTTATAAGCTCCTGTACCTGTAGGACTGGTTAGCTAGTGACTCACTCAATGGAATTTGGGTGGCGCTCCCTCTTCCCAGGTCCCGCGGAAGAAGCCGCCCGCCCTGAGCTGCCTGAGATAGGATCAGGCAGGAGAGGTTGCTTCTGCCATCTGCTGACCAAAACCCCATAGAGGAAACCAGTACTTACCTGGCCCCACCCTGGAAAAGCTGTCCTCCTCATGGCTCAGAACCAGGGCGTCCCACCTTTCCTAGTGCACCTCAGGAGTTCCTCCAGAGGCCCAACTCCCGACTCCCACGCCCCTATAATTCCAGACCACATAATCCCGTACCTCCTTTTTCTCTCTCAACTCCCATCTTCAGTTGCATTCCTTCCCTTTCTTCTTCCTCCAGAACACCTTATAACACAGTTAAACACTTCACTAACATAAGCGTGATCACGTGCCTTTGTCTGTAAGCCCTATTCTAGGTGAGATGATGCAGCTGAGGCAGGGAGACCTGAAGTCACCCAGCCACTGATTTCCTAGGATTCTACCTGGGTTTTCTGCTTGGGTTTAGGAACTATAAATGAGTATTTATGAAAACAAAACGTTGCAGCATCTGAAGACAGGCTAGTGAAACAATTCTATTGCTACATCACCCGCACAATCCAGTTGTCATGGCGTGCCACATATGAAAAGTACTATTGAACACACACATATGCCTGTACTTGTTTAAGATAAATGAAAAGAAAAAAATTGTAGAGTAAGTCAGTCCACTAGGAGAGATGTACAATTTGATTCTAAGAGAGCAAATTTTTTTTATTTTCTTTCCCTGTATTCAATGATATAATGAGAGAAGGGAGCCTGTGAGAAACTGTGCTTCTTTAATAGGATGAAGGAGTAACAATCTCTTTTAGAATCTAGAGAAAGTCCACCATTCAAAGCTGTGGTAAAATTAACAATAATTAACAAACTATAATTATTTCCAGGTCCACCTTCAAAATACATTTTATATATATCAGCATTTAATGTACGCCACTAGAATACTGAACAAGGGTGTCATTTAACTCATGGTAGCCAGTCGGGCCTCTCTGCACCATTAATTTTCAAGCAATTCCTGAGGCAGACAGATGCAAACATATTATTTTGTCTTTACAGACAGAGGAAGTCGAGACACGAGGGACAAATGCTTACCCAATAGCACTAGGAGATCTGGGCACACACCTCTGATTTCTACCCCCACCATCTCTTGAACAACTAGCTTATCCTGTCCAGCCTCCACCCACCTTGCCTCAGAGAAAGATCTAAAGCACAAATGTGTACACATCTTTTTTGTTGAGAATACTGTGTGTGTGTGTGTGTGTGTGTGCGCGCACGTGCGCGCGCGCATTGGTATATGTACAGGTAAGGAGACATCTTGGCTCTAAGAACAAAGTTCATATTTTATGAACTGGTGCACAGTGCCAACTGCTGTCATAGTTACTGCCATCATCATTGCATCCCAGCAAACTTCTCAGACTTCCACCAGCCTTTGCAGAGTTTGTACCTAGAATCTCCTATTCTTTTTTTTTAAACTTATTTTATTAGATATTTTCTTCATTTACATTTCAAATGCTATCCTGAATGTCCCCTATACCCTCCCCTCACCCTGCTCCCCTACCCACCCACTCCCACTTCTTGGCCCTGGCTTTCCCCTGTATGGGGCATATAAAGTTTGCAAGACCAAGGGGCATCTCTTCCCAACGATGGCTGACTAGGCCATCTTCTGCTACATATGCAGCTAGAGACATGAGCTCTGGGGGTACTGATTAGTTCATATTGTTGTTCCACCTAAAGGGTTGCAGACCCCTTCAGTTCCTTGGGTACTTTCTCTAGCTCCTCCATTGGGGTCTCTGTGTTCTATTCTATAGATGACTGTGGGCATCCACTTCTGTATTTGCCAGGCGTTGTCATAGCATCGCAGAGATAGCTATATCAGTGTCCTTTCAGCAAGATCTTGCTGGCATATGCAATAGTGTCTGCGTTTGGTGGCTGATTAAAAACTATGGAATGCTTCAAGAATTTGTGTGTCATCCTTGCGCAGGGGCCATGCTAATCTTCTCTGTATCATTCCAATTTTAGTATATGTGCTGCCGAAGCCAGTATGAATCTCCTACTCTTTATCTGTTTCAGTATATAATTGTGATTTTCTGCTCAACTCCTTGGTTACTTTCAAGAAGCTTTTTCTGATACATCTGTCCCCGATCCACTCAGGAATATGTTGTTTGCTTTTACTTCCTTATTTTTTGCATCCTAGGATTAGCAAAAATTACCCTTCCTGGGTCTCTGTTGCCCAGAGTAAAGTGGGTACATCAGAGGCTCTGTTTCCTAGATTATTGTTTTTTTCTGAGAATCAAACTAAATAGACAAGGCAGTGAATGGTGAAGCTTTGTAAATTCCAAGACAATGTTATATTCTGTTAAAAAAATACCCCATCTCCTCACTTTTCAAGTGATTTGCTAGGTGGTCACAGTCTACTGTCTACTTGTAATGCCACCTCATTTTCATTCCTCTGAGTCCCAATCCAGATGGAGGAAAGCTAGTGGGGAGGCAGTCTCAGGGCTGATCCATATAGGTGATCATGTGTTAACTACTTAGTTACCTCATGGGAGTTTGTTATGTACTGGGAGGAGCGGAGTTGCCGGTGTCCGAGTCTGGTATTCTCAATGTGAAGTTAGAGTGAGCAAAGATGACCTCCATATCTCCTGGCTTCCTTCTTTAATAGCTGGTCCTGCCAGGCTTTCCCCAACAGGCACAAACTGATCCAGCTCCAACTCTCTCTTCCTCTAATTAAAAGCAAAATCAAGTACTAGTTTAATTTCTTTGTGTTTTTATTGTAATGTAGAAAAATACTTAACAAAAGTTTCACATCATTTCAGGATTGTCCAGTGCTTACAAGCGGCAGCAGCCATGCCAGAGTACTGCATCTCTGGCACAGAATATACAGGAGGCACTAGGTACTGTGGGTTGGTTTAATTCACAGTGAATTGTGCCCAGAATGTCACAATATTGATATGACACTCCCTGGAGTGTATATGTGAACTAAGTGTTTATGACCTGGGAGAGATTAATATCATCACATGTGACATCTTTGATTACCATCCCTTCCTTAGCCCACCTTCCAAACACGTAGTTTTAAGGAAGACTAGATAATGGCACCCTGAGATTGCATCTACATATGTGCCTGAACATAGAATTTGAATAAGACTTGTGCCTGTAGAAAAAGGGACTGTGTTCTGATGAGGGACTGCCTTTAGGGAGTTAGAGTTAGGATTAGGGTTTGGAATGGCCTTTTAGGTTTAGTAGGTTTAATGTTAGGATTAGAGTTTCTGCTTGGTGGTTAAAACATGAGTTAGTTTTAAATTTAGTGGTTAGGGTTCAGGTTAGTGTTACAATTTGGGTGGGGGTTATGTTTAAGGTTGGTATTTGGGGGTTAGGGATAAAGGTAGGAGACAGAATTAGGCTTCGTGTTCAGGTAAAGGTATTTGGTCAGTGTTGACTTAGGGTTGAGGCTGAGTTCACTTTAGAGTTACGGTTGGAAAGTTAGGGGTAGGCTTTAGTTTTGGTTAGTGTTACTAGGTTTGGGGCAGATTAGGGTTAGGAGTAGAGAATGAGTTAGTGTTGAGGTTTGAGTTTTAAGGTTTGTTTTAGGGGTTACTGTCAGGATTACAGTTAAGGTTTAGTTCATTTGGGTTAGGTTGTAATTAGGGTTAGTGGTAGGGTTCAGAAGAGTTTAGGGTCAATGTTGGGTTAGGATTAAGTTTAAGGGTTAGGGGGTTAAGGTTAGGGATACTGTTCTGAGCTTTTGTAAGGCTAGTGTTAGGCAGTTGGCACTGGGATTATGTTTATGTTTAGATTTGGTGTTGGTTTCGGGTTAGGATTAGAGTTTAGTTTGGGGTAGTATTGGAGTGTTAGGGTTAGGGCAGCATTTATGGTTATATTAAGTTTATTAGTATTAGTTTTAGGTTTATGGTTAGGATTACATTGTATATAGGGTTAAGGTGGATTAGATGTAGGGTTAATCTGAAGGTGTTGTGAGGGATAGTGGTTCAGGGCAGAATTAGGGTTTCTGGTTGCTGATATATTTAGGGCCAGTGCTCAATCTAGGGGTAAAATTATGGTGACAGGTAAGATTTGGCTTTGATGTCAATTTAGGTAGAGGTTAGGTGTAGACTTAGAGTAGGGTTAGAGTTATGGTCAGGATTAAGGTTAGATGTGAATGTGAGTGTTTCATTTGCCTTGGGATTATGGTTAGAGTCAGAGCTAAGTCTAGGCTTAGGACGCAGGGAAAAGGAGAGTTTAGCATTAGCTTAAGCACAGAGTTTGTGTTAAAAATTGCTTTATGGTTAGTTTTAGACTTAGTTTTTTTGTTCCTGTGGATGGTTTTGGCTATGGTCTCTTTAGGGTTCTTGTATGGTTATGCTTAGAAATATCATTAGTGTTAGGACTAGACAGGGTTATTTATACTAGGGCTAGGCTAGGGTTAGGATTATGTCTGTGGTTAGTACTAGAGGTAGAGAAAATTAGGCTCATTTCTAAGATTGTTAGAGTTAGAGGTATTGCTTGAGTTATGGTTTTGGGGTTAGTGTTAAGACTAGAGACTGTTTTAGGTATATTTCTAAGATTAATGTTAGAGTTGGAGATAGGCTTAGAGTCAAGGTCAGTGCTACATTGTTGTTAAAATTAGGGTTTGTACTGAGGTTAGGGTTAGAGCTAAGTTTAGGTTCATGGTTCAGAGTGCTGGGAGAGCCATTGTTAGGAGTATGGCTATAGATAGCTTAGGGATTGCTATGAAATTCTATAAAAGCTCTGGCTATTGATACAAGAAGAGTTAAGGTTAGTTTTAAACGTAGTTTTAGGAATTTTGCTTGAGGCAGTGCTATAGTTCTATGTAGGGCTAGAGGCATACTTAGGGCAAGAGTTTGAGCTTTTTGAAGGCTCAAGTGAATGCTAGGGTTTGGATTAGTATTCAGTTATGTATGGGTAGAGCTAGTTTTAGGCTTATTGTTAGTGTCTTAGAGTTTTACTGCTGCAAACAGATACCATGACCAAGGCAACTCATATAAAGTGTAACATTTAATTGGGGCTGACTTTTAGGTTCAGAGGTTCAGTCCATTATCATCAAGGTGGCAGCATGGCGTGGCATCCAGGCAGGCAGGCATGGGAAGAGCTGAGAATTCTACATCTTGATCTAAAGGCCTAGAAGACTGACTTCCAGGCAGTCTAGGAGGAGGATCTCAAAACCCACCCACACAGTGACACACTTCCTCTAACAAGGCCAAACCTACTCCAAGAAGAACATACCTCCTAATAGTGCCACTCCTTGGGCCAAGCATATTCAAATTACCATAGTTAGGGCCATGGTTATGACTTTGGTTAGAGGTAAGGTTGGGCTATCGTTAGCAGGAGGATTAGGTTTAAGGTAGAGCTTGGTTCAGGTTGGGGCTAGGTTTGGGTTAAATCTTAGGTTTTAAGACTAGAGTTAGAACTAGTTTTTGTGTTAGGTGTAGAGCTTTGTTTAGTTTTAGGGTTAATGTTAGTAGATTTAGGGCTTGGCTTAGATTTTTTTTTATGGTTAATGCTTGGGTTAATGTTTTGATTAGGTAAGAGGTAGGGTTATGGTTTGACTTAGGACTTGGAAAAAACAGTAATGCTGTTATTTCTGAGGTTAGTTTAAAAGTTAGAGGTAGGCTTGGTGTTAAGATTAGGGCTATAAAAGCTGGAAAGAACCCAGATGTCCCTCAACAGAGGAATAGATACAGAAAATGTGGTACATTTACACAATGGAGTACTACTCAGCTATTAAAAACAATGAATTTATGAAATTCTTAGACAAATGGATGGATCTTGAGGATATCATCCTGAGTGAGTTAACCCAGTCACAAAAGAACACACATGATATGCACTCACCGGTAAGTGGATATTAGCCCAGAAGCTCAGAATACCCAAGATACAATTTGTAAAACACATGAACCTCAAGAATAAGGAAGACCAAAGTGTGAATACTTCGATCCTTCTTAGAAGGGGGAACAAAATACCCATGGAGGGAGTTACAGAGACAAAGTTTGGAGCTGAGACTGAAGAAAGGACCATCCATAGACTGCCCCACTTGGGGATCCATCCCATATACAACCACCAAACCCAGACACTATTTCATATGCCAATAAGAGCTTGCTGACTGGAACCTGATAAAGTTGTCTCCTGAGAGTCTCTGCCAGTGACTGATAAATACAGCAGTGGATGCTTACAGCCATCCATTGGATGAAACACAGGGTCCCCAATGAAGGAGCTAGAGAAAGTACCTAGGGAGTTGAAGGGGTTTACAGCCCTATAGGAATAACAACAATATGAACTAACCAGTACCCCCAAAGCTCCCTGGGAGTAAACCACCAATCAAAGAGAACACATGGTGGGACACATGGCTCTAGCTGCATATGTAGAAGAGGATGGCCTAGTCAGTCACCAATGGGAGGAGAGGCTGTTGGTCCTGTGAAGGTTCTATGCCTCAGTAAAGGGGACTGCCAGGGCCAGGAACCAGGAGTGGGTGGGTTGGTGAGCATGGGGAGGGGGTGAGAGGATAGGGGATTTTTTTGAAGGGGGAAACTAGGAAAGGGGATAATATTTGAAATGTAAATAAGAAAACATCTAATTAAAAAAAAGATTAGGGCTATATTTGTTGTTAGTGTTAGTGTTAATCCTGGAGTTAGTTTTACACGTAAGTTTATATTTAAGGTAAGGTTTGATGGCAGAGCCAAGGTTAGAATTATGGCTACAGTTTAGTTAAAGGTTGGTGCAGAGCTAGTGTAAGAGGAATAGCTAACATTAGAAATAGGATTTATAAACTGGGCGTGGTGGCCCATGCCTTTAATCCCAGCACTTGGGAGGCAGAGGCAGGCGAATTTCTGAGTTCAAGGCCAGCCTGGTTTACAGAGTGAGTTCCAGGACAGCCAGGGCCATACATAGAAACCCTGTCTTGAAAAAACAAGCAAGCAAGCAAGCAAGCAAACAAACAAACAAAAATAAGATTTATGTTAGTTATAGACTTATATTCGATCCAGTCTTGAGGTAGGCTAGTTGTATCAATAGCTGTAGATTTTACAGAACTTCATAGCAAGGCCTAAACTATTCAGGTTTGAGGTAAGTGCGGTAGACTCCATTTAGGTCTAGGGATTTATTTAGAGGTAGTGTTTTAGCTAAAGTTAAGGGTAGTGTTAGAGCTAGGTTTAAGGCTAGTATTCAAATTAAGTCTGTGGCTAGAGCTAGTTTTAAGTTTAGTGTTAGGGATAGTTTTAGATATGAGTTACGTCTAGGGTTAGAATTGGGGCTGTGTTTTGAGTTAGTTTTAAGGTTCAGACTATTGTTAGAGCTGGGCGTGGTGGCACATACCTTTAATCCCAGCACTCAGGAGACAGAGGCAGGTGGATTTCTGAGTTCAAGGCCAGCCTGGTCTACAAAGTGAGTTCCAGGACAGCCAGGGCTATACAGAGAAACCCTGTCTCGGAAAAAAAAAAAAAAGACTAGTGTTAGCATGAATGTTGTTTAGTGTTAGGTTTAGGGGTAGTATAAAGTTTAGGAGGGTTAGGGTAAGATTAGGGTTGGTTAGGATTAAGTTTAAACTTTATTAGGCTTAGAGTTAGGGCTGGTCTAGAGTTAGTGCAGAAGGTAGAGTTATTGAAGTAGGGTAGAAGTTATTGAAGACCTAGTTTTTGGCTGCAGACTTGAGGTAGAGTTATAGTTTTGTTTAGGAGTCAGGATATATTTAGGGCTAGTGTTTAAGCTAAGGCTAAGTGTAGTGTGAAATAGTCTTAATATTAGTGTTAGATTTAAATTCAGGGCTAGGGATTGATTTAGGTCTACTCCTTGACCTAGAGTTTAGCATAGGGTGGGAGCTAGGGTTGGGGCAATAGTTCAAGTTAAATCTTCTGTTAGAGCTACTGTTAGGGTTAAGGTTAGGGTCATGGCTAGTTTTAGAGTTAGGACTATAGATAGCATTAGAACCAGGGCTAGAATAGAGTATGTTCAACATACTCTATTTTAGGGCAAAAACTAGGGCTAAAGTCAGTGTTTCTGTTAGATATGAAATTTTGTTTAGTGTTATAGGGTTAAGACTAGTTTTAGGTAATGGTAGTGGTTAGTGTTAGCACTAGAGTTAACATTAGCACTTGACAAGGGGTAAATTTAGTGTTAACATTTTGATTTTGGTTAGTTTTAGACCTAGTTTTAGTGTTTGGATAAGATGAAGGGTTAAGGTTAGAATTTTGCTTAGGATCTGATTAGAATTATTGTACATTAAGGCTAGGATTAGGGTTAAAATTAAGATTAGAAAGTTTTCCTGTAGGTGCAACAACAATATGAACTAACCAGTACCCCCTGAGCTCGTGTCTGTAGCTGCATTTGTAGCAGAAGATGGCCTAATCGGCCATCATTGTGAAGAGAGGCCCCTTGGTCTTGTAAACTTTATATGACCCAGCACAGGGGAAGGCCAGGGCCAAGTAGTGGGAGTGGGTGGGTAGGGGAGCAGGGGTGGCGGCGGCGGGGGGGGGGGGNGTATAGGGAACTTTCGGGATAGCATTTGAAATGTAAATAAAAATAATAATAATAATAAAAAAAGATTAGAAAGTTTTGGGTTAATGTTAGGTTATGGTAATAAAGGGGTAGGTTTAGTTTAGTGTAATGGCCAAGGTTACCTAGTTAGTGTTAGTTCTAGAGACAGTTCTAGGTTTATTCTAAGATGAATATTAGAGTTACAGTTATGTTTAGACCAGAGTTTGTGTTAGAGAATGAAAGTTTAAGTTATAGTTCTGAGATTAATGTGAAATTTAGAAGTATGGTTAATTTTAAAGTAAGGTTAGGTATAGTATTGGTATTATTTCTAAGGTTATTGTTAGAGTTATCTAGTGTTAACCTTTAGGGCTAGGTTTAAGTTATGGTTAGTGTTACTTGGGTTAGAATTATGGCTAAGTTTAGATTTAGTGTTAGTAGTAGAGACAATGTTAGCATTATGTGTTAGGCAAGAGTTTTGTATAAAGTTGATATAAGGTCTACAATTATTATTAGAAGTAGGGTTTAGTTTTTGAATTTGAGCTAGAGGTAGGCTTACAATTTCTTTAAGACCACTCATGTATTTAAGGCTAGTGTTTAAATTAAGGTTAAATTTAGGGTAAGAGCTAGGGTTTGGGTTATTATTCAAGTTAGGTTTAGTAGCAGAGCAAGTGTTATGTTTAAGGTTAGGGCTAGCATTAAGGATAGGGTTAGAGAAAGGATGAAAGTTTGGCTTAAATGTAGACCCACTTTTAGGATAGGTTTAGGTCAACTCTAGTTTTACAGTTAGTATTTGGGTTTAACATTACCTCATCAAGGCCTATGGACCGAAAGGCACTTGGCAATTAGGATGTCTACATAAGATTTGTCTTTAAACATGCTCCATTTATTCACACAAAGATTCCTTATAATATAAGAATACTGAAGTTAAGCAGACATCTCACCAAGTAATAGAAGTAGTTGATTGGACAGAAAATGCTGCAGGGCTCCTCTGGGGAATCTTCTCCGGTGAGGATGCTTTATAAGCTTGTTGGTTCAACCCACCTCTACTCTGAAGTCTTTTCCTTTAATAGGCTGAGAACATGAAGCAGATATGATGAAGGTCCACGAAGTCCTTAAGAGCCCTGGCCAGTTGGTCTGTGTGAGCCCAGCAACAGTGCCAGAAGTTCAATAATCACTGAATCCAAAGTCACATACAACATCTGGAGTTAGAGAAGCTATGTCTTGGGAGCACAGCAGTGTGATTCTAGAGACCACTTCCAAAATTCCAGTTATTGTATCATTTCACTAGTGGCTGCTTTGTGCTATCTGGACATTCAGTTTGGGGCTGGAATAATACCATAACAACAACACCTGGGCATTGGTTCATTAGCATATCAAGGTCTGTTCAAGGCTAGGTTCCAATCTGAAGTGCTGGGTGGACTGCCTGAGGCTTGCTTCTAAGGGCTACCTTTTAACCATACAAACTCAGGCATTACTTCAGTTATGTTTCTAACAGATAAATAGGTTTCTTTAGTGTTAGGGTTAAGGATAGTTAGGTTTATGCAATGGTTTTGGTTAGTGCTAGGGTTAGGATTGTGATTGTTGTTAGGGTTACAATTAGTATTAACATTAGTACTGCAGTTATTGTCAATCATTTGCTTAGTGTAAGGTTAAAACTATTGCTATTGATATGGTTAGACAAAATGTTAGGGTCAGGGGTAAGGTTTGGGGTTCAAGGACAGGACAAGTGGGCAAAATAGCCAACCAGCTCTCATGGGAATACTAGACCATAATGTGCTTGAAAACAATAGTATTGCAGCTCACATTTGTGTCTGGCTGCCTATCAGTGTCTCAGTAAAAACAGTTGTCCTACTACTGGAGCACAAGCAGATGTGCTTGTACTGAAATGATTGAGCACAGGAGTGTACTTGTATCACAGTGCACATGCTTATCTTGAACAGCAGTGTTGTCATGCATGTAAGAGAACAGCTGTACTTAGATACACGGTTATAGAAACCCAAATGTGATGAGTCCTACAGCAGGACTTAGAGATGTCTGATATCACTCTTCATGGAACTAGACAGTCGCACACAAGGGTATACTGATACATCACTGAAGTCAATGTACTAGTAGAGCAGTGAGTATCCATCTATTATTAAAGCACTACACAATTTTAATATACACCAATAATTAGTCCTTATTATAAGGACTTAGTGTACTGTGAATGCAGTACAAATACCTTTTTGGCCTATGCAAAGGCAATGGGTCCTTAAAAATAACCATCTACTGTCTGCCGCTATAAGAACACCTTAGCAGGGACATATCCAGGGTTATGGCTCAGTGACAGAGCACATGCCCAGAATCTTCACAGCCCTATGTTCTAATTCTGTGCACTGAGTATGTGAATAAATAATTAAAAATTGATTCTAACAGCTTATCAAAGAGCCAAACCAATGGATCCAAAGCCCTTCAATGGAAGCTAAATGTTCTCGACTGCAATGAAGGTTAAATAGTAAGCGGTCCCTTCCGAGTGTTATTTTCATCCTGTCTCTATTTAAATTGTATTAAACCCCCATTGTTCATGTTGATTAAAGCCACTATCTATAACCACGTGCACTGACACATCTTTCTAATACTTATTTCCATGTCTCTGTCAGCCTGTAATGCCAGCACTCAAGATGCACAGGAAAGAGAATTGCAACCTGGGACCACACAGTGAGACGCTGTCTCAAATACCAAAGATATTTATGTAATCCTTTTATGTTCAAAACTTAAGAAATGTCCTTTATCACATACAATATTGCAAAGCCACACCTCTTAAAACATGAATAAAGTCATTTCAAGGACTCACATAGGATGATACCTACCATTCTTTTCTACTTCTGATTTATCATAGGTAGGTCTCAGTTTGACTGCCTTGTCTGCCAATAATGCTATAATGGTTATAGTTAGAACAATGTTTGGGTGTGGTCACAAGCTTATTTTCATCAGCAGTTCCTTGGAAAAAGCTTCGTAGAAACTCCACTGACTTGGATGGTTGACTGTGATGGGATTGATGCTCGTTGCTGCAGAAATCAAGTGCTGAAGAGGGAACTGGGACACTTCACTTTTAACCTATAACTTTGGAACAAAAAGGTTTACTTTCAGAATGTTCTTGAACAGTCTCTCTGAGAAACACAGAAGAAACACACCACTCTGGCTTACCTGTGTATTCAGGAGCACCAGCAGTTTGGTAGCACAGATAGTCTCTTGTCAGCCATCCTAATGAAGTGCTACATAGACCAGACCATCATAACTTGGCTTGCTGGCCTTGTCTGCCACATGAATGTTCCAAGGTAGAAAGACCAGCCCTGTAGCTAAGCACATTAACCAAACTAGTCTATGGATATCTGTTAACCTAGAGTCTCCAAACCAGGCAACAACTCAAATCAATGCCAGGAAAAAAAAAATTCAGATAGACAACAAAAACAGGTTTCTTCAGGGACAGTTTTATACTGTCTTCATCATTAAAAACCCAAGTAAACAAACTTGCCGTCATTAGTCACACACATGTCCTGGTATCATTATATGATGCAAAATGGAAACTTTGAGTGTCACTGAGTCACTGGAATGTGGCATTTAGTTCTGGAAACCCCCGTGTAGCCATCCTCTAGGTTGAGAAACAGAACATGCTCAGGACTTCAGCAGCCCTGCAGGGGCTCCTCTTCAGATGTCACCACTGTCTAACATTGAAAGCTGTAAATTAATTTTGTCTATTTTTAAAAGATTTATTTATTTTATGTATGTGAGTACACCATTTCTGTTTTCACACACACCAGAAGTAGTCATCAGATCCCACTACAGAGGGTTGTGAGCCACCATGTGGTTGCTGGGAATTGAAGTCTGGAAGAGCAGTCAGTGCTCTTAACCACTGAGCCATATCCCCAGACCTAATTTGGTCTGTTTTTGATTTTTACATAGTACATCAGTCCTGCAGAAGCACTTGTTCACTTTTAATTTTTACCTAGTATGGGTTGGAGCAACCTTAGTTTCTAATTTCCAGAACAGTAAAGGCATGCAGTTAACATAGTTGCTAACTTAGCATTACTTTCAACACGAAAATAGCCAGGCATTAGCTGAATAAAACACAGTGATACCCAAATCTATTCTAGGTTCATTCAACAATGTATCTTCCAGTTTTGAAAGCTCTATCTCATCCTCTCACCATCACCTCACTCCCGTGCCAGGAATTAGCTGCATCGCTTGAGACAGAAAAACACTTACCCAACTAGGAGAAGGCACACGACTTGCATGGCCCAGGTTCTGTCCAGAAAGACTGGAGTAACAG
Organism: Mus pahari; assembly: GCF_900095145.1. Lineage (NCBI taxonomy): Eukaryota > Metazoa > Chordata > Mammalia > Rodentia > Muridae > Mus > Mus pahari. Next base: position 85,471,183 of record NC_034591.1, read on the forward strand.
CAGTCACTGCCCTTAAAATTCATGAGGGTCATTGAGGGCTGCTGTCTGCCGCCCTAACGTTACGTTCCCAGAGAAACACTTTTCCACAGGGCTGTGACAACTTGAAAGCAGGACTTTGGTCAGATCTTAGCAAAGAAAGCTAAAAAGTAACTGGACAGATATCCCACCCTCTTCTTTTTGCATAGGTTCTAGCCAGCACCAAAACAGAGCAAGACAATGTGTTTGCTCACCAGATCTGATAGAAAATTACCTAAAATATTAAACTTAGAGAATTCTAAGTTAATCGGAGAAAACTTTCTACTCAATACATGTTTTTTTTCTTCCATTGCTTCTGTGTCACTTCTGATATGAACACATATAGATTAATTATTTTTAATTTTTTGTTTTTACTTTATGTGTAGGAGCATTTGCCTGAAAGTATGTATGTGTAGCATGTGTTTGTAATGCCCAAGAAGTCTAGAAAGGTGCATCAAATTCCCTGAAAATTGGAGTTTTAGACATTTGTGAGCTGACATATCAGTGCTGGAAAGAGAACTTGAGATCCTCTATAAGAACAGCAAGTGCTCTTAACCACTGAGCCATCTGTCCAGCTCCAGGAAAGGTACAAATAAAATATGGCTTAAGTCACCAGTAGTACTGCTTTTTTATTTGTGTGTGTGTGTGTGTGTGTGTGTGTGTATAATATTTATGTACCTATTGGCATATGTGCACTCATACACATGTGATTATGATCAGTCTGGCCAAACCAGTGAGCTCCAGGTTTAGCGAGAGACCCTGTCTCAAATAAGGTAGAAAACAATAGAGGAAAAACTTCATGTTAACCTCTGCCCTACGTACACTCCCTGACATTTTTGCTCTAAGTAGCTAGAGAGACTTGATGGTGTGGAATGGTATAAACCACGGTTCTTACTGTTTACCTAAGACGAATATTAAAACAGACAATAAAATCAGCCCTTCAGCTCACAGACTTTGCATCAAAGTTTCTAATGTATTTTTTGCAGCTGTGACTATTGCTATTGATGTTCCTAGTGGGTTATGATAGGGAACTGAACTGGTTCTGGCATAATGAGCTAGTAGTCAGTCATTTAAACTGTGCATCCCAGCTAGCACTCGGAATTCTTCACCTGTTAGTTTGTCATCTTCATTATCAACTAACAAGTCTTAGTTTTCTAGAATCTAAGCAACTACATAGCATGTGAATATAAGCATGGCACAGTTCTACGAAGAATGGTCACTGTAAGATACATATAAAATGTTCAAGCAAAGTGCAGCGCCCAAAAGGGACTGTGGCTCCACCTCGTGGACGTCTGCGAAAACTGCATTCCTGAGGTGTGGGAGGCTAAGGGAAAGGGAAGTGGAATGTAATCCACTGAAAGCAACAGAAAAAGTTACAGCTGACCAAGGAAGGGAGAGCTCCAAGAAACCTGTAAATCTCATTTCAAATTTTAATTGCATTCCACAATAAGGACAAACTTAAAAATCTTACATCTTTATTCATTTTTGAAAAAAAAAAGTGGGCAAATTATTCTGTGGTAAAGCTGACATTTGAGCTTTGACATTCTTTTACTTTGACTCTCACATGTGAACTGTTGTTACCAAGTTTCCTTAGATGTTTTTAGAAGTTCAAGTTTATGTAGTCATAAGTAGAAACACTCAAGATGTGAATTTAGTAGCAGATATTAAGGAGCAGACATAAAAATAGGACAAATGAAACATCAATGGCCGCTTCCCAAAACAAAACAAATAAACAAGCAAACGAAAACCACGGGCCATTTCCATTTACTGTGGAGTCCGGTTTGAGAGGAACAACAATCGGCTTTAGAACCCGTGGAATGTGGCCCAATAGATAGCATGACCGTGCTTGTCCCTGAGAGAGGCCGATCCCTGAGGACTAAGTGTCCGGAGGACTCCATGTTATGGAGCATAGCTCTGCTCGTGGTTCTCTCGGTCTTCACATCCTTCCGATCTAGGTGTTGTGTGAAGATTCTAAGGGGGCTTCCAGCCCCTCGCTGAGTGACATCGTCCGCACTCACAATAAGAGTGCTTGATCTTTCTCAAGCATGGCTGTTAGAAGAGGTAAAATGTTCAGTCTTCATCCTAGGAAAGAACTTCGAAATGTAGATTGTCAGCAATGACCACCATCCTTAGAAAGAATTTGAAAAAATAAATTGTTAGTGAGGTAACATTTTTTTTTTTTGCCCTCAGTTTTCTGATATGACTTAATAAAAACTTGTTAATGAGTAGATGTGCTCCCTGAGGACTTAAAGTAGGACTGACTGACAGCTTTTTATATAGAAGTTTAAATTTGTGATTCTTTAAGATTTTTATAAGATTACTTTTTAAGATAAATACTAAAATAATTGACTGTTTCTTTTTAGCTGCAGATTGCTTCCCGTGAGTAAGAAAAAACTGGCTGAGAAAATTACCTTGCTTGCACACACTTCGTTAATGTATGACAAGGTGTTTAGTTATAAATGCATTTGCTTGCATACACTTTGTTAATGTATGACAAAGTGTTTAGTTATGAATGTATTTGGGTCCTAGGGAATAATTTTGAATTTTTTAACCTGCACTATGTAATGTTTATTCATGTAATGATATTGGGGGGAGACATACTTTTTTCCATAATCATTCATTAGAAGAAAAACAGAATAGCACATTGCAATTTTTATATTGCTTGAAAGATTTTGCTGGGATATATAAGTTATGGGAGAAAAGTTGTTGGAGCCAGCTTGTTTGAGTTTACTCCATCCACTCAATTTGTGAATGTGTGTGTATGTGTATAGGTACCTATGTATTTATATATGGATGCATGTATGCTTGCATGTATGTATGTTTGCATGTATGTATGTATGTATGTATGTATGTAAAGTGATTGGAGCTTGCTTGTTGGAACGTGTCTTGCTTCTTCCCTCTTCTCTCTCTCTCTCCCTCTGCATGCGTGTGTCTGTGTGTGATTTTTTTCTCTCTTTTCCCCTTTTCTCCAGTTGCTAGATCATCAGCAGTGGCCCCCAGTCCCTGACTCTATGCTGTTTGTCAGTTTACCTTGGTCATCTAAGCTGGCCTTTGACAGGTTACCTACAATAATTCCTTTAGTAAAACTCTATTTCAAAAGCATTATAGGTTTAATAGTTGGTAAAACTAGAGATAATGTATATAGAAAGAGTCTTTTTATGAATAGAAACTCATTTACATAGAACAGTATAGCACCAGAAGTATGGTGGGAATTGTGTGTCTGAATTCTAGACCCCATGTTTCCTGAGGGTTAAAGAACACAGCCCCTGACCGCAGCTTGCCCAGATGCTAATGGTTAATACAGTGAAAAATGCCATGAAGGGTCAGCTGCCGTACCACTGTGCCTGGGCTCCCAGGAGACTAAAAATGGCTCCCAGATATGCTCTCCTCCGTTTATCAGGCACAGTACTTCGGTAATGTCAAAATTAATTTTCTACATGAAAATGGAAATATAGTTCCTGTGTCTTAATAGAATAAGAGATTCTCATCCAAGGAGTTTGACACCTACCACACAATTTCCAGGTACAATTTTAGATCTCATAGTTTTGGTCTTGGTCTTCAGGGCTAAGTGGTTCTCCATGCAGCTGCCATATAGCAGGTAGTACGGATTTCCATTCCTACAGACATCACCAAACCAGTCACCCACATAGGAGCCCTTGCTATGGTCCCCCCCGCCCCCATGGTTTATACTGTGTACACAGCCAGGGTGGTTCCTCTCGTGAGGGCTGAAGCTGGTGCGTTCTCACAGTTCACTCTCTGTCTTCAGACTCACAAACATGAGTCATACAAAGATACTCTGTCTCAAAAGACAAACAAAACAAAACACCCCCAAAGCAAACAAAAACAACAAAACAAAAACCGAAAAATCAAAACCCAAAATAAAGCAACAAAGGACATAGTGTTGTGCATCTGTAATCCCAACAATAGGGAGACAAACGGAGGAGGAACCTTATCTATGTGTGAAGTCTAAGCAAGCCTGGGCCACAAGAGAGCCTTCCTCCAAAACAAACAGAAAAATGTCCACAGTACTTTTCATTTCCTGAAATGTTAGAGCAGAAATGGAAGAAGAATTTTCACATTCCTTCAGAAGAGAAAAAAATGTCAATAATTGTTGGCCCAGGTCCTGTGCCACTGCTGGTCAAGTTGGCTTGGGGAAGTGACAGGCAGGGAGTTTCCCTGCATTTATCTCATGCCACCACTGGGCGGGTGCTGGGCTTCAGGGAAGTGCCCAGACACTACTTAGGGGTGGGTTGGGGGTAGAAAAGCTCAGCCTGAGATGTGGGAAGGCCTAAGCTGGTATTCCCTGGCTTCTGGACCCCTAGTTGTCACTAGAAAACCTACACAGAGAAGTCAGGAAGGAAGTGTCAGGGGTTCATGGGTCCACGACCCTAGGCCAGGAATCAGGGGCTCTCAAACTCCTGGACATTCAGGTGCCTCAGTCATGAGGAGTTGAGAGCAGAGTTGGGGGTTTGTGAAGGGGAGCTCTAGCTTAGTTCAATGGTGATTGTCCCTAGCTTGGCTGCAGGTGTAGCTGGAAGCATGGAGAGGCCTTCTGTGGGAGGCTTAGGCTGCAGCTTGGTGGCTGAAGACCCCCTCCATGATCCCCACTGCGATTTTTGATGAAAGAGACAGTCCATGGTTCTAAACTGTTTATTGACTGCTCATTGTGGGAAATGGATTCATACTGTACCAACTTCTCAGGGTGAACCAGAGATTAAATATCTTTTGTAGGGAGGAATGTCCGGGAAGGAAAGCTTATTGGCTTCCTCATTAGCATGGAGAACTCTGTTGAGGGACTATGTGGCCAGAATTTCCTGATGTTGAAAGTGTGGCATGTGTTCCAGCCCAGGAATCTGTCAGGGAGCAGGGAGGCATCTACTGTCTCAAGTGTGAGGTTTCTGGTTCTCAACCCATTCTACCCACTAAGTTTACTGGCATGGTTTACTGATCCACAAATAACTGCCCAGTAATGTTGCCCCAATATCACTGCCTCTTGTTGGCTGATGGACAGGAGTTTTTCTCTTTGCTACTTCTTCCCCACATCAACTTCAACTCTGCCCTCCCATCCCAGTGTAGATTCCCAGACTGCAGAATGAACTGTGTGTGACAACTATTTTTATATAACTTAACACAAGCTGATATCATTTGAGAGGAGGAAATATCAATTAAGAAAATGACTCCATAAGATTGGGCTATAGGCTACAGGCTAAAGTCTGTAGGGCATTTTCTTAATTTGTGATTGATGCGGGAGGTTCCTGACCATGGTGGTGAGGTCAACCATGGGTCCTGGGTTCTATAAGAAAGCATGAGGATCAAGCCAGTGAGCAGCACCCTCCACGACCTCTGCATCAGCTCCTGCCTCTAGGTTCTGCCCTCTTTGAGTTTTTGTCCTCACTTCCTTCAATGATGAACAGTGACTTGGATGAATAAGCCAAATAAATTTTTTCCTTCTCAAGTTGATCTTAATCATGTTTCATCACAGCAATAGTACCCCTAACTAGGACACTGTGGATGAAATGGTTGGAGCACAGCAGGGTTAATGCCTGAACGTTTGCGTAGAAACCCTGTTTGGCAACTCTCAGATTTCTTAAATTTCTTTTGTGGGACATTAGAGAGTTGTCAGCTTTATTTATAATCAGGGAGATTCAAAAATTAACGTCATCTAGCCAAAAGTAATATCTCTGACAAACACAAATTCCTGTTATTGTGTTAGTAGTGTAGAAACAGGCTGGCGTCCGGACAGCTGCTGAATAATCTAACAGTAAAACTAGAAAAACTTACTGATAGGCATGTAAAGTCCTCACTTTTTTATTTAGATTTCTACATTTTATGTGTGCTTTCCTGGCTGCCTGCATGTATGTATGCCTGCATGTGATTGCTTGGTGCCCTCAGAGGTCAAAAGAGGGTGTCAAGTTCCCTGGAACTGGGACTATAGATGATTGTGAGATACCATGAAGGTGCTACGAATGGAACCCAAGTCCTCTGCAAAAGCATCGAGTGTTGTAAACTGCCAAGCCTTCTCTCCAGACCCCACCCTTTTTAGAAGGATCTCACTATGCAGCCATGGTTGGCCTTTAATCTCAATGTAGACAAGGCTGGCCTCATAGACGAAGTTAGCCTCAAATGCAAAGAGATCCCTCTGTCTTTGCCTCCTGAGAGCAGGACTTAAAACTGCGTGCTTTCACTTCCATCATCAGCCACCAAACCCAGATACTAATGCTCATGCCAGCAAGATTCTGCTGAAGGGACCCTGATATTGCGGCCTCTTGTGAGGCTATGCCAGTGCCTGGCAAACACAGAAGTGGA
>NC_034591.1:85477753-85483933 GCF_900095145.1 Mus pahari
TTGGTCTTGCAAACTTTATATGACCCAGCACAAGGGAAGGCCTGGGCCAAGTAGTGGGAGTGGGTGGGTAGGGGAGCAGAGGTGGTGGGGAGGGGTATAGGAAACTTTCTGGATAGCATTTGAAATGTTAATAAAGAAAATAAAAAAAAAATAAAATAAAAATAAAAAAAAGATGAGCATACAAAAAACAAACAAACAAAACAAAACAAAAAAAAACTGCGTGCTACCCAGTAGAGCTGGTCCTGGTACAGGGGCTTTGCAGATGAGTTAGCAGCAAGTGGGACGGGTGAAGAAGAAATAACCCTTACCCCACCCTTGCCACTTGCAGCTGGCCAGAGAGCTGGCACCAGGATCATGAGAGGAGAAGAGCAGGCCCTGCACTTCACCTGGGCAACAGGAGGGAGCTGGCCCTGGTGTCAGGGTGGGGGTGGGGATGAACTGTCCCTGAAATCATGAGCTTGGGAGAAGTGACCCAGCCACTGTTTCCCAGGAAGAGGTGTGGATGAGGGAGAGCTGCCCTTACCCCTTTTCACCTATCGGAGGTCCTATGGCCCTGAGGTCACGAGCTGTCCCTCCTCTCACCAGCTACAGCCCTCAGGACAACAGGCCCTGGATCTTGCCCTGCTGGTGTGGGTGCAGGTGAGCCAGCCCCCAGGACATGAGAGTGGAAGAGCTGGCTTTGCCTCCTGCTGGATGCAGCGCTGAGTGAGATAGCTGGCGTAGGTCTGGATGCACGGAGGGCTTGCACTGATGGAGAATGGCAGGCTGATCATCTCAGCTACCACCCAGGCTCAAATCCAGGGCTTTGAGTTGGCCCACCCCACCGTCTATCACGTTTGTGAACTGCTGAAGCATGGGAAGGGACTGGTTCTGTAGATCCAAAGCTGCAGGGTCTCCACGACACAGGGTAATAGCAGGATATCTAAGAGGAGTCCTGATGAGGATCCAGTATTGGTCACGTAGCAGAAACCAGAGGCCTCGAACCAGACCAAAGACTCTCATTGCAACGATGAACATTTGCAAGTAAAAAAGTGTGGACAAAAGAGTATCCTGTGGGCCACATTTTCACACTATAGCTTCCACAATGAGATGTTTTTTTTCTTTGGGGGCATTTGCAATGCCAGAGGGAAGGTACGAAGAGTTGGGGAGATGAGTGGGGTTGGAGTGCATAATGTGAAATTCACAAAGAATCAATAAAATGTTAAAGAAAACTGTATACTGTTACATCTGCCCCCCTCAACCTCTTTTGTGGAAGGGTTTCATATATCCCAAGCTCATGTAGCAAAGGATGACTTTGAACTCCTGATTCCTTGTCCTACCTCTTCAGTACTGGGAATATCACCACCACACCTAATTTCTGCAAAGCTAGAATTGGAATACAGAGCTTTGCACATGGTAGGCACACACTCTACCAGTTGAGCTACATTGGAAGCCTCAAGCATTCTTTAATTGGATCAACAGGACACTAGCTCCTGTCCTAAGATAAACTCTACTTTTCAAAAAAATTTTGAAGAACAAAGTTAAAAACACAACATGGAATTGCTTGAGAAATAGTTCTGGCTGTGTATAATATCACATACATGGTACTAGCATTCTGTAATTGAGGTGAGAAGATTAAGAGTTCAAACACATCATCAGGAATAAGAATAGGAAAGAAGGGTAAGTGTTGAGATCAGTATGCGAAGCAGAAAAATGACACAATTCTAAGTGCAGTGTTTACTTAGTGCTGCTAACTAAGGATTCATAAGTAAATAAAATTTGTTCAAAAATAATTTGTACATTGTGAGTTAAAGATTATATTTAGTGACTAAAGAGAGGTTAAAAACACTTGTTGTTTTTCCAGATGACCCAAATTTAGTTCCCAATACCCATGTCAGTGCCTCAAAACTGCTTGTAACTCCAACTTTAGAGGCACCCACATCTTAAACACATTTAATCTTAAAACAACAACAGCAAACAACACATGATGTTTAGAGTGATTATGGTAGCATGGCAAAATTCCTAGAATGAAATTTTAATTTTAAGTAGAGTTTGGGGGCTTGGAAAATCTGGCTGAAATGGTAAAATGTTTGTCTGGCATACAAAAAAGTACTTGGTCCCATATCCATACTGTAAAACCATCATGTTGGATCACACCTGAAATCCCCACACTCAGAAAGTGGAAGCAAAATCAGAAACTCAAGGTCATCCTTGCAACACAGCAAAATTGAGGCTAGATTGCAACACAGAATGTCCTGTAGAAAGAAAGAAAGAAAGAAAGAAAGAAAGAAAGAAAGAAAGAAAGAAAGAAAGAAAGAAAGAAAGAAAGAGGGAGGGAGGGAGGGATGAAGGGAGGAAGGAAGGAAGGAAGGAAGGAAGGAAGGAAGGAAGGAAGGAAGGAAGGAAGGAAGGAAGGAAGAAAAGATTGAAGGAATGGACAACCAGTGACTAGCACATTTTTGAGACCCATCCATAGGCAGGCACCAATCCCTTACATTATTAAAGATGCTATGTTGTACTTGCAGACAGGAACTTAGTATAACAGCCCTCTGAGGGGCTATAGCCAACAGCTGACTGAGACAGATGCAGGTACCCACAGACAAACTTTGGATGGAGGTTGGGAACCCCTATGGAAGAGTTAGGGGAAGCTATTCCACAGCTGGTGCCTATCCTTGAAGAAAGATTAGGGTCCCACATTTAAATCATAGAAAAGTAATCAGGGGTCACAGACAGTTACGGCTGGCCATAAAACAAATTCTGATAGCCCCACAAAAGACAATCTTTAATCCCCCTCCCAGCCTTGCAATTCCACCCTACCAAATGCTATTGTGTCTGAGTCGTTACTTACCTAACCCTAAGCATTCAAAGATTTTCTAACTGCTCTTTATATAATTGCTAAAACTCCTGAGATGGGGTTTGCACTCCAAACCTACATTGTATGGGGTTTGTGATTGAAATAAAAGGACTTTTTTTCAAATTGCAGCAGACTTCTGGATTCTTAAGCTCTTCTGGGTTTCCCTCTGAATCAGGGCATAACCACAGGAACTAACAATCATTGGTTATTAATATCTCTCAACATCAATGGTCTCAATTCCCCGATACAAAGACACAGGCTAACAGAGTGGATGTGTAAACATAATCCATCATTCTGTTGCATATAAGAAACACATCTCAGCAAAAAAGATGATCATTACTTCAGAGTATAGGGCTGGGAAAAGGTATTCCAAACAAACGGACCAAAGAAACAAGCTGGAGTAGCCATTCTAATATCAAGTGTGCGTATTCCTAAAAGGTGCTGCTATGTAGATTTGAAGACATATTCTTCAGCTAAAGACTCAGGGTTTGCTTTGCGGGAACATTATCCCAATTTCTTGAGTTCTAATATGGTACCAACAGTATTTAAATCTTCCCACTCTGAATTAGCTCATGCTTGCTGTGTCTGCCTGTGTACTTTATCTAAGTGGTAAAATTTTAACTAAATAACATTTAAATAAGTAATAACTGATCATTGGGAATTATGTATGTGTTTTTTATAACGTCATTGCTCTTTTCCAGTCTTCAGTGTATTAACATTCTTGTGGTAAATGGTCATCAGAGAGTCATTCCTCATGCAGATGTGAGGACTGCTTTTCTCTTCAGTTCCCTTCATTGGGTTCCCATCTCTGACAAAACTAAATCAAAAGTCAGGTAGGAATAGACAGGAAGATGCTATGCTGAAAGTTATTAGCAAATGCAGTGTTGAAAATGATAGCTTTGTTTCTGTGATGTATTCTTGTAGGTTGTGTCTCCATGTATGCTGACCCAGCTTTTCACACTGGAGTCCAACTGCTCCCTGCTGGAGGCAGCAGAGACTGTGTGTATTTTTCTATAGAGGAGACACGTTATAACACTTCATTACTGAGAGTAGGTTTTCCTCCTGCTGCCTACATTTCACACAGCTGCACCAAGCAGGGGATTTGCATACAGCTCCCTAGGGAGGGTCTCTCCTGCTGGTCCAAGACAAAAGCTAGCCTCCCTTTCTGCCTTGACTACTCAAGTCTTTGTGTATCAAGTTCTCAGAATGAGGTGCCTAACTCAGTTCCTGGGGCTGCTTGTGCTCTGGATCCCTGGTGAGGAGAAAAACAAAGATCGAGGAGAATGTGGGTGATTCTGGGGCAAAGCAGAGGGTCTAGGTGATTTCTAGAGAGTCTCTGTTCTCTCTCTACTTAAGCATTTTATGTTGAACATTTTTAGAACATGAATGAAAGTCATGACCTCAGTGATTAGGAAGTTGATAAAGTAATACTGTATCATCATGTTTGTGGATAACGTTCCATTTCTTTTATTTCAGGAGCCACTGGGGATATTGTGATGACTCAGGCTGCACTCTCTGTACCTGTCACTCCTGGAGAGTCAGTATCCATCTCCTGCAGGTCTAGTAAGAGTCTCCTGCACAGTAGTGGCAACACTTTGCTATACTGGTTCCTGCACAGGCCAGGCCAGTCTCCTCAGCTCCTGATATATCGGATGTCTAACCTTGCCTCAGGAGTCCCAGACAGGTTCAGTGGCAGTGGGTCAGGAACTGATTTCACACTGAAAATCAGTAGAGTGGAGGCTGAGGATGTGGGTGTTTATTACTGTATGCAAAGTCTAGAATATCCTCCCACGGTGATACAAACCTGAACAAAAACCTCACTGCTTGAAGTGACAAATCTGCCTGGTATATTCCTTGTCTGGATGTATCATGATATAGTCAACATGACAAAGTGAAGCCATTCTTAAGAGACACTTGTTTTCCCTAACTTTCTGTTGTAGAAACAATGAATCCCTAGGAAGTGGGACTTTCCATAAGAGTTCTTGCTGGTAGAAGGAGAAGCAGCATCTTTTCTGCTGGGGATGTCACTCAGTGTCTTGCAAGATGATAGATACAAGTGCACCCACTTACTCCAGTGGTAGCCAGGACCACACCTTGAACAGGGCTGCTTCAGTGTGGCGCTGTGTTTAATCTTCAATCTCCTTTCAGGACTGCATAATTCTGATAGTTCTCTGGATGTATTTTTCCTCCTATTTTTCAGTTTAGCCACATTGAATAAAATTTTCTTCTTCTGGATTTTACTTTCAAGTTGGATTACTGAGGACATGTGATTCTATGTTATGTAGCAATGAGAGACTCTCTGAGACTTTGTAAGATGATGATGTTGAAAGATTCAAAATAATGAGTAGCTGAGTCCCCAGAACACAGGGTATCTATATATTCAACATGAAACTATTAACTAAATCTATACAGAACTAAAAGTATAACCAAACTAAACAACTAGGAACCTAACAGTCCAATGCAGAATTTGGCAATGTAATAAACAGTTCTCAAAGACACAGCATGAATGAACAATAAACAACCTCTGGTTCTTGCAATCTTTCTGCCCCTCTTCTGTAATGGGCCCTGAAGGTATGAAATATGATGTGCTATAAATGCCCTTTTGTGGCAGAGCACACTACTGACACTTATTCACTGGATCTTGACCTTTGGTGAGTCTTTGTTTTAGCTACCATCCACTACCTACACTGAGAGATGTAATGTTCTGTTTATAGAGAGATATAAAATTTGAGGGTAGTATGATACTTATTTAGCAAATTAATAATAGTAAGTTGGCTACTGGTCTATGTGACCTCTGAAAACTTGATTCTTTTTTTAATTTTTATTATTTTTTTATTAGATATTTTCTTTATTTACATTTCAAATGCTATCCCAAAAGTTCCCTATACCCTCCCACTCCCCCGGCCATGCTCCCCTACCCACCCACTCCCACTTTTTGGCCCTGGCATTCCTCTGTGCTGGGGCATATAAAGTTTACAAGACCAAGGGGCCTCTATTCCCAATAATGGCCTATTAGGCCATCTTCTGNTACATATGCAGCTAGAGACACGAGCTCAGGGGGAACTGGTTAGTTCATATTGTTGTTCCACCTACAGGGTTGCAGCCCACTTCACCTCCTTGGGTACTTTCTCTAGCTCCTCCATTGGGGGCCCTGTGTTCCATCCAATAGCTGGCTGTGAGCATCCACTTCTGTGTTTGCCTGGCACTGGCATAGCCTCACAAGAGACCACAATATCAGGATGCTTTCAGCATCATCTTGCTGGCATGTGCAATAGTGTCTGGGTTTGGTGGCTGATGATGGGAAGGATCCCCGGGGTGAGGTAGTCTCTGGATAGTCTATTTTTTCA